>NW_006408695.1:4552055-4613624 GCF_000296735.1 Chrysochloris asiatica | reverse complement strand
CCTCACAGTTGTTGACACGCTTGAGCCCATTGATGCTGCCACTTTGCCAATCCATCTTGCTGGGGGGTCTTCCTCTTTTTCTCTGACCCTTCACCTTAACCAAACATGATATCCTTCTCCAGTAACTATTCCCTCCTGACAATATGTCTGAAGTATGAGAGTCGAAGTTTAGCCATCCTGGCCTCCAAGGAGCACTCTGGCTGCACTTCTCTTTTATAGTATCTGATAAACTTTGATATAAGTTTGGTGGTCAATGATTTCAAGTTTTATGGTCAACTTTGATATTTTAATTAAATACCAAAACCACCATTTTGATTTATTTAACTAAGCCTGCAACTCTGCTTTCCAGAATCTTTTCCACCTTTGAACTTTTTCTTAATAGTGTTATTAAAACAGAGAAATTAAACAATCATGAGTTGGTCACTACTCAAGAGTCTAGAGAAGTGAAATGGTAATGAAATGCAGAGAGTGCTTGACTTGACTTTGTAAGATCTAGACCTGAGTCCTAGCACTGTATTCTTTGACCTTTATGACTCTGCTGTTGTTGTTGTTCAGTGCCACTGAGTCAGTTCTGATTCCTAGTGACCCTGTATAGAGTTTTCAAGGAACAGCTGGTATGTTTGAACTGGCAACCTTTTGGTTAGCAGCCCAGTGCTTATCCTAGGACTTTAGGTGAACCAGTAACCCAGAAATCCTTGTCTCCCTGTCTTATCTCATTGAGAGAGTTCAATAGTTTTAGATCATAGATTGTAACACAACTGCAAAACATACTGTATTGTTGAAAGTACTATCTCTCTGGTGATCCTGATTCTGATCCTTGTTTAGCCAGGTAACTTCCAATTCTTGAATAATAACTAATATTTGTTTAGCATTTTATGACTCGTCCAGCACTTTCCAATTCTATTATGCTTTTGTTACTAATATTAACTAACACTTTGTTTTTGTACTAATTATTAGATTTATTCCTTCTTTAATCTAACTTGATTTCTATTAATCAGATGTACTTTGACACAGATGAAGCAAGAAAGACAACAGGAAGATAAAGGACTTTGTGACAGACTAAGCTCCTAAATAATGGAACCAGAAACTCAATCCCTCATATTGAAACTCCCTAAGGCTAATTTGGTCCTAGACATTAGACCCAATCAGAGGCATGCAGAAAGGCTCACATTATGTAGCCCCTCAACCCTACTGTTTTTTCTCCTTCCAATACACTCTAGAAAGAACTTTGCTCCTTGAAAATGCTCAAACCTAGGCTGGAAACAGTTCTATTTATACAAGTGATTTTCATATACCAGCTGAAATTTTGAATAGTAATTTCTTTTAAGTAAGACTTTGAAAATTAAAATTGGGGGGTATGAGTCACAGTTAGCAGTGATGTCTTCCACACTTCTGTCTTCTAGCACTTGATGAGAATCATCAAAGAGGATTTCTTCTTCAACCTAAAATTCACCAGGAAAGAGAACCCTGCCTATACCTACAAGTACGGAAAGACATCTAGGCTACACAAAGATGCTTTAAACTTAGAAACTAGAGGACTGTCTTGGGTGTAAACAGGGAAACATTTTTATTGGTTCTTTTAATAGAGTCTTTTCTAAATACCTGAAAATTCTCTGCAAGCATAAATTGTTTCTCTGGGTTAGATTTCAAGGTCCACAGTTCTCTTAGGAGGTCAACAATGGCAACTGATATTTGTTCTCTAGTTAGATCACCCAAGACTCCAGCCTACCTTTTATACATCACTTCTAGGACTAGCAGTAAAGGTGGAAATCTTTGCAAGACTAGGCTAACACATCTGCAAATTGAGTTCTTTAATTGAGATAACTGCAAGAGAGAGGGAGGGGAAAACCAAGATGGATAATCAGACAGACCCAGAGGCATAGCTAGAATATGGCAAATATGCTGGTGGGCCCTATTTAGGGGTAAGAGTGGTCTTAGAGGGGTAAAAAGCAGTTTCCATTAGCTCTTGCATTTTCCATCACCACCTATGATGGATCATTCAGCAGCAGTTTAAAACTTATTGCCATGTTGTTTTTAAGTACTATGGAGTCAGTTCCAACTCATAGTGACTCTGCACAGGGTTTCCGAGGCTGTAAATCTTTACGGGAGCAGAACACCTCATCTTTCTCCTGCAGAAACTCTGGTAGTTTTGAACCACTGACCTTGAGGTTGACAGCCCAACTCGTAACCACTATGCTACATAGGCACAATTTTCTATAGCTACTGTTCTGCAAAGACCTGAGTCTAAAACCCAGCTTCAATAGTTAGATCGCATGAAGACCATCAATGACAACTTATGTAACTTTTCTGAACTCTAGTGTTTCTATCCACAAATAGTAAATTATATGAACTACTGCTTTACATATTAGATATAACATATGCACCAATCAAACTAATTTTGAAGAAGAATAGTATTCAGGTTATATCATTAGCATACCCAGAGAATAACAAAGAAAAAGAAGAGAAGATTTCAAAGGGCTTCTTGACAAGACAAACTAAGGGATTATAATGAAATGTCCAAACTAGCAAGAGTTAAAAGACCAAAAGCAAAGAACAAAAACTGTATTTTTCAAGCTGAAGAGCTGAATACAAAATTCAAGCCCCAGGAGGCAATATTGACAGATTATATAAGAAAGAAACAAAAAAGAATGACAAAATTTCTTTTAAAGAATACATACACTAAATCATTGCACACCAAAGAATCAGTTGACATTCAACCATTTCTGGAAGTAGCATATGCTCAAAAACCTCTAGTACAAACTGTGCTGAAGGTATTGGCAAAAAAACAACAACCACACAAGACTCCAACAATTGGTGAACTATCAATTGAGACAATTCAGCAAACAGAAGGAATGCTAGAGGTGGTTGCTTCTCTGTCGAATTTGGAAGACAGCTACCTGGCCAACCAAATGAACAGTTCCATATCCGTGCCCATTCCAAAGAAAAGCTGTCAAACAGAATGTGGAATTATCTAACAATATCGTTAATACCACATGCTAGCAAAATTTGAACAAAAGTAGTTTAAAATTGGCTGCATGAATTTCAAGTCAGATTCAGCAAAGGGCATTTAACAAGGTCATGTTAGATGGATCTTGATCCAAAGCAGAGAATTGCAGAAAGATATTTACATGCATTTTAACCACTAAGTGATAGCTTTTCACAGTATAGATCATGACAAATTATGAATAACATAGTGAAGAAATGGAATTCTAGAATATTTAAACTCATGTAGAACCTGTTCAGGAATCAAAAGACACACACTACTCTAACAGAAAAAGGGGATGCTGCATGGTTTAAAATCAGGAAATGTGTGTGTCAGGAGCGTATCCTTTTACCATATGTATTCAATCTGTATACTGAGCAAATAATACAAGGAGCTGAACTGGATGAAGAAATACACAGCATTGGAGGAAGACTTATTAACAGTATGCAACGTGCAGATAACCCAACCTCACTCACTTGCTGAACATGGAGAGAATTTAAAGCACTTACTAATGAAGATCAGATTACAGCCTTCAGGATGGATTACACTTCAACATAAAAAAGAGAAAGCTCCTCACAACTGAACCAATAAACAACACCATGATAATCAGAGGGGAAAAAAAAGGAAATTGCCAAGATTTTCATTTTGTCTAGATTGCACAATCAATGCCCATGGAAACAGCAGTAAAGAAATCAAATGACATTTTGCATTAGGCAAATCTTGAACAAAAGATCCATTTACAATGTTAAAAAACAAAGATGTCACTTTGAGGACTAAACTGCACCTGATCCAAGTCAGGATTATTTACAGTCGCCTCATCTGTATGCAAAAGCTGGACAATGAATAAGGAAGATTAAAGAAGAGTTGATGCATTGGAGTTGGAGTGTTGATATAAAATATTACTTATACCATGAACTGCCAAAAGAATGAACAAATCTATCTTGAAAGAAGTACAACCAGAATGCTCCTCTTTACAAGTAAGGATTGCGAGACTTCCTTTTATAAACTTTGGACCAGTCCCTGGAAGAGAACATCATGCTTGGTAAAGTAGAGGTTCAGCAAAAAAAGAGGAAGACTGTCCGTGAGGTGGATTTACACAGTGGCTACTCATTGACCTCAAGCATAGCAAAGATTGTGAGAATGGTGCAGGTCTGGGCAAAGTTTTCTTCTGTTATATACAGGGTCACTATGAATCATAAGAGTTTATACCTAGAAGATGGTAGTTTTTCCCAACTCTGTGTGTTTCTATTCCCTTCTCTTCTGCTAAGAAACCAAGATTAACTTCTTCCTTTTTCTAGTGCTTGTGGGAGTCAGGGAGAGCAGTATGCTCAGATCTGTATCGTACTCCTTGTCTACTTTTTTTTAAAATTGCTGTTTAGTCAGTTCTGACTAATGGTGATCTCATGGGTTTCAGAGTAGGACTATACTCCATACGTTTTTCAATAACTAATTTTGCAGAAGTATGTTGCCACACCTTTCTTCTGAGGTAGCTCTGGGTGGACTCAAACCTCTAATCTTTCAATTAACAGCCAAATGCATTAATCTTTTGGACCACCTAAGGTCTCCTACTTAGGAACCATGAATTTAAAAATGGTATCTATGAATTTAAAAGATAACTTACAAAATGTATTTTACCTACATGCAACCATATCTTCCTTTTAGACCTAAAGGACCATATACTGAAAATGGGAAAGGAAGTCTACTGCCATTATTAAAACTAAAGGAAGACAGTGTTGTTGTTGTTAAGCACCATCAAGTAGGTTCCAATTCATAGAAAACCTGTGTAGAGTTTTGAGCAGTTGGTGGGTTTGAACCAATGACCTTTGTGGCTAGCAGTGCAGTGCTTATCCTACCGCACCACACCAGGGCTTTTAAATGAAGGCAGTATGCCATACTTTATTATAAAAGCAACTGCTATGCTGGATTGACTTCCTCCAACTTGTCTAGTGGTTTCAGCCCACAATGGGACATTGTCATTCTACAGATGAGGAGACTGTGTAGTGACTTGCCCATAATCTGAAATTGCATAAGTCTGTATCCAGGCTCATTCTGAAATTCAGCAACACTCTTTCCCATTTTCAGTCTCGTTTCTAGGTCTCATGGGCCTCACTCAGAGCAAGCTTGGGCTCCATGTGCTTTCAAGGTGGACCCATCTGATATGCCAGGTATCCAGACCACTGCAGAAAATGGTGCTCGATTTGGGATTTTTTCTCTTCCTCTCAGGTTCTACCACGGAGGTGACTATGGGCTGTGGGCTGTGGTGGTCATCAGCTGTCCCTGGCCATGTCAGGAGAGTGAAGAGAGCACCCTTTATTAAGATGAACCTATTGCCTATGGGTCACAATCTATGTAAATTCTATCAGTCACATGGAAGACACTTGGAAGTTTTGGTGTGGTGCTGCAGAGATAAGCACTGGACTGTAACCAGAAAGGTCCAGAGTTTCAAATCCACCAGGCTTTCCTCAGAATGTTAAGTGCTGTTGAAACTAATGCAACAAAACTTAACAACAACAAATGGAAGACACATAAGAAAAACAATCTCTACCATTTATAACTTTCTGGCTGTAGTATTCTTGCTTTATGGTACTTTATGAAGGTGGATGTCTGAGATAGGCTTGGTTTAATGCATTTTTCAGGATCAAGGAACAGTGTGGGACAGTGAGACAAATTCATCCAAAAAAAAACACTCAGGAAACTAAATTCTAGTCCTGCCTCTTCCAGTAACAGTAAATTGCCCTTTCTGAAGGTTTTCTCAACTACCCAGTTATGTGTTTGAATCAGATTTCAAATATTCTCCCCTCCTTTGAAATTACTCTGTAAGTTTTTTATGTAAAGTGTTGATTAAAAGAGCCACAGATTCCATGATGAAAAAAAGATAGTTATGAACAGGCAAAGAGATTATACCATTTATCAAGATGGCCATCTTTTTTTTAAAAGAAAATGTTTGGTTGCACATACAGAATTAAACCCATTCATAGATAGAACATGGAGTTAGTTGGGCTATAAAATGAACTTTTTCCATATTGTTCTTATTAAGTACCATGGAGTCAGTTCCGACTCATAGTGACCCTGTACAGGGTTTCTGAGGCTGTACATCTTTACGGAAGCAGAATGCCTCCTCTTTCTCCCACCTAACAGCTGGTAGTTTTGAACTACTGACCTTGATGTTGGCAGCCCATATATCACATCTCAGTAACCTTTTGTTGTTTTCCTCTTACACTTTGCTCATTCCTAATTGAGGTCTAATTTGCATACAATATAACACTCAGCTCTCAAGTATTTGTCTTGATGAAATTTGGCAAGTGCCTAAACTACTCCAGAAAGTTTCCTCCTGACTCTTTTCAGTCAGATTCACCACCCCCCTCAGAAGCAACTATCTTAGGACTTCGGCCACCATGTATTACTTATGCCTGATTTTTAAAATCAGTGCATGAGATCTTACCATATTTATTTTTTATTTTGTTGCTTTCATTCAATCATTCAACATAAGCCTTTTTTTTCAGATTCATCCTTATACTCATTGTTTCAGTGGTGTGTCCCTTTTTATTGTTAAGTATTATTCCATTATATGATTGTATCAAGTCCTGGTATTGAGCAGCAGGTTAACGTGCTGGACTACAAGGTCAATTTGAGTCACAAGGTGGGCGGTTCAAACTCACCAGCTGCTCCTTGGAAACCCTATACAGGTTCACTGTGAATCAGAACCAACTTGACAGCACGTAACAACAGCAATAACAACATGACATATCATTATGAGTTCATGTATTTTCCTTTTTCTTGATTTTACCATGGGAAACATGGGGCTATAAACACTGAATCTTTGAGTCAGGTTCAGGTTCTGTTCTGCCACAAAGACCTCAGGGTCTTGACAGCAACCTGGAGTATTAATCATACACCTTAGCTTCTCTCCAACCCTGAACCAACTCCACTGCTGCTGAGTGGATTCCATTTCATAACAACTCTAGAAGACAGAGTGGAACTCCTCCTTAGGGTGTCCAAGACTGTGAATCTTTGCAGTGAGCAAACAGCCTCATCTTTTTCCTACACAGTGGCTGGTGGGTTTAAACTACTGACCTTATGGTTAGCAGCTCAGTGCTTAGGCCACAGTGCCATTAGGCCTCCTTTTACTTTTCATTGTTTTTTAGTGCTGTCAACTTGGTTCTGACTCACAGCAACCCTGAATAGGATTTCCCAGGCTGTGAATCTTTAGAGTAGCACAAAGCCTCATTTATTCAGCCCCATTTCACTAGTGTTAGTTGAAATGGGAAGAGCTTTGGACTGAGAGTCAAGAACCTTGGTTACAAGCTGTAGCTCTACTCTGACTTGACAATGAAACTGGCCAGTTCATTGCCAGGCCTCAGTTTCACCATCAGTAAAATGATGTGCTTGGACTGGACAGTCTCTCAGCTTTATCATCTCCAGCAACCTATGGTCCTTTTAACTTCCCTCCTGGGCTCTGGACACGGCATCCTTTCCAGTTGCTCCAGGAATTTCTTTTTGTATCTTTGTGATGGGTTTTACAAAGCATCAGATTGAGAAAATATCTCTCATTTCTCTTCTTCCTTTTCTAGACATGAAGTATAGAGGAGAAATGTTGTCTACAGAGCTTGCTTCAGGAAAAAAATTCCCAAAAAGAATTGGATCTTTAAGTACAGTTACTTTTTTATTTCATATATTTTGCCATGTTCTAGGAAGTTTATTAGTTTTCAAAGCCAATCATAGGTATTGTGCTTTAAAACTACTATTTATATTTGTTCTTTCTGTGTATTCCTTAGTTATTCAGTGCTGCTATACCAGAAATACCACAAGTGGATGGTTTAATAAGCAAAAATCAATTCTCTCACAGTTAGGGAGTCTATGAATTCAGAGCACTAGATCTGAGAAAAGGTCCTTGTCTCCTTTCAGCATCTGTGGGCTGGCGTTCCTTGGAGATCTCTATATGTCTTGGCATCAGTCTTTCCTTGATCTAGGAGCTTAACAGTGGACTCCCCAGGACCAAAGGACCCACCTCATTCCTGCCTCTTCTTGGTGGTAGTAGGTCTCTCCTCTCTGCTCAATTTTTTCTCCTTTCATACCTCAAAAGAGATTGACTCAAAATGCAACCTAATCCTGTAGATTGCATCTGGTCTCAATAACATCAGTGTTGTTAAGTGTTGTCCAGTGGGTTCCAACTCATAGAGACCCTGTGTAGGGTTTCCAAGGAGCAACTAATGAGTTTGAACCCCAGTGCTTTCTCCTACAGCACCACACCAGGACTCCATTTAACATCATAGAAGTAAGGATTTACAGCACATAGGGTATTAGCATCACATCAGAGCTGATAACATTAGATCACATCATGAGAATGACTGCGTTATGTTATATCTTGTTATAGAAGTGATAGGTACAGCTTCTCTGCTAAAAACCTATCACAGTGTCTCTCCTATTTTTAACCATTGCATCTGGTTGTTGTTTTGTGCCATCAAGTCGGTTCCAACTTACAGCGAACCTTGTATAGGGTTTCCAAGGAAAACTACTGAGTCTGAACCACCAACCTTGTGGTTAACAGTACTTAACATTACTGTGGTTAACATTTCTGGTGGCAGCTTCTAAACTATTAATTTTTGCAGTAGTAGTTGAATGATCTGAATTTAAGCACTACTAGGTGGTCAAAAAGGAGCTCTGGTAGCGTTAGTGGTTACGAATCAGGCTGTGAACCGCAAGGTCAGCAGTTCGAAACTACCAGCTGCTCTGCGGGAGAAAGAGGAGGCTTTCTGCTCCCATAAAGATTTACAGCCTCAGAAACCCTGTGCAGGGTTGCTATGGGTCGGAACCAACTCGACCGCACTTAACAACAACAAGGTGGTCAAAAGACCTTTTTAAAGTGTTGAAGACCAAAGATGTCATCTTGAGGACTAAGGTGTGCCTGACCCAAGCCATGGTATTTTCAGTCACCTCATATGCATGTGAAAGCTGGACAATGAATAAGGAAGAATTGATGCTTTTGAGTTATGGTGTTGGAGGAGAATATTGAAAGTGCCACGGACTGCCACAAGAACCAATAGATCCGTTTTGGAAGAAGTGCAGCCAGAGTGCGTCTTAGAAGCTAAGATGGCCAAACTTCATCTCTCATACTTTGGACATATTATCAGGAGGGACCAGTCGCTGGAGAAGAATATCATGTTTGATAAGATGAAGAGTCAGAGAAAAAGAGGAAGATCCCTAGGAAGATGGATTGGCAATATGGCAGTATCAATGGGTTCAAACGTAGCAACAATAGTGAGGTTGGCCCAGGGCCAGGCAGTGTTTCGTTCTGTTGTACATCAGGTTGCTATGAGTTGGTACCGACTCGATGGCACCTAACAACAACAAGGTGGTCAAAATGCCAGCGTAACTATATTTCAACTATAGGTATACGTGAGGGGACTTCAGAAAGTTCATGGAAAAATGAAATAAAAGATAATGAATTTTTCCATTAACTTTTTGAAGCTGCCTCATATAGTTGTTGTTGTTGTTGTTGTGCCATCGAGTCGGTTCCGACCCATAGCGACCCTGTACAGGGTTTCCGAGGGTGTAAATCTTTATGGGAGTAGAAAGCCTCATCTTTCTCCCGCGGAGCAGCTGGTAGTTTCGAACCGCTGACCTTAAGGTTCGCAGCCCAATTCGTAACCACTACGCTACCAGAGCACCTTGCCTCATATAGTTAGCTGATAGTATTCATTTGGAAATATCTATTTTACTTTAGGACTTGATTTTATTATTATTGCTTTCTTCTTCACAAGTCATAGAGAAAAGACAGAATCTTGGCCCCCATGGGAAATGCTTTCTATGTTTCGTTTTGTTTTTTTAAGAAAATTATTTCACTTCAAAAAGTGGTATGTGTTTCTACCATGAACCTTATAAGTTGAAGAAAGTTAAACTATAAAAGAGCATGTTTTTCCAACTTCTCCTAAGTCCACAGTGTACTAATTTTCTATACAAAGCGAATTTCTGATTTAGCATGTTTATTCATATGTGTGAGAAAATTCAAAATTCATTTCTATAAAGAAAATGGATTTAGGAAATATATACTTTTTATTAGCCACCTCTTTGGACATACTCTTTACAGTGTGATGGAGTGGAAAGAGCATGGACTGGCAGTATGAGAAAGACTAAGTTTTAAATCTTGGCCCAGCTGCTTTGTGGAACTTAGACAAGTCATTCAACCATTGGAAGGCGGGGTGGGGGTGGGGCAATATTGGAAAAGACTTGAGTGAGGATTTCTGAATTACGAAAGAAAAATTCTACACAGTTAAATTGAATCTTAACTTTCCAGGGAAGCATTATTTATACAGAATTTTGGAATAAGCCTCTCTTCTGGTAAGTGTTTGGAGTATCTGTGATTTATTCTATTTGATGGGACATGAGTGAGTAAGAAGCATATTTAAGTACTTCTCCAAGCTAACATCTTTCATAAATCTCCTCTGGCATATATGCCATGTACCCTTGACAAGGAGAACATTGTTAATGGAGATTATGCTCTAGAACTCAGAGCACTAGTGTGAGAATTGGGAGCTTTTGAGTGTATTGTTTCTTCTAAAAACTGACTTTATGACCTTGGACAAGTTGATTCATAGACAAGTTGAAAGAGATCACATCTGCAATAGACTTAGAGCACATTCTTGAAAGAGGAACTTAGGCAAGTCATTCAAAATGTTTACTGGTGTTGTTAGATCAGATAAGAAGAACAGTTCTAATGAATGCCCAGATGTCCACTTCTAGTCCTGGTGTCCACTACCCGTCTATCAGTTTGTCATACTGTGGTCTGTGGTGGCACAGTAGAAACTGTGCCACCGGTATTTTAAATACTAGCAGAATCACCCATTGTGGACAGGTTTCAACTGACTTCAAGACTAAAACAGACTAGGAAAATGGAGAGGCGGACTACTTTTGACTGTTAAGCCATTGAAAACCTTATGAATAGTGGTGTGACATTGTCAGATGTAATGCCAGAAGATGAAAATATTAGGAATGCCATCAGAATATCGTCAGATATAGTGCCAGGAGATGAGGCACTCAGCTTTGAAGGCACTTAAAATGTGACTGGAGAAGAGCTGCCTCCTTATAGTAGAGGTGACCTGAAGACATGAGGGGAATAAAGCTTTCAAGACCTTCATTTGCTGATGGGACAACTCAATATGAGGAGAGACAGCTGTAAACGTCCACTAATAATTGGAACATGGAATTATAAAGTATGAACCTAGAAAATTTAGAAATTGCCAAAATTGAAATTGTTGTTTTTGTTGCTGTTAAGTGCTGTTGAGTTAGTTCTAACTCATATTGACCCAGTATATGTATTCCAAGGAGTGGCAGGTGAGCTTGAAATGCTGATCTTGTGGTTCAAACTAACCTTGCAGTACAGCACATTAACCCACAGTGCCAGACCAGGATTCCAACAATGAACTGAAATGCAAAAATACCAATATCCTAAGCATTAGTGTGCTGAAATGGACTGGTATTAGCCATTGACAATCATATAGTTTACTATGCCAGGAATGACAAATACAAGAGGAATGGCATAGCATTCATTCATTATCAAAAAGAACATTTCAAGATCTATTTTGAAGTACAATGCTATCTGTGATAGAATAATATCCATAGTACTCTGACAAGGAAGACCTGTTTATACCATTATTGTTCAAATATGTGCACCAACCAGTAAAGCCAGTGATGATGAAATAGACAAATTCTACTAACTTCTTCAGTCTGAAACTGATCAGACATGTATGTAATCAAGAAGTATTGACAATTACTGGTGATTGCAATGCAAAGGTTAGAAACAAAGAGGAAGGATCAGTAGTTGGAAAGTGTGACCTTGGTGGCAGAAATGATGCTGGAAAATTGCATAATAGAATTTTACAAGACCAAAGGCTTCTTCATTGCAAATACCTTTTTAAACAACATAAAACATAACTGTACACTTGAAATTCACCAGATGGAATGCACAGCAATCAAACTGACTACATCTGTAGGAAGAGATAGTGGGAAAGCCAAAACAAGGGCAGGGGCAGACTAGAACTGACCATCAATTGCTCATGTAGAAGTTCTGGCTGAAGCTAAAGAAAATTAAAACAAGTCCAAGAGGAGAGAACCAAAATATAACCTTGAAATATCCCATCTGCAGTTAGAGACCATCTCAAGAACTTGTTTGATGCAATATACACTAATCATTGAAGATCATAAGAGCTGTGGGATGACACCAAGAACATCATTCTGAAAGAAAGCAAAAGACAAGAAAGAAAGAAGAGACCGAAATGGGTAACTGATATAGCACTGGAGGAATTAATTCGTCTATGCCAAGACATTCAGAAGACGACTTCCTAGCCAATGACTGAAAGGGATCCCTATTTGTGCCCCTTCCAAAGAGAGTTTACCCAGTGGAATGTGGAAAATAACAAACAATATCATTAATATAAGTTAAAAGTAAAGTTTTGCTGAAGATAATTTAAAAAATGGATGTAATAGTACATGGATAGGCAATTGCCAAAAACCCAAGATGGATTCGGAAGAGAACGTGGAACTAGGGCTTTCATTACTGACATCAGATCACTTTCAATTGACTAAAAGCAGAGAATACCAGAAAGATGGTTACCTGTGCTTCATTACCTGTGCTTCATTGGCTATGCAAAGGCTTTCGACTGTGTGATCATGACAAGTTGTAAATAACATTGTGAAGAATGGATATCCAAGTACAGTTGATTGTGCTCATGAGGAACCTGTGCATAAACTAAGAGTCAGTGATTTGAACAGAACTGGATGGTTTAAAATCAGGAATTGTTTGTGCCAGGGATATATTATTTCACCATCCTTATTCAGTCTCTATGCTGAGCAAACAATCCGAGAAGCTGGATAATATGAAGAACATGGCATCAGAATTACAACCTGTGATATGCAGATGATACATCCTTGCTTGCCAAAAGTGAAGAAACTGAAAATACTTACTGATGATAATCAAACACTGCAATCTTTGGTTGCACCTCAATGTAAATAAAGCCAAAGCTCTTACAACTGGACTAATAAATAGCATCATGGTAAATGGAGAAAAGATTAAAGTTGTCAAAGACTTCATTTTGCTTGGATTCAGTATCAGCACTCATAGAAGTAGCAGTCAAGAAATCAAATGACATATTGCCTTAGTCCACTGCACAAGACATCTTTGAAGTGTTCAAGGGCAAAGATATTAATTTATGGACTAAGGTGTGCCTAACCCAAGCCATGGTATTTTCAAAAGCTTTATATGCATGTGAAGGTTATACAATGAATAAGGAAGACCATAGAAGAATTGATGGATTTGAGTTGTGGTGCTGGAGAAGTGTATTGAAATACCATGGAATGCCAGAAGAACAAACAAATCTGTGTTGTAAGAAGTACAGCAGAATGCCCCTTAAAAGAGAGAATTGAGAACTTTTTCTGTCATAATTCAGGCATGTTATCAGGAAGAACAAATCCCTGGATAAGGACATCAGACCTGGTAAAATGAAGGGTCTGCAAAACCGAGGAAGACCCCCCAACACGAGGGATTGGTACAGTGGCAACAGCAATGAACTCAAGTGTGACAGCAATTGTGAAGATGGCACAGGATTGGGCACTGTTTCATTCAGTTGTGCAGAGGGTCACTATCAGTTGGAACTGACTCAGCAGCACCTAACAACAACAGCAACAATCCTGGCGTGGCACTGTAGGATAAGCACTGGACTGCTAACCACAAGGTCGATGCTTCAGATCCACTAGCCACTCTTTAGAAAACCTATACAAGTTTGCTATGAGTTGGAACTGACTCGATGGCACTTCACAACAGTAGTCTTCTAAACCCAATTTTTATATGAAGTGTAGTCTTAGCAAAACCTGGTGAAGATTCGTACTACTAACTTCAATATAGCTACTTTTGGCCTATGTGGTTTTTTGAGTCACAGACTCAAGAAACATTTATTGCATATCTGCTGGTTATTCTAGACACTGTGTTCCAGACAATGCAGAAGAAGTGTAAATCTTGGTCCCATCTCAAGACAGTTCAAAACAGTAGAGGAGTCAAGCTTGTCCTTCAAACCAGAATGCTGTGTAACAAACACCATTAGAGTATATGTGCAAAAGTTTTGTGAATAAAGAAGTATCAACTACTTTTGCCGAAAAGGGTCTGGAGTTGTTGTGTAGATGATATAAGTGAAGGAAGGTATTCCCAGATGGGAGAGTAATGTGAAGGGAAGTGCAAAGAGAGGAAAGTTCTGGATATGTTCAGAGAGCTGAAAGAAATCTGATTTGTAAAGAATCTAAAGTACAGAAGAGGAATGGTTGAGTTTCTAACAAGATCAAGGTGTGAAGATTCTTCAGGCTATGTAACTATTGTTGTTGTGTGCCATTGAGTCAATTCTGCTCATAGCTACCATAAAGGAGAGAGCAGACCTACCCCATAGAGTTTCTAGCTTGTAATCTTTAAAAGGCTTTATATATAGGTCAGGCTGCTAACTTAAGGCAGACCCTTTTTGGCAGAAACCACCATCCATTCCACAGGAGACAGATGAGGCTTTCTGCTCCCATAAAGATTTACAGCCTCAGAAATCCTATGCAAGGTTTCTGTTATAATTCAGAACCGACTCCACAGCACACCACCATCACCATCAATCGTTGTGGGATCAGATCACAAAGTCTTCTTAATTGAAAAGGCAAGGAACATGAAGTGTTAAAAATAGTTTTGAGTTGTCAGAATGAAGACTGGCAGGAGGGGGTGATAGAACATGTGCTTAGAAAGGGGGATTAGGATAGTGTCCTACAGGCCTTGAATTTCAAGATTGAAAGTTTGGCATTGGGTAGCAGTCACTGATTTTGAAGTAGTGGTACGTAGGCATGTAGAATGAGCCTCTTGAATTATGTCTTCCATCTACATTCTTTCCTTTCTTTGATAGTAAACATATCATCTCAGTTAAAGTTTGCTTCCCAGCTTAAAAGGAACGCAGACTCCAAACCATCAAATCACTTTGGATTTCTTTTTTTTTTTTTTTTTCACCCACTACAAACAACTCTAGGATGGCATGCATTTGAACAAACCAAAAAATGATTTTACTCTTCTAATTTTCCGCTTTTGGCTAGATGCACAGTGAGAAATTCATACCTTTTTCAAGCAGTGTGGGTTCTTTTTCCCAATTCCTCTCATCCATCTGGTTCTCTGGAGGTCTTGGAATCCGGGAAAGTGTTAGTTCACTGTGTTGAAATCCAAAAAAGACTGCTAAACTGTGAAAGAAAATTTGCATTCCAGAAACACTGAAAGAGTTAGTCCACCACCCTTTTGTAACAGCAAGGAGAAAACATCTGCATTTTCCTTCTCCTTTGTCTTTGAACAGTTACAGAATGGAAAACCCTGTACTGGCTGCCTGTGGCTGTCATAGCTGCTTAATGTAAACCATTTTTGGTGGAGTGGGGGTAGAGACAGGAACCAGAACATGGAATTATTTTCATTTCTAGTGTCAGAAAATATTACAGCCAAGACACAATTTATGGGAAACAGATCACTTCACAGGATTCCCTTTGTGTTCTCCATGAGGTTACAATCTCTTGAATGGATTTTGACTGTAGTGTTCCTGGGTGGCGCAGGGTGACACAGTCAACTCCTAGCAAAGTTTGTTGATTGGAACCAATCCAGAGGCATCTCAGAAGCAATGCCTGGTGATCTGCTCTCAAAGGTCATAACCTTGAAAATCCAGTGGAGCACAGTTTTATTCCACAACTCATGTGGTCACCATGAGTCAGCAATAACTCCACAGTAACTGGTTGGGTTTCTCTTTCTTTCTCTTTTTGGTTGCTTGGACTGTACACGTCAGCAGTGCTCTGTTCAGAAGGAAACCACATTATCCCAGCCATGATGTTGGCATTTCATAATGGCCTTACTATGCCATGGTGCTGTCTTTTGTCTTCCACTAGCAGAAGTTTAATTAGAAGGGCTTGTTTTCCACAGAAGCAACATGATTGCCAAATCTGTTCAGTGGATCTCTGGAGAATGGATGTTAGCTCACGGCCCTCTGGCTGTTCCCTTGGCCACTCCCAGGAGTTAGAGGCTCAAAGTTTTATTCTTCCTTTTGAAAGAAGATCAAGTTTAGTTCATTCAAGCTTTTCTATCATCCCTAGGAGTAGAAAGAAAGACCTTTAGTGACCTGAGATGATTGGCTCAGATCATTTGAGGCTTGCTACAATTTAGGAAGTAATTGCAATTCAAAACACCAGGTAGAAAATGAACGTTTTAGCATGGCCAAATTTTAGGCAACTCTGAAAGGAGCCAACATGTGAGCCGGATGGTATTAGAAACATTTCTAGTCTCTGCTTGTAGATCTTGATCTTAATGGGTGATTCATAATGGGTTTGTTTAATTCTGATTTGAAATGTACAGGCAGGCAGGTTTTACAAAAACATCGCTTATACCAAGGTTTTAAGTTTTGCCCCCAGGATGGGTCCATTACCCATGGGTAGGAAAAAAAAACTTTCCATATCTACTATATTGTGTATTGAACTTTGGGTCATTTATATTAATCAGAAAATTTGTAGTTTTAATGTTTAAAGGAAAAAGCCTTTTGCTGAGACAGAATCAAAGAGCCCAAAATTTGAAATTTGGAAGAGTTTAACTGGTTCAGAACCATTCTTTCTTTTTTTTTTTTTTTTTGATCCAATCAACAAATACTTCTTGAGTGCCAGTTCTGTGGTAAACAGTGCTCCATTGGCTGTGAATGCAATGGTATTCAAGACACTGTCACAGAGCATACACACATGGGGGAGAGTCAACAAGCATGCCAATAACTAAACACAGGAAGTGATTCCAAATGTTAACAAGGAATTGGTGGAAGACACTAGCAGAATAATGAGGATAGAGTCTGGCCCTGGAGAGGGGCTGCTTAAAAACAGGGTAGCAAGAGACCTATCTTCTCCTTCTTTGTGGCAGGCATTTTTCTGAGCCCTGGGAAAGAAGGAATGAACAAGAGAAAAGTACCTGCCCATTGAAGCTTTTGTTCAGTCTTAAACCAACCAGAGTTTCAAGGGACCAAAAGGTCTAGTAACCCAAGTCCTTTATTTTATAAGTAAAGGAATTTAGTTCCAAAGAGGGAATTGATATTCATAGACCTCACTGCTCATTGCAGGGCTTGGTAAGACCAAGACTAGAACACAACCCTTGCTTACTGGCTGATTTGTCTTTGTCACTGTTCCCATTAATGGTCTTCACAAACATCAACTTCAGTTTTACTTTCAAATAGTGCCAAGGTTAGTATTGTGACTGAAAGACGTATCCTATTTTTTCCCCATTGAAACCTCCTCTAAATTGAAGATAAATATCATTGCAGGTTGTCGATATACGCATAGTCACTATATGCAATATAGGCAAAGTTTTCAGGAACTTAGCTGGGCTGTGACATAGTGTAATCAAGAAAACAGACCCCACATAGTGTTCTGTGGCAAATTGTACTATTGTTTAGTTTAAACAATTAACTAACTAGTCCAGGAGACTTGTCTGTGCTTCCTCTAAATGAATGATACATAACTGCTTCACCACTTATTAAGTGATGTTGTCGTTAAGTGCCATCAGTTGGTTCCAACTCAGAACGATCCTGTATATGGTTTCCAAGAAGTGACTTGAACAACCACCCTTGAGGTTACCAGTCCATAGCTTATCCTACAGTGCAATATCAGGAATTTTATTAGGTGATGGTAGTAGTGGTGGTTGTGTGCCCTTAAATCAGTTCCAACTCATAGCGACCTTGTATAGAATTTCCAAGGCTGTAAATCTTTATGGAAGCAGAGAGCCCCATCTTTTCTCCTGCACAACAGCTGGAAGACTTGTACCGCTGACCTATCATCAGTTAGCAGTCCAATCAGTCACCCATTCCATCACCAGCGCTGTATAAAGTAAAGACAAAAAATAAGTAAAAAATGTCTGTTGAAACCAAATAGCAATAAAAACATAGTATTTCCCCAAACTCAGTATGTATAGAATTGTGCATATGTGTGTATTTTATAAAGGTGGACTGTTTGTGTATCTCCAGTAATATAGGCAATGGAAAGTAGGTTTAGTTGATTAGATAAAGATTTCAGGTCAGTCCTCACTTGGAACAATTATTGTGCTATAAGAAAAACTATTTTAAAAAGATAAAATGGTATTTTTACAAGTCTTTACAATTCTTCACCTTCTTGAAGAATGTTTCTCATGTTTCTTATTTAGTCTTCACAATTCTGTGAGACAGGACAAAATAATTAGTACCCCATTCTATAGAAGAGAAAATTGACGATCAAAGAGATTATGGAAGTATGTTCAAGATGACAAAACGGCTGTGAAATGCAATTTCAGCTACTCTGGGAAGTACCTGCCTCAGTGGAATTGGTATGAGCATCTATTAATAACCTCCAGGAATTTGCCAGTGCCAGGAATTTATGAGAAGCTAAGACATCATGCCATGAGGCTGAGGAGAGGATTAGCAACTCTGAGCTCTTGGCCAGAGAGCCCCCATATTTATTACTGTACATTACAACTTTGTTTTGACAGTGGAAAGAACCTATGTAATATAATATGCCCAGTCTAAGGAGTCCTCATAGGGCAGGCATAAAGCACTCAGCTTCTAACTGAAAGGTTGGTGATTTGAACTCACCAGAGTATGATAATCTGCTTCCATACTGACTGCAACTTTGGAGATCATTGGGACAGGTGTATTCTGTCTCCTCGCAGGGTCACTATAAATTGGAATCAACTTGAGAACAACAGGTTTGTTGTGGTCTCCTTGTTAGTACCAGGTCTAGTGATACTTCTTTGGTGATGTTAATGGTGTCACATTCTTATTGTCAGCAAGACCTTTAACATCAAAGAGAAGCTTGTGACATTTGAATAAGGATCCAATGAAGAGTCCGGAAATGAATGCTTCATAAAAAACAACAGCAGAACATCTGGGTCCTGGACTCAGTTCTTTCACTAAATCAGTACATGTTATGCTAAGTGTCATATCCTAGTACTGTAGGATGGTTGGACAAGATGGTTTTAATCATTCTTCCAGGCTCAATCAAATTTTGTATTAATAAAAGGCTTTAGTGCATAGGGTGCTGTGGATTGTGTCTACCCTCACAAAAAATAACTTGTATTAAAATTCCTAACTTCTATGCTTGTGGTTAGGAGGGACCAGACCCAGGAGAAGGATGTCATGATCAGTAAAGAGTCAGTGGAAAAGAGGAAGCCCCTCAATGAGATGGGTTGTCATGATGGCTGCAGTAGTGGGCTCAGTCATTGCAGAGATTGTGAGAATGAATGGCTCAGGACCAAGAGCGTTTCATTCTGCTGTGCATAGGATCAATCTAAATCAGAACCAACTTGAGGGCACCTAACAACAACAAAAGAGCATGTGCAGAAGTATGCTGAAGATGAACTACTATCTTCATGTAATTGCAATTATATAGAACCAGATAAAAGGAAAAAAGAAATGTATTAATTAATGGAGTGTTTGAAGTAGAAAAAAGAATCTTGGTCTTTGGATTTAGAGCCTATGGGTTCAAATTCTGACTACATTTATAAAGCTGTGTGACTATGTAATGGGGATATGATCTGCTAACCACAAGGTCAGCAGTTCAAATGTATCAGCGGCTCCTCAGAAACCCTATATAGAGTCTCTGTGAGTCAGCACTGACTCCATGGTACTTAGAACAATAACAACAACTGCGAGATTGTTGCTTTTGTTCTTATTGGTAAGTGCTGTTGAATCAGTTGCAACTCATGGAGACCCTGTATAGGGTTTCCTAGGAGTGGCTGATGTATGTGAGCCATCAATCTTGTGGTTAGCATTCCAGTGCTTATCCTACAGTGCTGTATTAGGACTTCTAGGTATAATAATTCAGTTAAATGATCAAGAAATGTCAAAACTTGGTGTTAATTGAATGTATGTCCTAGCTCTTAGAATATGTAAGGTGAATAATATAAAACTAACATTTATTATATAGCCAGACACTGGGTACTTGCTTTCATATATGTGATCATACTTAATCCTCTCAAAAACATTTCATTATGGATATTATCAATCTTATTTAGTAGACAGGGAAAATAAAACCAGAGAGATCAAGAAACTTGACCAATTTCACACAACAGTTGGGAAGAGTACCCTACACTTCAGACATAGGTCTTCCAGACTCTGTCATATATTCTTTGAGCATATGCTCACACAACACCTAGTCCTTTGGTGCTAGAAATGGTTAATACACTGGGCAGCAAGCTGAAAGGTTGGAGATTTGAGCCACCCAGAAGGTACCTCAAAAGAAAGGCCTGGAGATCTACTTCCAAAAAATAAATCATTGTGAAAACCCTACGAAGCATAATTCTACTCTGACACTTGGGGCCCCCGTGAGTTAAAGCAAGTCTACAGCAACTGGTCATATATTATATACCCTTTGCTTTGATTTCTGAGTTTGTAAGTCCCAACACACAATGCTTTAAAATGTTTGCAAAGGCAAATTTATGACTTGACTTACCTTGGAAGGAAAGAAATTCTATTCTTCCTCCTACCCACCTATCCAACTCCTCTCTAGTAGTCTCAGTAGCTTTCTGTGATCTTTTTTTCATTTTCCTTCTGGGCTGAAGACTCATCAAGTCTCTGTCCTCATTCACGTGTATCAAAGGAGGTTCAGAGACATTCCAGAGAAATGCTCTGGAAAAGCTGCTGTGCCACATGGGCTACACATATTGTTAAGATAAAATACCACCTCTCTAGACCTTACGGTGTAGTTGTTGTTGTTGTTAGGTGCCATCAAGTTGCTACCGACTCATAGTGACCTTATGCACAGCAGAACGAAATACTGCCTGATCCTGGGCCAACCTCACTACTGTTGCCACTCTTAAGTCCATCGATGCTGCCACTTGGCTATTCCACCTCATTGGGGGTCTTCCTCTTTTCCTCTCCCTCCACCTTACCAAATATCCTTCTCCAGTGACTGCTCCAGCGATGATATCCTTCTCAAGCAACTGCTCCCTCCTGACAATATGTTCGAAGTATGAGAGATGAAGTTTGGCCATCTTGGCCTCTAAGGAGCACTCTGGCTACACTTCTTCCAAAACAGATCTATTGGTTCTTTTGGCAGCCCATGGCACTTTCATTATTCTTCTCCAACACCGTAATTCAAATGCATCAATTCTTCTATGGTCTTCCTTATTCACTGTCCAGCTTTCGCATGCATATGAGGTTCTTGAAAATACCATGGCTTGGGTCAGGCTCACCTTAGTCCTCAAGCTGACATCTTTGCTCTTCAACACTTTAAAAAGGTCTTGTGCAGCAGATTTGCCTAATGCAATATGTTGTTTGATTTCTTGATTGCTGCTTCCATGAGTGTTGATAGTTGATCCATGAAGTCTTTGACAACTTCAATCTTTTCTCTGTTGATAAGCATGTTGTTTATTGGTCCAGTGGTGAGGATTGTGGTTTTCTTGACATTGAGATACAATCCATTCTGAAGGCTCTGCTCTTTGAGCTTCATCAGTTTAAGGTGTAGTAAATAAACTAAATGTCCTTTCATCATGATGGCTTGATTTTTTTCTGATATACAAAAGTTCAGATTGCAATCTCAACTGTACTACTCAAGAATAAAAGACAAGGCATAATCTTCTTTGTGAAGAATGCAATTTGTGGCTCATAACAAAATGGAATATAATTGTCTTGATTTTCCTGATCTTTTTGTACTATCTTTCGGTATTTTGTCTTACGGTTTTAGGACATACTTCTTAATTTTAAGACTGGTCTATTTAGTCCAACA
Source organism: Chrysochloris asiatica (assembly GCF_000296735.1). Taxonomy (NCBI): domain Eukaryota; kingdom Metazoa; phylum Chordata; class Mammalia; order Afrosoricida; family Chrysochloridae; genus Chrysochloris; species Chrysochloris asiatica. Next base: position 4,591,873 of record NW_006408695.1, on the reverse strand, counting down.
GTAAAAACAGAATACCTTGCAAGAAAAAATGTGTTTTTCTAAATGCAGTATTAGTGAGCAATACATGTATTTTGTTTGTGATAGTTTGATGCATGGTCTTATTTAAATCAGTGGATGTGCATTTCTGGTGACGTTGAGTTCTCCTTCTCCAGTACTGTCCAATACATATTCCCCAGACTTTATTACAATATTCATCCTGTAAAATGAATTCTGTTTCAACGCAGTCTTAGACTCCTCTCAAATAAGATTAATGAAGACTCTTGTTATAACACATCATTAATTCTAGAGTGTTACAGTGAAGTCTTCTGTACACAGGAGAACTTCATGTCCCACGTACATACCATTTATAAGCAACTCCCTTCTCTGTTCCTATCACACATTACTTTTGCTCCTGTAAGAACAACTTGTTGTACCTTTGCCTCCAATCAGTTATTTATAGATAAATCTACCTCCCTTACTTCCCTGGGCATCTTGATCATCATTCTGTTTCTATTGCCAGGATTTCAAACACTTTGTTCTACTCGTTGGGATTTAGTGATGCTAAAATAAGGGGGTTCTGCTCATCAGAAAAGCATATAAAAAGTTTATTTTAAAAGGTATTTATAAGAAAACAGAGGCATCAGATTCAGAGCTGTGCTCAAGAAAACTGGCAGAAATGATTTTAAAAAGTAAAAAACCTAGAAGGTAGTTTATTTTTATTCATTTTTACTTACTTGTGTCATAGTTTTCATTTACATAGCAGGAAAAAAAAAGTTATTGAGGATTTAATGCCACCTAATAAATAGCCTCATATGGATGCGAAAGCTGGACAGTGAATAAGGAGGATCGTAGAAGAATTGATGCCTTTGAGTTGTGGTGTTGGAGGAGAATACTGAAAGTGCCATGGACTGCCAAAAGAACCAATAGATCTGTTTTGGAAGAAGTGCAGCCAGAGTGCTCCTTGGAGGCCAGGATGGCTAAGCTTCGTCTCTCCTACTTTGGACATGTAGTCCGGAGGAAACAATCGTTGGAGAAGGATGTCATGCTGGGTAGGGTGGAGGGTCAGAGAAAAAGAGGAAGACCCCCAACGAGATGGATCAGCCAGGTGGCATCATTGATGGACTCAAGTGTGGCAGCGGTAGTGAGGTTGGCCCAGGATCGAACATTGTTTCGTTCTGCTGTGCATGGGGTCACTATGAGTCGGTTCTGACTCGATGGCACATGACAACAACAACAACAACAATAAATTGCTTCAAATTTTTCTAACTAGAAATATTAGAATTCCCATCTATAGAAATGAATTTTGATCCTCTTAGAAAATCACAATAATAGGTATATTAGCTGCCATCTCACTATGAGTTGGTACCAACTCAATGGCACCTAACAACAACAACAAGCTGCCATCAGTTCAGTTGGTCCCCAGCTCATGGTGATCCCATGCACAAGAGGATGAACTGGCACTCTCCCTGCACCATCCACATGATCACTGTGGAGCAGAAAGTATGGTGCATAAGGTTTTCATGTATTAATCTTCAGAAGCAGATCACCAGGCCTTTCTTCCTAGTTTGTCTTAGTCTGGAGGCTCTGGTGTAACCTGTTCAGTGCCTTAACAACGTGCAAGCCTGCATGAAGAAATTCATGTGGCTGTGTACGATGTCCATTGGCCAGGAATCTAATCTAGATCTCCCACATGGAAAATGACATTTCTACCAGTAGTACTTCATGGGGATGATGATACTTGTTTTTATTAGGTGCTGTCTAGCTGGCTCCTAGTCATGGTGACCTTCAGCACAACAGAATGAAACACTGCCCAGTCTTAGGACATCCTCAAAATTGTTACGCCTGAGCCCATTGCTGCTGCCCCTGTGCCAATCCATATCATTAGGGGTTTTCTTCTTTGTTGATGCCCCTCCACTTTACAAAGTATGATGTCCTTCTCCAGGGATTGGTCCCTCTTGATAACTTGTTCGAAATACGAACGACGAAGTCTCACCATCCTAGCTTCTTAGAAGCATTCTAGCTGTACTTCTTCCAAGACAGATTTGTTTGCTCTTCTGGCAGTTCATAGTATTTTTAATATTCACCTTTCCTGATTTTAAACCACTCAGTATCCCTTTGTTCTGTTCCAACAACTGTCTCTTGGTCTATATACAAGTTCCTCATGAGCACAATTAAGTGTTTGGAATGCTCAATCTTCACAATGTTTTCCATAGCTTCTAATGATTCACACATTCTAAATAAAGCCTTTGCATAGTTAATAAAACACAAGTAGACATCTTTCTAGTATTTTCTACTTTCAGTCAGACCCATCTGACATCACCAATGATATCCCTTGTTCCACGCCCTCATCTGAATCTGGCTTGAATTTTTGGTAGTTTCCTGTTGGTGTACTGTTACAACAGTTTTTAAATATTGTCTTCAGCGAAGTTTTACTTGCATGTGATAGTAATCATACTATACAATGATTTCTGCATTCCTTTGGGTCGCCTCTCTTTGGAATGGGCACAAATATGGATCTCTTCCAATCAGTTGGCTATGTAGCTATCTTCCAAATCTCTTGGTATAGATGAGTGAGTGCTTCCAGTGTTGCATACGTTTGTTGAAATATGTCAATTTGTATTCTGTCAATTCCTGAGTCTTGTTTTCCACCATTGTCTTCAGTGAAGCTTAGACTTCTTCCTTCAGTGCCATTGGTTCTTGATCATATGCTACCTTTTGAAATGGTTGAACATCGACCGTTTCTTTTTGGTAAAGTGACTGTGTATTCCTTCCATTTTCATTTGATGCTTCCTGCATCATTTGCTATTTTACTCATAGAATCTTTCAGTATTTCACGTTGAGACTTGAACTTTTCTTCACTTCTTTCAGCTTGAGAAATGCTGAGTGTGCTCTTCACTCTTAACTTTGTAACTCCAGGTCTTTCCACATTTCATTTATATAATACTTTGTCTTTTCAAGCTGCCTTTGGGATTTTCTGTTCAGGTCCTTTACTTCTTCATTTCTTCCCTTTGCTTTAGCATCTCTGCAAGGAAGAGCAAATTTCAGAGTCTCTTCTGACATCCATTTTGTTTTTTTCTTTATTTCCTGTCCTTTTAATGACCTTTTTTGCTTTCTTCCTTCATGATGTTCTTGATGTCATCCCACAACTCTTATGGTCTTTGGTCATTAGTGTCCAATATATCAAATCTGTTCTTGAGAGTGACTCTAAATTGAGGTCGGGATATGTTCAAGGTCTTATTTTGGGTCTCATGGACTTGTTTTAATTTTCTTCAGCTTCAAACTGAACTTCATCTGAGCATTTGATGATCTGTTCCACACTTGGTCCCTGACCGTATTTTGGGTGATGATTTGAGCTTTTCTACTGTATCTTCCCTCAGATGTAGTGAACTTGATTTCCTTTGTATTCCATTTGATGATGCACATGTACAGGGTTTCTGAGTCTTTAAGGCTCTGTGGAATTAGAAAGCCCCATCTTCCTCCCACAAACCAGCTGGTGGGCTCTAACCCTCTACCTTGTGGTTCACCGTCCAGTGCTTGTCCTGTGGAGCTTCCACACTCCAGACATTGTTGCCTTTTATGTTGTTTAAAAAAGATATTTGCAATGAATAAATCATTAGTCTTGCAAAATTCTATCATGCAATCTCCAGCACTGTTTCTATCACTAAGGTCATATTTTCCAACTGCTGATCCTTCCTCTTTGTTTCCAACCATTGCATTCCAGTCACTAGCAATTATCAATACATCTTGGTTTCATGTTTGATCACTTTCAGACTAAAGAACTTGGCAGAATTCTTCAGTTACAGCATCATTTGCTTTAGAGGTTGGTGCGTATTATTTGAATAACAGTGGTATTAACTTGTCTTCCTTATAGGCATATGTGTATTATTCTGTCAGCCAGCACTGTATATCAGTGTACCTTTTTTAAATGATCTTTTTGACGATTAATGGGACACCATTCCTCTTGAATTTGTTGTTCCTGGCATAGTAAACCATGTTTCTGTCAGATTCAAAATGACCAGTACCAGTCCATTTCAGCTTACTAATGACTAGGTTGTTGATCTTTATGCATTCCTTCTCATTTTTGACAACTTCCAATTTTCTTAGTTTCACAATTCATGCATTCCATGTTCCGTCTCTTAATGGTTGGTTACAGATATTTCTACTCATTTTGATTTGTGCCCCATCATCAAATGAAGATCCCAAAGGATAACTCCATTCCCTTCATCTTGGCCAACTCTACTCTGAGGCAGCAGTTCTTCCCCAGTCGTATTTTGAGTTCCTTCCAACCTGAGGGGCTCATCTTCTGGCACTATATCTGATGATATTCCGCTGCTATTCATAAAGTTTTCAGTGGTCAAACCTTCAGAAGTAGTCCGCCTCTCCTTCTTCCTAGTCTGTCTTGGTCTGTAAGCTCAGCTAAAACCTGTCCATCATGAGTAACCAGGCTGGTGTTTAAAATACTGGTGAAATAGCTTCCAGCGTCACAGCAACACACAAGCCACCACAGTGTGACACATTGACAGACAAGTGATGGCGTAGACACTGAGCTAACATTATCATCTTCACTCTGATTTGAAACACAAATTAGAGATAGAGATAGAGATAGATAAGCTTCACGATGTAAGTAAAAGATACTTAAAAGTGTCACAGAATTTTCATAAGAAATTTGCCACAAGAAAGCAGAGTTGTTGGGAGGGGTTGTATTGTACTGCTGGATCATTAGGTGACTGCCTAGGTAAAATGATGTCTTATTCTGAAAGGAAACCTAAGAGTACTCTCAGCATTTGGGAAGCCTCCTTGATTCACAGAATCAAGATACAGAGTAAGTTTATATTCAGAAAATTAAATTAGGTAATGTTAGTGTTGTTGTTGAATGCTGTCACGTCAGTTCCAGCTGAGCCTATATAGGTTTTCAGAGGTGCTGCTGGTGGGTTTGAACCTCTGGCCTTTTGGATAGTAGTTCAGTGCTTATCCTACAGTACCACACCAGGGTTCCAGGTAATGTAATTATTATCATTTGAATAATGCCACTGATACTGTAAAGTACTTACCCTGAGATGACTATTGTTAGGTGATGTTGAATTGGTTCCTACTCATTACGACCCTAAGTACAACAGACTGAAACACTGCCCGGTCTCACACCATCTAACTTGCCAATTGGTGTTGCTGTTAAGTGCTGTCAAGTCGGTTCTGACCCAAGCGACCCTGTATAGGGTTTCCAAGGAGCAGCTGGTGAGCTTGAACCACCTTGTGGTTCAAACCAACTCTGCAGTCCAGTGCATTAGCCCACAGTGCCACACCAGGGCTCCAACTTGCAAATTGTTGTTTTTGTTCAGTGCTGTCAAGGTCAAGTCAGTTCCCACCCATAGCGACCCTGTATAGGATTTCTGAGGAGCAGCTGGTAAGCTTGAACTGCTGACCTTGCAGTTCAAACCGACTTTGCAGTCCAGTGCATTGACCCATAGCACCACATAGTCAGCCTAAATGCCTTACATTTGCAGTGGAATTGTGACTACTGAAATATGGAAAAAGGGTATGTGATAAAGCAGAGGGATTCTCCATTGGGTGGAGAATTAACAAACTTCTACTCTAATTTCAGTCATTTGAACTGCAAGGTTGGTGGTTCAAGCTCACCAGCTGCTCCTTGGAAACCCTATACAGGGTCGTTATGGGTCGGAATCTACTCGACGGCACTTCAAAACAACAACTCTAATTTCAAACTGGCAAACGTTTTCTCTATGTGTGTGCCTTAGTTTCTTAGACTTATAAATAGACTATAGAATCATGGTTTTCAAACTGTAATATGGATCTTCCACAGGCTTCATTCTTTCACATTCTTCAGCAGAAGTGGGTTTTTGTTTTGTTTTGTTTTGTTTTGGCTTTTTTGCATGTGTTTCCCTGAAGTGACACTGAAGCACTAGACAACTAATGGAAAGGTTGGTGGTTCAAGTCCACCAGCTGCTTCTCAGAAAACTATACAGGCTCACAATGAGTGGGAGCTGGCTCGATGGCACTTAACAAAAACAGTAACACACACAGTGGATTGTGGGAAACGAAGGTATTGAAAAACAGCAATCTTTAAGGGCTTCTGAGATTTTATATTTTCTATCTCTCTTTTTTGTCTTTATTTTCTAATCCCAATCTGTACTGATTGTTGTCCGTTTTAATTGGATAGGATTAAGGTTTTAGAAAAACAGGCCAGAGAATTAGTGAGTATTGGGCTGTTAGGAAAGTGTCAAAACTTTATCTAGAATAAGAGATACACTCTTTCCAAGAGTGCTTTCTCTTTCAATAGTGGTTTAATATATTTAAGAAATTAAAACTGTATAGAAGATCACATTTTACTTTTATGAAATGAAAATTTTAACATTTCTAAATGGCAACAATCACTTTATAGTCTCTGAATCTTTAAATACTGACGTCCCTTGATTTAAAATACTCAATATTGAACACTTATATACACTTATGTAGTATATAAATTATACAAATATTCTTAATTTCTTTATCATCTAACTAGCAGTTAATGTGTAAATTACCTATATGCTTCATTTATATTCAGATGATTCTTCCAGCTCTTCTGCCTGTGAATTAGAGATGTTATTTATACAATTTCTAAGGATAGAAAAGATACAACCAGATTGTATCTCTAATTTAAAATAGTTGCATTTGGGAATTGTGTGTACAGGATTTGTTTGTGATTTTATTTTTATTTTCACTTAATTTTTTTGTTTTTAGTCACAATTGTATTGCCATCATTTCGAGAAGTTTACAAGCTACTGAATAATTTCTTGCCTTTCACTCTTCCTCTAACATCTTTTCCTTTCAATTTTTTTATCTGAGTAACTCTGGTGTGGCACTGTAGGATAAGCACTGGATCACAAGGACATTTTGAACCTCAAGGTGGGTGGTTCAAACATACCAGCCACTCCTTGGAAACCTGAAACAGCATCACTATTAGTCGGAACTGACTCGTTGGCACTCAAAAACAACTGCCTTAAACATTTCCTACGGAGAGTGGGAGGAACAGCAACAGCAACTACTGTATAAAGAATAAAATCTAAACTTTTCATTGTATCTAGGCTATAAGGGCTCCCACAGCTTGATACCAATTAGCTATAATATGGCATAGACTATGGTAGGCCCTGGCCAAGGATGACTAAAGTTGTGGTGCCATTTCAGGTGCCCCTTCAGGACTATGGCTCTCATTTCACCCACTGCTGGGAGTATTGGAGGCTGGTGATTAATAGCTGGGAGCTCTGATAGCGTAGTGGTTACAAATCGGGCTGAGAACCTCACGGTCAGCAGTTGGAAACTGCCAGCTGTTCTGCCAGAGAAAGAGGAGGCTTTCTGCTCCCGTAAAAATATACAGCCTTGGAAACCCTGTGCAGGGTTGCTATGAGTCAGAACCGACTCCACGGCACATAACAACAACAACAACCTCTCTATAAAGTACCCTCAGCTGAAGAGAACCGCTTCACCCACAATCAAACTTCTTACTTAGGGATAGCTCTTCCTGGCTTGGGGTGGTGGGCACAGTATTAAAGGAGAGGAGCCAAAGAGTTCCCACTTTTCTGTGCCCAGAACTCTGCAGAGCCTTCTTCTCCTGCCTCCTGGTACATAAGAAATGCTGCTGGTCACTACATTGACAGGTGGATGCAAGGGGTATAAAGGCCCTACTGCCTAGAGACCAATCTTTAGGACCATTCCAACTTCCAAAGTTCTCTATTAGATAAGCTGAGGCCTTTGTTGCAACTACACCATGTATCAGTTCCTTTCTTTGTCCATTCTACTCCTGGCACATTGCCACAGGCTTTATCACAAAGGTTGTCCTCAGTAAAATTCCTGCATGCATACCTTGTTTTGGAATCTGCTTCCTAGGGAACTCAAACTTAGACTATATTATGGTTCCATGGAATGCAAGGGGGGGTGGCATGTGTCACAGTTTAACCATGGAGGTTGGCGTAAACCACTAAATTAAGTACGGTGTCCTCAGTGCCATAGGAGAAGCATCACGCAATTGTGATGGAGGAAGTGACCTGTTTATCATGGGAGATAACAGAGAGAATTAGGAAAGGTTTTGTAGAAGTGACTTTTGAGCTTCACTTTGAAGATTAAGTAAGTGTTCTATAGACAAAGAAGGATGTGAGGTAGTGTGAGCTTGTGAATGAACATAGCTTATGAAAGATGTGACTGCCTCAGGGTGGCAGCTGGATACTGGGGTCCATGGGAAAAGCAGTGGAGATTGTTCTGCAGCTGAGATTGAAGGTTCCTAAGTTGCATTCTGTTCTTTCTTCTTACCACCCCAACATCTATCAAACACGGTATCCCTGCTCCATAAGCAAGTTGATACTCAAATAGACTTGGAGACTTTCTTCTTCCACTTTTTTCTTTGACGACCTTCTTTCTTTTTTATTAGCCATTTCATTTTAACGTATATCAGAAAAGCCTCATGTTTCTATGAAGAGTACATCTTTTGCTTGGCTTTGAAATATGCATCTACTAAAACAAAACAAGATCTTCCTCTCTGGTGCTGGACATTCTGCCACTAGCAATCTCTACAAATTGTCAATGGGAAGATATAGTGAAGGTTACATAGTCCAAGCTCCTAACACACAAATTCCCCTTTTCAGCATTTGACAAGTTTTATTCAGATTTTCCTGGCATATTGAAACTAGATATATTAGTATAAGGGTTAGGATTAGATAAAGATTATCAAGCTTGTTCTAGTATATACCTGGTAGTAGAAACATTAACATTTTCTTGCTGGGATTAGTGTTGATATGTCATAGAGTCATAGAATGACAGAGATGGAATTAATCATCACTTTATAGAGAATAAAACTGATGTCTTAAGAGAAGAATTTATTTACCTAAGGTCAAACAATGGAAGCTGATAAAGCCCAAACTCAAATTCATATTCTTCATTTGAAACTTTAGCTCTCTACTGCTTTGTGATGCATGCATCCGATTCCTTTCTTATTTGGAAATCAGGAAAATGGAGTACCAATCCCACCTCTACCTTTAATACCACGATGCAGTTCCAGTTCTGTTTTCTCTTCTGTTAAGTTAGGCCTGACCCAGAAGGCCCCCCTTGTACCTTCCTCCCTGACATTGTAAGTGTCTCTATCTTTCCTGTAAGGCAGAGGAAGACAAGATAGGTTTATTGGTACATGTTTAATAGTACTGAAAACTGAAAGAAGAGGTTTATAGTAACGAGAACTGCCTACCAAAGATCAACATATCATTCACCATTTGCTGGCTCAAGTTTCCAATCATCTGTGTTCTTAGAACTTCTATTTTCTGATTTGGAACATTTTCTAATAGTAAGACTTAAGGTGTGTTTTACCTTGTCTTTTCTATGTAGAAATGTTCAAATTATCTGCCCTTTGAACAATGATTCTATATATAGACCATAAAGTCTTTCCTTGGAAACAGACTAAACTTTATAAAAGAGCTTCCAAAAGTTCATGGAATAATGGAATAGAAAGACAATGGAATTTCTCCATGCAGTTTGTAAAGCCCCCTTGTGTGTTGGTGCTGGTTCTGTGTAAATGACATGAATCTTGTAGCCAAGCCTCAATACAAACAAACATTTTCTGGTCAAGAATTTTCAAGTTTGTTCAACTCCATTACAGGGCTGATTTAAAACACACACACAAAGGTTAAAACCCACAGAGGCGCAAAACACAAGCCATGGGCAGAGAGTTTCCATCCACATGAGCTCAGATCACCAGGGTAGAATAGAAGCAGGGTTCTCATTGTCCAGACTATAGTCATCTGCAGACTCTCATCGGATGTTCTTCTGCTATTTTAATTTCACCACTTCAAAATGGGAAAAAGAAATAGGTTAATAGTTTCCATGCATTTAGACTGTGACCAGAGGCATACTAAGCAATTTCAGAACCTCAGGCAACCGCAGCTTTGGGGAGAGCATAGTGATGGATTTACCAATCCATCTTGGAATGGATTCCAGAGTCCAGGGAGTTGAAGCCATCATCAAGCAGCCAGGGTTGGATGTAAATAGTACTGCTTCATTCATTCTTTTGGCACATACATCATTATGCTACACAGCATGCTGAATGCACTATGGGACAAAAGCAGACATTTCTAATTACATAGTCCCTGCCCTTACAGAAATTGCAGTCTCATAGAGGAAATAGACACATATGCAAATAATTTTAATAAAATGCTTACAGTAAGTGCTGTAAGTCAGTGTTTAGGAAAGATAGCCAAGAGTGTTTCATTCCAACCGAGAGCACCAAGAAAGGCTTTAGTGGGGAGATGCCCTCTGACCTTAATCTTGAGAAGTCAAATGGCACATTGAAAATCATTCTAGGCACTAACCAAGGTACAGAAATATAGGCATTTCTTACTGTTTTTTCAAGAATGAGAAATTAGGAAAAACTGAGTCTGGCAACTGAGGCTATAGGTCATAAAAAAAGTTAACGTCTCTCACAGTGCAGAGATAGTTAAGTTTTTTGGTAGCAGGAAAGCTACTTAGTCATATCCGTGTTTTGGAAAGAACTTTGGGAATTATTTTCAGGGTTGGTTGTTGTTGTTGTATTAAATGTAGTTGAGTCCGTTCTGACACATAGTGACCTTGTATAGGGTTTCCAAGGTGAAGCTGGTGAGTTTGAACCATTGACAACACTGTCCATTTTCAAGACTCCATGTTCAGGTCTCTATGGATTGAAACCTATGTGATGACACCTAACAACACCTTGTATTTTAAAGCTCATTGTGTAGTGTAGTGGTTACGAATCGGGCTGCTAACCTCAAGGTCAGCAGTTCAAAACTACCAGCCATTTTGTGGGAGAAAGATAAGACTTTCTGCTCCCTTAAAGATTTACAGCCTCAGAAACCCTGTAGAAGGTTGCTATGAGTCGAAACAGATTCCCTGGCACATAACCACCACAACAACATATTTAAAGTCAGCCTAATGGATTTTCTCGAATTTAGACTCCCTCCAAGTTCAGGATTTTTATTAAAAGTTTATCAGTCCTAAATTGGGAGTTGGTCTTTGAAAATCGGGGCTTTAAATGCACAAAAGTCTCTTAAAACCTGAGCTCTGACTGTGTTCAGCAGCTGGCATGTTACATGAGGCTGAGTGTTCAGGCAGACCATTTTCTAAAGAGTTAAAGGCATTGATGTCCAGAAAGGTCTTACCTGATTAATCATGTGATAGAAGTAACAGCAAAGCATCCCCTATTGGGAGAAGCTGGGTGGGGTCATGCAAAGGTAGACAAACAAGATCTTTGGGCCAAATCCAACCTTCTCCCAGCTTTTATTAATAAAGCTCTATTAGAACAGTCATGCCCATTTATTATGTGTTGCCTTTGTGTGACGAAGGCAAAATTGAGATGCTGTGACAAAGACCATTTGGCTTGCAAGGCCAAAAATATTGGCCATATGGCCCTATACATAATAAATTGATGACTGCTGGTATAGTGGAAAAGAACAAGAGTAGAAGTCAAAAGATTTGTGTTCTGGATCTTGGATTTGCCACTTTAACCACTTGAGTGACCTTGGAAAGCCACTTGATCTATCTGATTATGCTTCTTCCTCTTTATAATAAATGTGTATTCTCTGTGCTCCTCAGAGTACTGTGATACGTACAGAAGCCTATCTGTGTGTTTTACAAAAACACTTACAGTGCTGTGCATCACGACATAAATGAAGCTCCTCAAGTCCCAGCCTAACATGGTGCTTCTCCTTTTCTTCCCCAGAATACTCTGGAGCAGTGCAATGTGTGCTCTAAGCCCATCATGGAGCGGATTCTCCGTGCCACTGGGAAGGCCTACCATCCTCACTGCTTCACCTGTGTGATGTGCCACCGCAGCCTAGATGGGATCCCATTCACTGTGGACGCCGGCGGGCTCATTCACTGCATTGAGGACTTTCACAAGTAAGCAATCTGTTTCCCTTCTGCCAGCCTGCCTGTCCTTATGGAGTGTGTTCTGGTCTGGCATCTGGATCTCATGTTCCTGTCTCTTAGAGTCATAAAATGTCAAGATTAAGTAAGCCCTTAGAAAGAGCTGATGCATCTCTTCACCAGTGCAGGCATTGATATCAAGTAATCCATATGGTCATGTGGTCTTTGCTTGAAGACTTCCCTGGGGCTTGTCCCCTGCATCTTTGTGTGGCCTTAGTGGTATGAAGGTTGAGTCATCTGCTGAGTGTGTGTATTGAAAAGACTCAGGGCTCTGGGGCAGCCCTCCCTGACCTAAACAGAACAAGATGGGCTAATTGCCCAACATCTTTGTGCTTTTCAGTTTGGTCATTAGGCCCAGACCCTGTCCTCGAGCTCTTCTGGCTCTTCCTAACAGCCTAGGGTTTTCTCTAGAGCAGACTTCTGTCTTCCTATGTCTGTGGGTAGGAGGTTGGGGGAGGGAAGGGTGAGAAGGAGCACAGATACAGAGTACAATTAAGTCACTCTTACTAATCCAAGCCTCTCATGTAGTTAGAGCCAGTTTCATACCATTGTCCACATATTCACAATGTCCACTGACCTCTTCTCCCAGACAAATCTTCTCTTTCTCAGGATATTTTTCAGTGAAACTGATTAATTAAATATTATTTAGTCTTTTGAGGAAGATTATAAAGTAGAACTTCAAGGTCAGACCACTTATTCATGGGCCTGGGAAAATAGGTCCCCGCTTTCTCATTTGTGAATCCCTCTTGTACTTAGGGAGTCCTGGTGTGGCAGTGTGGGTTAATGAGCTGGACTGCAAAGTCAGCTTGAATCACAAGGTCGACATTTCAAGCTCACCAGCTGCTCCTTGGAAAGCCTATGCAGTGCCACTGTGGGCTGGAACCAGCTTAACGGCCTTAACAAACAACAACAATTTGTACTTATAGGACTCCTGGTATGGCTCTGTAGGATAAGCACTGGACCGTAGGTTGGTTTGAACTGTAAGGTCATCAGTTCAAACTCACCAGCTGCTCCTTGGAAACCCTGTGTAGGGTTCATAGGTCGCTATGAATCGGAACTGACTTGATAGCACTTAACAACAACTTGATGGCACTTAACAACAACAACGACTTCTATTTAGAACTGGGATTTGCATGAACATTGTGTAGTCATTTTTACGTGTCCAGTTTGTTGGTAAACTAGGTGATCATATTTGTTTTACCTTTTAAAGAGTTGTATGAAAGCTGCTGGTATCACTTGTAATGGTGATTTCTGGGTGGTGGCTTTGAGGACAGAGTGTAAGGCTTTCAGAGAGAAAGTCTGTGCTGCTCACGCGTTTGAGTGTCTGCTCTTCTGCTCAAAATGAGCAGTCTTGTGGGTTCATTTTCACCACTCTGTTGACTGTCAGAAGCCAGAAGGTTCTTGCCGCAAGCAATTTGGGGACTTGAGAGTCATATTTTAAGTATCTATTTCCTGACCACTTTCCAGATGCAAAGAAAGTAAAAGCTTCACCCCAAAAAATGTGATGCTGAATAAATTAAAGATAAAGACAAAAAAATAAAAAGAATAAGAAGAATCCAGAGGAAGAAATTCTCAACCTGAATTAGACAAGGAAAGACTCACTTTTAAAGGGCAGTCACAGCATAAATTGTACTTCACGTTATTGATATTTTTAGCTTGTAATTGCACATGAAGAAGAAGGGGAAAAAAAAAAAAAAAAACACAAAACCTGCATCTATTTAAGGAAGTGGAAAGATACCAACAGGGAGTGTGCTTCTGTCACTGTTTCGCTCCTTTCTTAGATTTACCCTAATCCAAGAAAGACTGATAGATAGAATCAGAGCACACATGTTTCTGTTGCTGTAAAAGACTGATGTATTACAGCCCTCAATTAAAACAGGAAATCAATTCTGACAAATGTAAGTTTATATCTGCCATTTATCTTTCATTTCTAGGGGTGGGGAGCCTAATGAGAGACGACTTGCAACTAGTGACATAAGTGTGTGGGTCTGAAAGCTCCAGAAAGGCAGACTTAAGCTTCTAAAAGGGAAAAGCACACACCCCCCCACCCTACCAGTGGTTCAATGACATGTTAAAACATAAATTATTTTTTAAAAAATAAGTCTGTCTGCATGATTGGCAGGTATGTAGGGGAGAAGCTTTTTGATGTTTTCCTGATTTCCCCCAAGGGAATTAAGAGAAATTCTAGAGAACTCTGCTTCTAGGCCTTAAAGTACTAGAACCAATAGCAACTTTAGATGCAGCACAGAGGAGACATTGACAAGCCAAGGAGAAAGTTACTAGGGGAAATACATAAGATCTCCTTCTCAGATGGGAATTTATAGGGCCTTGGTTTTGGTCCTTCTGAATAAGTCTCATCTCCCTTCATGAGCTTTTAGGAAATGTATTAATCCAATTCAACTCACATTTACAGGGAATTCTCTGTGTGCCAAATGCTGTGCTAAATGCCAGAGAAGAGATCTAAGTTGAGAAAAATTGTTGTCAGTTGTCTTCAAATCAGCCCTGAGTAATGGAGACCCCATGCACAATAGAATGAAACGTTGCCTCGTCCTGTGTCATTCTCACTATCCCCAGTATATTCAGGTCCGTTATTGTGGTTACCATCCCAATCCATCACCCGGAGGAGCTCCCACACCCTCTATCTCACCAAGCATGATGTCTTGCTTTAGTGACTGATCCCTGCTGATGATGTGTCTGAAGCAAGTAAGTCAGGGAGTGGCTAATTTTCAGAAGTCAGTCATTAAGGCTTGTTTCCCACTCTGCCTTAGTCTCGAAGCTCCACTGAACCCTCTCCACAGTGGATGACCCTACTGGTATTTGGAATAGCAGTCACCTAGCTTTCAGTTCAGAACAACACTGTATGACAGACAGATGATAGAGTTTATATGATAGAAATTGCATAGGTGCATACAGAGAAATCTCTCAGCAAGGTTCTTGCTAGGGAGAAAGGGAGGCAATATTTGCCAATATAACTGTGATGTAAAGCAGAAAGGGCTAAACATCTCGAGATTAAGTAACAGGTAAGAGTTGGAAGAGATGACTTGGCTCTAGAGATCAAGGTAAGCTTCATGAAAGCAGAATTTGAACTAAAGATAAAGCAAGTTTTTAAGTGGGAAATAAAATTGCTGACAAAAGAAACAACTCAGGGTAAAAGCAAGTGTGAAGAGCGAGGCTCAGCATCCCTACACTCAAGGAAGATTTGCTTTGCTCCAACTAGAGCAGCCTGTGGGTGGAGTTATGGTGAGATCCGGAAGATCAGTGAGAAAGGATTTATATGGCCTTTTTAGTATCCTCTTGTCTAAACCAATGCTTTCCATTTGTTTACGGTTCACTTAGAGACCTTGTTAAACTGCAGATCCTCCTTCAGTAGATGTTGGTTGGAGTTGATATTCTGCATTTTTGACAAGTTCCCAGGTGGTCTTGGACTGCACTTGGCATGATAATGTTCTGAAATACCGTTTTTGAGACCTTGTTAATGGGCCTTCCACTACAGCAACCTTCAGTTAAGTTGACTGTCATTCTCTAGACTGTTGGGCATGAGCACTTTCCCAGATGTCATTTCTGATGACCCATGACTGCAGCAAACCAAGTTCCCTAACTGATTTATGTTCTTCCTCCACCACCACCACCTCCAGCAAACACACACTTTCACATTTCTCCTAAATCTCAAGGCCCAACTTAGATACTCACTCCACTATAAGAAACTATCTCTGGTCTCAGCTGCTCCCTATCCCAATGTTTGAATGGATATCTCCTTTGTGTTTGGTCAAGTTTTGTATATCTGCTATAGATAGCACTTAATACAGTTTGACAGAGTTCAGGTATGTCCATATGTGTTTGCATATAATTTAACAGTAACAACTTTAATTCACTTTAGAAAGCAGGAGATACATACTTACACACATTATATATAAAACACAAACAAAAATCTATGAAATCTCCTTCAGTAGTCTGTCACTTGCAGTCCTTTTTATTTTGTATTCCCAGTCTCAGGACAGTAAGGAACTCTAGCCAAGGAATACTGCAGGGACTTGTGGAAACTACGTCCTGTCTCGGCCCTTTACTTCTCTCCATCATGAAAATGAGGGCAATGGTAGAAAGAATCATTACTCATCAAGAGTACAGTTTATGCCTTTCCAAAAGAGAAGGACCTTGAGATCGAATGTAAAAGTACAAACAAGGTCTTTTTTATAGAGAAATATAACAGAGATTTGAGTTCATTAGATGTCACTTGAATTTCTATTCCTTCTCTAAGTGACAATGGTTGTTTCTGGAGACTCAAAGATGGAGCAAAGTCCTATCTTTTGGAAGCTCACCATCTAGTGGTCCCCAAAGATATGTATATAATTGCTACTAAAATAGGCATATAAAAAAATAGCTATCAACCTAGTGGAATAAATAATTACTACCTGGGGAAATTCGGCAAAGCTTCTGGATAAAGTGGTAGGTAAGACATATATCTGTCCTGTAAATGTTTACTGTCTCAGTGGATTTGGAGGAAGGAAATTTTGCAGATGATCCGAAAAGTCTGCTTCTTTTACTTCTGATGACCCAGATTCAAAAAATAATTAGGTAGTCCAAAGCAGTTTTTTTTTTTTTGCCACTGAGTATACACTTCGTGCATAAAATACCAATTATAACAAGTCTGATTACTGCTGCAGTTGTACCATGATCTTTTAAAATTTTCTTTCATAGCAATCAATTGATCTGCTGCTTAATTCATATTTATTTAGATTACAGCCATTTTGAGTGCTGCCAGGAAAATTAATATGTACATATAGAGTATAATATATGTAAAAATGCTTTGACAACCATAAAGCATGCTACAAAGTATTAGATTACTATCATTATTTCTTTTTAAATCTCACTACAGATAGATAAATGTTACCATCGTTAATCTGAAAAACATTACCATTAAAAAACTGAGCTACATAGTCTGATTTTTGTTGTTCTGTTAAATCCCTCCAGTTCTCATCCATGTCCATTTTAAATCATGTCTCATTTCATACCTTCCCAATGGCACCCCAAAATTCCAAGAGATAAAGGTGGCTACACAAACTATGTTGTTGTTGTTGTTAAGTGCCATTGAATCGGTTCCAACTCATAGTGACGCTGTCTGGGGTTTCTGAGGTGTGTCTGATGAGCTTGAGCTGCTGACCTTGTGGTTCAAACCAACAATGCAGTCCAGCGCATTAGCCCGCAGTGCCACACCAGGATAGGCTATAGTTGCACTTTGCTTATCTATTTAGAGAAGAAATGTTAGAGGCTATCAGTCATCCTATATGGAGTCCTGGTGAGGCGATAGACCCAGACACACAAAATGACTCACTGAAGGTTACATGGGAATGGCAGGCAGGTCATGTGTTCAAAACGCTTGAGTTATACCCTCTTCTTTTTGCCTGTGTCTCACCTTTTTTGTCAGTATTAGTGTTTGGTATCTAATCATAACTTCCTCTTCCTTTTCAGGAAATTTGCCCCTCGATGTTCTGTGTGCAAGGAGCCTATTATGCCAGCCCCAGGCCAGGAGGAGACTGTTCGCATTGTGGCTCTGGATCGTGATTTCCATGTGTACTGCTACCGGTGTGAGGTCTGTGGTCAGCTTCCTGCAACCTGGTACCACATGCAGTAATGGCTGCCATTGAAAGTCCTATTAGAACTGAGTTTTCATAAATGTATTGATTAATCTTGGAAAGACCCTAACTCCTGGGTACATAGGGCTTAGATTTTAAATCTGACATTGGCTGAATTACTTTACCTCTCAAAAGGATTTAAATTCTAAATTCCCCTAGTATGGTTGTGAGGCTGAAATATAATATAATATATAAAAGGGCATTATAAATGTTAAAGTGCTAAATTAGTAGAAATGGTATTATTGTTAGTAATAGTAGTATACTGAATCTTTAACTTTGGCTCTGATACAGTTAACTGCTCTTACAGAGCCCTGGCATGACTCTGTAGGATAAGCACTGGACTACTAACCACAAGGTTGGAGGTTCAAATCCACCATACGGCTGCTCCTCAGAAACCCTATACAGCTGGGGTGGGGAGCATCCAGCCTGCAGTCTTTATGTTGTTGATAAATGCCCTTGAATCAGTTCCAACCCATAGCAACCTTGTATAGGATTTCCGAGGAGTGGCTGCTGACCTTGATCTGCCGACCTTGCAGTTCAAATGACTGTGCAGTCAGTCCAGTGCATTAACCCACAGTGCCACAGCAGGACTCCAGAGTTCCAAGAAATCATTTGGTCTGGCTGTGCCAAGGCAATCAGTTCCAACCATCACAGGGATGAGTTCATTAGTTTGGCCAAATATAGCAGGCTAATTTTTAAGTTGATAATTTTGTATAGAGCACGAATGATGCTATAAATTTTGACAGAAAAAAAAGTTCCCCACCCCTGCTGTAAGTCACAGTCAGAATCAACTAGATGGCATTTAACAACACCAACATGGGGCAGAGATGCCATGGTAACCCACAGAGAAGGGCTAATAATTCTTTTATGTCAGAGGAGTTGGCACTTCTCATGTAAAGTTATGAAGCAGTATTTATTTAACAGTCATTGAGCTCTTCAGACAAGAGGCAGATGAATACTGAGGGTTATGGGAGAATTTGTCACTAGGTGCTATGGGAATACATAGAGCAGATTTAAAATTTAGGCTGCAAGTGACAAAGAAGTCTTCTCAGAGGAGGTCAACTGAAGCCCAGGCGATAAATAGCCATTAAGACAGCAAAACACTAGAAGTCTTCTCTACACCCCCTACCCCACCCCCGATCATTTGGGTATCAGAAGAGCACCATCCACAAAGTAAAATGATTTTAAAACATTTTCTTATTCTGGTTTAATAAATTACCCAAACTCCACTCTTGAAGCAGTTGTCTTGTTTTCTACAAGTCTCCTGAATGCCTCAGTTTTCAGTTCTCTCTTCCATCTGTAAAGAGTAAGATGAACTTCCTTATTATCGCATCCTCAGGAGACTGGCCCATAGAGTCGAACTAGGACAATTAGGACTCTGCGGGTGGACATTAAAGAGATATTATGTTATGTACTGGGAGAAGTAATTTAGGGGATTGGTGGTTTATGGAATAGAAAAATCATAAGTAGTGACAGTATGGAGTCCTGGTGTGGTGCTGCAAGTTAATGCACTGGACTGCAAGGTTACTTTGAACCCCAAGGTCATCAGTTCATGCTCACCAGCCACTCCTTGGAAAATCTATACAGAGTCGGAATGGACTTGACAGCTCTTAACAACAACAATAGTCACTGGGAGGGATTTGAATGGGAAGCTAAGGAATTGTATCTTCTGTACCTTCTGTTGGTTTCACTTCCATCACTCCCATATGTCTTCCTTTTTTCTAGGATTGTGGTGGTCTTCTGTCTGAAGGAGATAACCAGGGCTGCTACCCGTTGGATGGACACATCCTCTGCAAGACCTGCAACTCTGCCCGCATCAGGGTGCTGACCGCCAAGGCTAGCACTGACCTTTAGAGCCATCTGCTTATTACCTGGTTAGTGGGTGGCACTGAGAAAAACGAAACACAAGAAAACAATAAGAAAAAAAAAAAAATAGGGCAATAGAGGAAAGGAAGTCAAGCTATGGGATGGTCTCTGTTCGTCACCTGCTATTAACCTTTCTTTAGAAACACATAGAATATAAGATTTTTAAAAAGTTCTTACCAAATACACTTTTCACATCTAATCATGCAGGGCCTTGCTGGGCCTTTGTTCCCAAGGACTGCCACAATTTTACATGGATTATGCTCCATCCCACTCACTTTTGCATTCCTGTTATGTTTAATCCCTGTGTTTGTCTCACTTTTCATTTGGTTGAATGGTTTTTTTATTTTTTAGTGTGGTATCTGCTGTCATGCAGTTTTTCATGGGTGAGGCTGCCAGCTCCCAGGTGCTTGGGCTTGAAGGTTCTATCCTATCACCATCTGTGGTGCCTGTGATCGTAAAGTTTCAACATTCTTTTTGTATGTTTTAAAAGTAGATCTGTTTAACTTTCCATTGCTCAAAATCAGTTATGGTTTTGGGTTTTTTTCTGTTTGTTTGGAAATTTGCAGTTTGTAGCTTAAGCTACAAAGAATTTAAGTTGTATATAACAAAGGTAAAAATAAGTCCAAATTTAATTTGAAATCATCCAAATTCTACTAAGTAGTGACCAGAGAGGTAAAGGCTCCTTTAAAAAATTAACCTCTGGCTAATGAGAGGTGGAAGGGAAACACATTTTAGTGTTTTTTATAATGGGATTATGGGTAGGACCTGCTTGAAAAGCATCATGGAGTATGTTTGGAATGCCAATTATTATTCCACTATGTTAGCTTGAGATTTTCCTTTGCACATAGCCTGGACATAATAATATTGGTAGACTTGATTTTCTCTAGGACTTGAGGTAGGCAATACAGTGCTACTTGTCGTCATCTTACATATTGCCATGTTTTCTTTAGTATCTAAACACAACTACCAAAATGGATACTTTTTTTTCCCTAGAAGAAGGAAGATAGCCATAAAGACCAATTTCCAATTCCCTACCCACACCCCTTAAACCCGAAGCCCAGGCACTTTCTACCTAACACTTGTAAGTCAGGGCACACAACATCACATTGTAGTTATGTTTAGAATACTTTAAAAAGAGAAGAATGCTTGAAAAGATTGTGAAACCGCAGTTTTATTATTCTCCTAATCCTTTGCAAGTCAAATTACATATTGCAAGAGACATTTTGTATCGTTGATGTGACATTTACACCACACTTTCATAGACAATCACTAGGAAAAAAATTACCTTTTAGAGCTAAAAATATGCAGGGTCTCTGCCTAGAATTTTTATTCTAACTCTTATTGGCCAGTGAAACACTTGCTTGCCAACTGCACAACCATATTTCATTAGGTTCTAAAGTGTTTAAGGAGAGACACTTAACAGCAGGTTGCCATTTTGTATAATAACGAAGTGTTTGGGACTGAGATTTCTTAAACTTTCCTTCAGCTCTTTCACAAATATATACTTTTAAATTATAAAATATTTTTTAGATATACAAAAAGATATGAATAATAATATAATTAATCCCTGTATGCCTATGTTCCACCAGTTTAAGAAATCAAATACAACAAATATAGTTACATCCCCCTGTGTACCCCTTCCTGATTCTACACATTTTCTTCAAGATTACAGCATGATAGAATCAGGTAATCTATAGTGTGATGATTTTTCTTTTTAAAATTTTTATTTTAACATCTAGAATAGAAATGAGAAATTATCTGTGCATGTTTTGAATTGCACCTCATGCCTCACGAATTGCAAATAAATTTATTTTGGTTGAATAGGAGTCATCATCAATAAAAGCCTTTTAAGCCCATGGTCAAGGAGCCCTGGTGGCACAATGGTTTAAGCATCGGGCTACTAACCAAAAGGTTGTTGTTGTGAACCTAACCAGCGGCTCCTAGCCTAGAAAACCCTATGGGACCGTTTTATACTGTCCCATGGGGTCTCTGTGAGTCATATATCAACTCCACTATTACCACAACAAGAAGCCCACTGTCACCATAGCACATCTAAGTTTGGGGGGATATTTTGCTTTTATCACCACACAGTTTTGTTTTGAACCACCCAAGTTACAAGTTTTAACTGCTGTTCCTTTGCCATTTTCATCTTTGATCTTGTGTTTTTCCTAATGTGAACTATAATGCGATTCACTTAGGTGCTGCAGATAAGTTGTAGGGTACAGTGGCCACCGTATGTCTGATTTTCTGTCCTCCAACTTAAAGGTCAGACCATGCTGGTGACATCAAAGATCACTGACTTTTAGACAATCGGGATGATAGTATAATCTGCTTGAATTCATTATAGTGAATTGGTTCAATAACTTGTTTTCTATGAAATAATTGGGATGGAGGTGAAAAATTACCTCTCAGCCCAAAGTAGAGATTCCAAGTTATTGAGGGATAGATTTTTATCCAAGGAAATACAGCCACAGGAATATAAGTTTTCCGAAATAAGAATTTAAGAAATATTTATACTATAAAAATGCAATAACACTCTACTTGTTTGTTCCACTTCACTTCTTATGTAACTGAATGTTTACATCCACTGAAGAAAAGTTCTCAGACCCATCACTGTGGCATTGCCAACACAGTACTGCTTGCTTACAATCTTTAGAGTGTATTTTTATCACATAACCTCAGAGTATCTTTACCAAAGATTTTTAAAGTAAATCTCTTTTTAATATAGACTTATACTTTTTAAATAATGAATGTGCACAACTTCATATTCAGAAATATTTAGATTTAGAATTTTTTTCACAAGGTTTAATAAGGAAAGGATCCTACAATATTTTATTACAGGATTTTTTAAAAATATGTGATTTATATTGCTTTCTTCTCCTTTCTATTACTCATTTGATTTAAACAATACCAAATCACTCTTTATTATTGTAGTTACATGAGATTTTCCCTATAACAGAGATAAAGATATTACCTTAATGATTATAATCTTATTGCCTTTTGATATATTGCCTTGATTGTTATCATTTAAATGTAACAATAATAGCAAAGATCATTATACAGCCTATAAGAGAAAATGTGTAAAATTACTGGGTTTTTTTTTAAATGTCAAGAACAAAAATATTTGTAATCCTATATAGCATCAGAGTCCTGATGTGGTGCTATAGGATAATCACTATACTTGAAATCACAAGGTTGGCGGTTCAAACCCACCAGCCACTTCTTGGAAACCCTATGCAAGGTCACTATGAGTCAGAACAGACTCCACAGTACTTAACAACATAGCATTGGCGATACAGAAAAGATAAAAAAGAAACAAAACCACAAAATTACTAAATTATGAGTTCTGTGGAGTCTTGTTGTGGTACTGTCCAGTAAGTACTGGACTTTTAACCACAGGTTGGCAGTTCAAACCCACCAGCTTCTCCTTGGAAGCCCTATTCAGGGTTACTATGAGTCTGAAACAATTTGACAGCACTTAACAGTAAGAGGAGCAGACTATCCTAAAGTAAGAGACTCCAACTGTACAGATCCCCAGCTCATACTGAACTAACTCCATGTGCAATCTCATTTGACAAACAAAATTAACCTGAAAAACTCAAAATCATGTCACTTGTGTCAGCATAAGGCGTGGAAGTTTAGAGATGCTGGCTGTCTGTGACACTCAAAGATGTGAGCTCTGTCTTTTTGTCCTTATTATTTCCATGGAAGCAACTTCTCCAATTAAAATTATTTCATTGAGTATATGCTGATTATTGTGATAGAGTTACGAACACTATACCTGCCATCTTACAATGAAAGAGCCTACAAAGATGTTTATGGTGATGTCTAAAGTATATGAAACTCTAACTTTGTTTAAATAAATCTTTTGCATTTGGGTTTGGAGGGAGAAAGAGGGCGCTTTTTCAGTGGGGCTGTAGGAAAGAGTTAATGAAATACTGTCAGGACTCTGAAAACACAACTTCCGACAGTTTTCCTAGTTAGTCAAAATCCTATTAATGTGAACCAGCCAGGAATAACAGTGTTAGTTCTATTTGATATGGTTTAGGCTTCTCTTGTCAAATGTGTGTCGGTTGCCCCCTGATCCTTCCATTATCAGGTTTTGAAGGGTGTTGGGGAAATTATGGCAGCTGCTAGGGAGATCAGGGAAACACTCATGTAACCTCACAGCCTCTCACCATTCCTCTTGGCTTGGAATGGCTTTTTTTTTTCATATACATTTCTAGAAATATTGCAATTCTACCTTAGTATTTCACATTTGTAGTTTAAACAAACGATTGTCCATCTGTTGCCTAGAACTATAGTACATGTGTGTTATGAATGAAATCTGACAGCATGTTCCATACCGCTGCTTTTAGCCATCTGTAGGAAATCAGTAGGCTGAAAAAGATATACCTCTGCAAAATGTTCCTTACGTCCGTTGCCTGGGATCTCTCATTTGATGCACTTTCATGGGAAATAACCTCAGAGAGCAGCATCATTTTATCCCTTATTTTTCAAGAAAGTACTGACACTTACCATGACTATTACAATGAAGAGTCCATAATATAAATAACAACCCACCAATCTCAGATACACATATCAAAAAGTCAAAACAAATCTCAACTTGTTATCTTAGTGGATTCTATTAATATTCTTTTTCTCCTTATCTATTGGACTTACTTCATTGATCCCTAAACCAGGAGAACATTCTAATGCCAGAAGGTGACATGTAGTGGATGTTATTAGGATTTTGATTTTATTCTGATGTTATTTATATATGAAAACAAAAACTTCAACTTGAGCTTCTAACATCCAATAAGCATATCCAGTTTTTAAAATTGCTTCACTGTTGTTGTTGGGTGCTATCATGTTGGTTCTGACTCATAGCAACCCTATGTACAAAAGAACAAAACACTACCCAGTACTGTAACATTCTCACAATTGTTGTTACAGTTAAACCCATTGTTACAGCCACTGTGCCAATCCAGCTCATTGGGGGTTTTCCTCTTTTTCACTGGTCAACCATAATGTCCTTCTCCAGAGACTGGTCACTCCTGAAAACATATCCAAAGTATGAGAGATGAAGTCTCTCCATCCTGGCTCCCAAAAAGCATTCTGGTTGTACTTCTTCCAACACAGATTTGCTTGTTCTGATGGCATTCCATGATACTTCCAGTATTCTTCTCCAACACCACAACTCAGATACATCAATTCTTCTTTGGTCTTTCTATGCATTGTCCGACTTTAACGTGCATATGAGGCTATTGAAAATACCATGAGTTGGGTCACACCTTAGTTCTCAAACTGACAACTTTTCTCTTGAGCACACCTATGAGGTCTTGTGCAACAGATTGGCCTAAAGTAGTATCCCCTTTGATTTCTTGGCTGTTGCTTCCATGAGTGTTGATGGTTCATCCAAGCAAAATGAAGTCTTTGACAAACACATTCAACTTTTCTCCGTTTATCGTGGTGTCATTTATTGGTCCAGTTTTTATCTTTTTTTTTTTTTTTTTTTTTTTGTACATTGAGGTGCAATCCATACTTAAGGCTGTAGTCTTTGATCTTCATCATTAAATATTTTAACTCCTCTTTGCTTCCAGCAAGCAAGGTTGTATCAGCTGCATATCGCAGGTTATTAATGAGTCTTCCTGTCATTTTGATGCCACATTCTTCTTCATATAATCCAGTTTCTAAAATTATTTGCTCAGCTTACATATTGAATAAATATGGTAAAAGAGTACAACCCTGGCGCATACCTTTCCTGATTTTAAACTTAACATTCAGCATCCCTTGCTCTGTTCGAATGACTGCCTCTTGGTCTACATACAGGTTCCTCATGAGCACAATTCAGTGTTCTGGAATACACATTATTCACAGTGCTATCCAAAGCATGTCATGGTCCACACAGTTAAAAGCTTTTGCATCGTCAACAAAGCTCAAGTAAATGTCTTTCTGGTATGCTCTGCTTTTAGCCAAGATTCATCTGACATCAGCAATGATATCCCTCGTTCCACATCCTCTTCTGAATCTGGCTTGAATCTTTGGCAGTTGCATGTGGCTGTACTATTGCAGCCATTTTTAAATTCTTCAGGAGAATTCTATTTTTGCATGTGATATTAATGATGTTGTCTAGTGATTTCTGTACTCCAGTTAGTGACCTCTTCTTGGAATGGGCACAAACTGGATCTCTTCCAATCTGTTGATTGGAATAGGTGAGTGAGTGCCTCCAATGCTGCTTCACTTTGTTGAGATATTTCTATTTATATTCAATAATTCCTGGAGCCTTAGTTTTGCTAATTCTTCCAGTGTAACTTGGACTTTTTCCTTTAGTACCTTTGGTTCTTGATCACATGCTACCAGTTGAAATGGTTAAATATCCATCATATCTTTTTGGTACAGTTACTCTGTACCAATCATCTTCCCTTGATGTTTTCTGCATCCTTCAATATTTTGCCCAAGGAATCCTTCAGTATTGCAATTGAGGTTTGAATTTTTTCTTCCATTCTTTTCAGCTTGAGAAATGCTGAGCATCTTCTTCCCTTTGCCTTAGTTTGTTTTTTAAGTAAATAAAGGACAGCGCATGCTGGGAATTTTGGTTCTCAATCATAACTATGGTGCAACTATGAAGATTTCAAGTCAGATAATTTACTTGACAGATAAGTAAAATGAAACTTTTCTCATGAGACTCTTGTTTGGATAGTATTTTATTTCAAGTCTTTTAAAATTATCTGATCAAAACTGTGTCTCTGAAAATTCTTCCCTGCTTGTTTCTTCAAACTTTCTTTTCTTCTTTTCCTTTCCTTCCCTTCTTCTATGTGCGTATCCTTCATCATGATGGTACAATGCTTGTGTTTTTCATAAAATAAATAAATAAACAAATGCATTGAAATACTTAATGAAATTATGGTCTTATTAAGGGGGAAAGGCTACTGCAAAATATGTGTGGTATCCATAAAGCCATTATTTAAAATGCCTGTGTTTGGTTTTGTTCTTGGGGTGTTTTTTCCCCCCATAAAATCAGATAATAGTCTTTCTGTGTTTTTTTTTCATGGATTTTCATTAGAGACTTAGGTTATATAATTATTGGCAAATTCATTTCATTTTCTAGTTTTCTAAGCTGTATACAAAGTAATCGTTCTAAGACTAGGTTAAGAGTTTTTCAAAATACAAGCATTTTGACTAACAAAACAAATTTTAATTTGGTATATCATTTCATTCCATTGAAATGTGGTAGTGTTCACTTTCGTATTAGGTAAAAACTGCCATTTTTTTCTTCATATAATGCATCCACATAAATAAAATGCACACATACAATGTACATATCATATGTAGGAGACTAATACCTGGGGAGGGGGGGCTACATGATATGAAAAATAATAAAAAATGTAATATATACATAGTTTGCATGAAAATATGACAATATCCTTACAGAATTTTAACATGTATCAGCACTTTGCCTTTGACAGTAATATTAAATCCTAATAATTAATCACAAATTTTTGTTATTTTTTTCCTGGAGAGCGTGTCAGTACCAGAAGCTTTCTTGTAGCAGAGATTATAGGTCTCAGTCTATGACTCTTTTGAACACTGGTAGATGCTGATAAAAATATGACCTTTGGGTCTATTTTGTTTATTTGGAATAAACTTTATTATTCTAGGATTATGTTTCCATTTTTTATTTCTACTCTTATTTAGGAGTACTGGTGTGGTGAAGTAGGATAAGCACTGGACCTCAAGATTGATTTGAACCACAAGGTCTGCTGTTCTGACTCACCAGCCACAACTCAAAACCCTATGTTGTTGTTAAGTGCCATCGAGCCGGTTACTACCCATAGCGACCCTGTACAGGGTTTCCGAGGGTATAAATCTCAAAACCCTATACAGGGTCTCTATTAGTCGGAATCAACTTGACTGTACTTAACAACAACCCGTAACTTTATGTTTTCATAGGGTCGACATTGCTTATCCTAGCAGGGGGTAAATAAAAGGATCTTAGATATAACAGCAAATAAAATTATTGTTTCAAGGTGTATACTGTTTTAATACCTAGCTTAAGTTTTTCACCTGTTTCCAACAGGAGTGGAGTTCAAGGGAAGGGAAATTTTGAGAAAAGAGGCAGTCAATTATATTTAAGGCAAGAGACTTCTTACACAGTATAATGCTGAGAATTTTCATGGTGGTTTCATGTTAGCCGCAGTTATAGTGTTTAAACACATAAAACATTTGCAGTTTCAAGCTGTTTAAAAATCATTACACCTAACAAGATAGATATTTTCTCCTTATCAGAAGAGTTAAATGACCAGTACTATTATCCAGTGGTATGTCCATAATTACATCAGAACTTTTGTAAAACCACTCCCTTTGATTCCCTCACAGAAAGGTCTAGCTCACTCTTTCCCTGGCAGATGGTGATGCATATTCTGACATATTCTTTGGCAAATTATACTACATCCTAAGAATCTCTGAAGGTGAGAGGGTTCTCTTTTTACACAATGGTTTATCCCTTTCTAACGTACTCACTTATCAAGGACCATACGTAGAGTTTCTTGTTCAAGTCCAATTATCATCTACTTTTCTTTGATGTCTTGCCTAAGGAGCTCTGGTAGCGTAGTGGTTACGAATCAGGCTGTGAACCGCAAGGTCAGCAGTTCAAAACCACCAGCTGTTCCATGGGAGAAAGATGAGTCTTTCTGCTCCCGTAAAGATTTACAGCCCCAGAAACCCTGTATAGGGTCACTATGAGTCGGAACTGACTCCATGGCACAAAACAACAACAACATACTATAATTGATTTTTTACTAATTATCTCTCTTCTAGTTGGAAATATGGGAATGCCACTTCGTCGTACTATAAAGCAAAAAATATATAAAATGTCATATTACTCCTTGAACACAGAAAGGGACACATTCCTTTCTCTGTTTTATCTCCCAGCGCCTTGTGTACAAAATTGTAAACTCTATTTTAGTTACTCAACATGCATGGGACTTACTTTATGCAAAGTTTCATGGAAGATATATCTTAATAAGCTGACTGACATTTCCCCTGGGTGTTACACTAAGATTGCTGAAACCTTTGCTTTATTTTCTGATTGATAGTAATTGACATCAGTCTTTAACCACAATAACAAATTCTATAAACAAAAACTTAAATATTCTACAGAAAGGGGGAAACCCTACAGCTAACTTCTTTCAGTGCTTAAAATGTTTGTTTTAATCTTGCCCTGTTGTAAATTTTTCTATGTTTCATTACTCATCTAGTTAAGGACAAGAGAAAACCTCATCCATTTCTAATAGACACTTAATGTACCTAAGTAGAAGCCTTATATACTCAGTCAACTTGGCACTGACTACAGTTTCTAAATTAAATTCTCAGCTCTAGGAGTAGAATGCTCTGCTAGGCATGAGACCAGTGTTGCTACGTCATGTTTTGCTCTCCACCATTGTAGAGGGTTATGTTGTCAGTTCTGACTCATAGCCACCCCATATAAAACCCAGAGGGTTTTCTAGGCTATAATCTATATGGTTGTAGATTGCCAGGTCATTTCTTCCACAGTGCTACTAGCTACCTAACCTTTGGGTTAGCAACTGAGCATTTAAACATTATGCCACCAAGGACTCCTAGCACCTCAAACACCAGTACTCTTCCTACATAAACATAGGTTCACGGACCATTTAAAGATCTAATGCTCCTCTGTAATTGTTCTATAGTAATTCACCATCCACATCATCCTAGACCTGGTCAGTATTCTCACAATGGGGCAGCTCTCATCTCTGAAAGTTCTTCAGGTCAAACCAACATTTGGCTCTCAAGCTATACAAAACGTGTGTAAGGTCTAAATTGTTGCCACTTTATGTTAGCTATCACCAGCTCTCTCAACTTTGTCTCTTTTATGTGTACAACATCAAGTCTCTTTATCCTTTTAATTCTCGTTTATGCAGTTAAGCCCAAAAATATTCCCTCATTTTCTTCGGTCTACTCATTGTAACTTAGCAATAACCTTGGGTCAGGCCAAATTGAGTACTTTCTTCAAGGTTGTGAGTAAATGGAATTGAATCACTGAAGGGAAACTGATATTCAGTGTTGAAATTCACCCAAGGACTCAGGCCAAAAGAGTGAGCACTAGATAAAGAGAGATCGCCTACCTGTATGTAACAGTTCCATATCCAATGTCCTGTACTGTTTTTGACATTGTCAAAAGCAAAGCCATTTTGGTAACAAGAAACAAGCCAATACATACGCCATTCGTGAGATCCTTACTTCCTGATTAATGTCTGTAAAGTCTCTTCAATCCTTTCTTTTTATGTTTTTTTTTTTTTTTAAGAAGACATTTCTTGTTCATATTCCCCATACTGAATATGGGGAAAGAATTCTGGACACTACAGATTGTACATAAATACTTGCTGACTGCCATTCATTCAGTGCGCACTTATTTGTACCTAGAGATGTTACACTGTGAGCCAGTCCCTTCCCTATTCAGTTAAGAGTCCATGTTTTCTCGTTTGTCTTCCCATCATCCTTATTCTTTATTCTCCTCTTTAATAATTACTGAGAGTGCTGCAGGATAAGCACTGGACTGCCAACTGCCAGGTTGGGAGTTCAAATCCACCAACCGTTCCTTGGAAACACTAGACAGCAGGGGTGGGGAACCTTTTTTTCTGCCAAAATTTTTAATGGGCATTCACGGGCCATTAAAAAAAAAATTATCAACTTAAAAATTAGCCTGCTAAATTTGGTCAAAAGGAGCTCTGGTAGCATAGTGGTTATGAATTGAGCTGCTAACCTCAGGGTCAGCAGTTAGAAACTACCATCTGTTCCGCGGGAGAAAGATGAGGTTTTTTGCTCCAGTAAAGATTTACAGCCTCGGAAAACCTGTGCAGGGTCGCTATGAGTCGGAACCAACTCTGCGGCACATAACAACAACAAATATTTGATCACACATTTAATTAACTCAATCCTAATGTGGCAATGGTAGTGAGTTTGGCCCAGGATCAGGCAGTACTCAAGCTTTTCTGTTTTCTACATCACATTTTGTAGGAAGATCCTCTTGACTCTGAAACAGAACTGGTCTCCTGTCTTCACTCTTGGGCTTATGTTCTCCTTGGTGACATGCAATACTAATCTTTTAGCACGTTGAGCATAATAGAATGTCACTTCTTCATGCCATCTTTTCTTTCAAATATAGATGTTTGGTTTAAGTCAAGCATTCCTTTTCAATTAAAAATGTATATATAACTTTTAGCCAAAGATAAAAAAATACTTAAACATCCTAATAAAAATAATCTGAAGGAATATTTGAGGGAGAGATTTTTTAGTTTAGGAGGGTTTGTTGTGTTTTTTCTGTACTTTCTTACTCAGAAGACAAACTGTCTTGATGACAATTGTTACATAGCTTCATGTGGTAACTAAACCATGAACGATACACTTTCATCACCTGACCTTCTGATAATGGTCTTAAAACTGTTGAGAATGGTATATGTGTAAATCTCCAGGTCTAACAAAAATTCAAGTGTAGAAAACTTCCTATTTCTGGTCAATCTGTGGAAAAAGGAAATCGTTCTTGGGGGAAGGGTTTATATTGTTTCGTGGTTTATGTGGAAATGTAGACAATCTTTCATTATTGTCCTGATTACTGGTTTAAGTGATATTCCTTAGTCTCTGTGAGAACAAGGCTTGTGGCTTCTTCCGTCTAGCTCTGAATCAGAGAACCCTAAAGGCACAGCCTGTCATCAGGACCTGGACAGGACCTGGAGGTGGCTCTTTGAGCTCTAAAATAGTAATTCCTAAGAGAACTTACAAACTGCTTTCACACATCAAACAGCGCTGTGAGGAAGGTTATTAATAGCCCTATCCTACAAGAGAAAGCTGAGGCTCACAATCATTAAACATCTTGCCAAGAGTGATACAACTGGCTAAGTGATAGAGTTGGAGACTCATCCAGGACTACTTGCAAATAAGTCCAGGGCTCTTACCAATTGCCACTCTCAGGGCTCAAAATACCTCAAAATGTTTTCCTTCCTTCCTGTTTGAAGTCATCCTGAGAAATTTGCACACCCCATTTAGCTATCAGCTGGCAAACTCATGCATTTGATGGTGTTAGTAATCATTTACAGCTCTGTGCTCTCTTGTGGAAGATCATTAAGTATTCTGGTCTTATCAGCATTGTGATGAATTTGGTGGGGAAAGGCCACTGATAAGAACAAACAACTGTGGCACCATAGCACATTGCATCCAATTTCTCCAGAGAGAGTTGGTTTACATTACATTAACTGAAAAACTCTCTGGAGCTGTGAGGTTCAGAATATCAACTGAGACCCTATCATTTAGAATTCAGTGAAGTGCAGAGGTGATGATCCTTAAGACAAGCTTCTCCCCTGTGGGGTACGATTCATGACCCACAGAGGCAGAAACTGCTGTAGGTAAACAGTGAACATTACTCTCTGTCTCGGGTCACATTTATTGAGAGCACACTGAGTAAATGCTGCTGCATCAGGCATTTCTGAACCAACCAACCCATGACCTTGAAATGTTTGTGGACAAATGTTATTGGTCTGATTGTGTTTCTAAGATTTTGCCTTTGCCGTTGTATAGACCTGGCTTCCCAGACTATTGCAGTTTTGTGACTTCCTTTCTTAGTTTGACACTATGTTGTTTCCAGGATACTTACTTGGAAGCCTCCATGTTTGTGCTAGAGACTGACCTGTCCAGCAGGTGAACAACTGGGCAGTCTTTCTCTTGAGCATCATCACCCCATGAGGGGCTAAGCCCTTTGAGATATGCTCCTGGACTTTCATTTCCTTCCATTCCTCCATTTTCATTGTTTGGTTCTACTTTGAAATCTGTAAACTGGTTGAAAAATATCCTTTTTCCATCTACAATCAATCTACTATGTTGTTGTTAAGTGCCATCGAGTCGGTTTCAGGGCATAATGATCCTGCATAGAATTTTCTGAGGAGCAGCTGGTGGATTTGAACTGCGACTTTGCAGTTAGTAGTCCACTGCTTATCCTACAGCACCACACCAGAAACCATTTAAAATGATCTTACCTAGAAGGGTTTCTAGGCTTTTCCCCTCCCTAAAATCTATCCATCAAGTCCTTCTCACCATCCATCTGTTTACTCCCTGGGTTTAGTAAGAGTCAAGCAGATAATGAATGGGTCTCACCTTCTTTCAATCTTCATGCCTGGTGAATACAGAGATGCCAGCAGGGCCAATCACATGGTGGCCTTGGCTGACATGGCGAATCTTAAAGGACTAGAAAGGTGTCTTCCAGTGAGGTTTGATGAATGTTACAGCTAGTGAAGTGGAAAGCAAGTCTTGTAGGCTAGATGGGGTGCCTTCTAGCCCCCGGAATGGATTGATAGAATAAGCATTAAGCACATTTCTGAGAATTATGTAGCTGAGGAAACTTAAGTAGAGATTCATTTAGATGAGTCTAGGAGTCCTGATGTGGCGCTGTGGGTTAATGTGTCAGACTGCAAAGCCGTTTGAACTGCAAGTTCGGTGGTTCAAGCTCACCAGCTGCTCCTCAGAAACCCTATACAGGGTCGCTATGGGTCGGAATTGACTCAACGGCACTTAACAACAGTGACATCTTACTAAGTGGGAATAAAAGGACATTGAGGCCGTGAATATGAACTAGCCATTCCTTTTTAAACAATTAAGGAAACAACAAACTCTGATATATTTTTCTACAGTTAAGAAAAATAGCTTATGAAAATTTCCCTTCGTCCACTTTACACAGTATTTTTTGGTTGCTAAGTGCCATTGAGTGGGTTCTGGCTCATCGTGACCCTGAAAATACATACATATGCGTGTTCACGCACATGCACACGTCTTCCAAGATGCACTCATCTTCCAAGAAAGCTGATCCTTCAGAAAACAAATCTTATTTTAAAACACAGGTTTTTCAGGCAGGAAATTAATAATTCCTAGACCTGACCCATTTTTTGTAACTGCCAAAAAGGAAAAGAAAAAGCTATTTAAATTTTGTATGGATCCATTTATCTTTTAAAAATATGCCAAAGCAATTTGAGGTTGGGGTGGAAACTAAGGTATTTATCTCTCCTGCTTGATTCTCTTTTTATATTTCTATCTGTCAGGAAAAGGGTAAAGAACTATTCTTGAGCTGTTATTATTGATGGATTGTGCTGGCACTCTGTACATTGTATACTTTGCTTCATTCTGAGGCAAAGGGGTAATACTTGCTTTCTCAACTCCCGTTTTCTCCATCATGAGGGAGTAAATATTAAGTCTGAATGTCTCTCCTCACCGAATTATTTACTTTCATTTCTGAGCTGCTTTGGAACATCTGAAATAGGGAGAGCTAGCTTTTCTTGGATACATTTCTTCTTTTCTTCCTTCCTTAGGAGACAAGTACAAAGAAAAAATTTTAAATTCTAGTTTCTTCTCATCTCTCTTTACTCTTTTAGTGACAGTGATGATTATCACTTAGTAATTATAAACCAGAAGTAGGATAATACTTTAGCCAGGTTGTGATGTATCCTACAGCATGTTTCTGTCCTTCAAACATAAAATTTGAGAGGAAATGGGATTTTTAGAATTCAAATTTCAACAATAGGGATGTCCTCATGTTTTAATTTTGCAGTAGTCAAAGGAGAGTTGGTATTTTGACAGTGTTAGTATTCATGCTATGTACCTTTCCTCTGATTAGTTTTTAGTTGAATAGCAAGTGCATGCACATATTAGGGGTAGCATGCCTCTAAACACCCACATCAGAAGGAGCAAAATGAAACTTGCCTGGGCAGTTCTATCTTCTAACTCAACTGAAGTGCCTACATGGAGGGTTCTCCTTGATGAAAGTGAGTTAGGACCCTCAAAATAATACCTTGTCACCAATACTTTAAAAAAAAAAATAATAGCAAAACTCGTTTTCAATAACTAAGTCTCTTCCTCTTACTGCCCAATTTAGTCTCTTGGGATAGATGATGAGCAAAAACTTCCCTGTTAAACTCAGAACATTTCTTCTAAAAATCTGAATTTTACCCTCATGCTTTTTTCAAGAAACACATCAAAAGGCAAATAGAATTGAAGATGAAATTTAATTGTTTAATTCTGCAGTTTGAATGAAATCATCATGGGATTCAACGTGCTTTCAGCTAAAACTTAAGCTTAGATACAAAATGAATACAGCTGGATTTAGTATTGAATTCGTGTATGTCATCTATGCAAATGAATTTCTTTTTTTCTTGTAACCTTCACCTTTACCATTACTTTAACCAATTTGGAACTCTTTCTGTACTACTAAGTTTGAGAATATGTGCAATTAATTATGAGACAGAGAGAGGAAAGGGAAGAAACTTTCTGAGCAGCAAATCTGTGCCATGAAGTAGACGTGACATGAAGGTACAGAGCTTTGAGGATAGTAATTTTCCCTGAGTCGCACACACAAGCTTTTATTTCATGGCTTTGTCACAGGCTTTTCTCCTTCTGTACCGTCACCTTTGAGAAAAACGATTGCACCTTCTCCAAGTCTGCCTTTTAACAGCTACAGTTGAGTTGGCAAGACTTCCCCAGCTCTGAATATAGCCATTTGCCGACTCCGGCCCCTTTGCGAGACTGACTCAAATCTGTGATCTTCTGTTCAGCATACACATCAGCAAAGTGAGAAGATGAGCACTAAATATAGGCTCTATTAACTTTACTTTTAGATTTACTGCCTTCAAAAAATGCCTATTCTGAGAAAAGTACACGTTATTCCTACAGATATATGTACATACACACAGTGCCCAGAGTCATACGGTGCTGCCTTAAAAGTGTAGTACCAAAAGGAATAGGTGCTGAGATAAGAAAACCTTGCCAAATGGAAGAAAGACACTGATTTCCAATATTCTCTCTCGAGTGGCATCGTGAAGCGGGCTACAAACATATTCCCTGAGCATTCCTTGCTGATACAGCCACTGTATATTTATATCCTACTAGATAGTGGCATATTTCTGAGGTTTCCTGTACTCTGCTTCAAGGGAATATATGCCTAGTAGAATTGGAACATTTAGTCAAAGGAAAAAAAAAACTGTTTAAAAGGATTAATAGAGCCAGGGTCTGTATTAGAATATGCGTCATGTGTATATTTTTATAAACTAAGCATTTAGAATGTCAACACATTTATTCCCCTTTTATCTCTCAGGACAACATCAGAGAAAAGGGAAGAAAAACCTTAGCTCTGGGGATGGACGCTCAGGAGGCCAAATGTCCTTACCAGATTCTTAAAGCATTTCTTGTGTGACTCTTAAAAATAATTGTGTCTGTTGTTTGATGACTTTATTTCCTTAGTTCTCTCACCGACAGAATCTCTGTAGATATTGTTGATAGAGCAGCTGCATAGCCTAGAATGATGTCTCCTTATCATGTGGGAGTGAAAGGAGAAGGTCCAGGTAAATTGGACAAAGTAGACAGTACATGAATGTACATGAAGGGTTGAAGGGAGGACATGCTTTCAAAAAAAGCTCTTCTATGTGTCGTCTGACTCAACCAGCTGGTGGATTATATTTGCCAAGTCGTTCGCTTTCCTTCTAAGTCAGCTGGCTCCATAGTCACTTGAATAAGCCTCTGTTTTGAGAAAGGGATATACCTCCAGTTAGCCTTTCTGCAAGGAAGCTTTTTATGTCCTCATGGTCACAATGTTGTCTCCTCCCCCACCTAGTTTCACCGAATGGAAGGGAACAAGTTATGGAAGATGGTGTGTGTGTGTGTGTGTGCGTTGCAGTCAGCACCATTTTGTTCTCCTTGAAAAGAGGCTGAGGGTGAGAGTGAGACAAATCACTGATTATTGACAAACACCACGTTTGTCATTTTATGAGACCAGTTGAAGTGCTATTCTTCCCTTAAAATGCCTACTCTCCCTGCTAATGTTACGTTTTCTGTTTGTATCTTGTCCACTTTTGATATTCTTTTTTTTAAAAAAAAATCAAACTCATTTCAGAAATTTTTGCAATGTCATAAAATGTATTGGAATACTGATGTTTTCCTCCTTGGAGATAAGATGCACTGGGAAAGAGACAGCATGGCTTTGCCTCAGATTTCCATCTGACGATTGTGGTCAAGAGAAAAGTTTTATATAAAGTTTAAATGACGCTTAGAATTAGAGAAATCAAGAAGGGTGACATGGGGAAGAGCCAGGTTTTCTCTAGTTAAGTATGTCTACTGAGAGGAAGCATTTCTTAGCAGCTAAGCACACTAATTGCTCCACTGTGCTCAACTAGTATGTTCATTGACCTAGGGAAAGCCAAAGAAGAGTCTATAGGAATATGCCTATTTTCATGTGTGATACTGACCAGCCAAACCCAGCCCACTGCTGCCAAGTTGATTGTGACTCATAGTAACTCTATGTCAATGAGGTTCCTAAGGCCATAAATCGTCATGGAAACAAGCTGCCACATCTTTCTTCTGTGGCATGGTTGGTGGGTTCTTACTGCTGACCTTTTTTTTTTTTTTTTTTTAGCAGACAGGCACTGCTGTTCTGCCGGGACTCCTGTGATCTTAACAGAGCTATGGTATTCCTAAAACATGTTTCTTTCCCTTATTTTATTAATGAAATATATTTCTCTACTACATCATGAACATCACTGACATATCAAAAATAGCACACATGGTTTTTATGGTTCTTTATAAAAATAAGAGAATGACATCTGTCATAAGCAAGTGATTTGGGTACTTTCTTTTGTATTTATGCTTATCCAACTATATTAACACATGTTTCTATTTGCCTTCCATAAGTTTTTTCTAACAATTATGTTTTTTACAATGCTTTATAAAAATAAATATGAAAATCATACACCTTATTTTCTGTAAAAGGACTGCAACTACTTTATTATATTTAGAAATCCAATAAACTACTTATTACATTTACTTGCGCCCATGTGTGGAATTCTTTTTGAGTTGTATAATCTTTGTTTCATTTTCTTCTAACCCCATTTACTATGATTCATTTTTTTTACGTCATTTGCTTCCCATATGGTTTTCTAAGAAAGGGAATGTCTCTCAAAGCAGATAGGATATCACAATGGTATTTGAAAGCACCCACTCCCCTCTACTCTGAGCATATAAGATTTTAAGGTGGGATGTGTTCTAAAATTGTCTGATCACCCTGCATCATAATCTTACAAATAAAAGGTGGTTTTTCATCTGGTTTTTTTTTTTTTTTAAACTGGATTCAAATAAATGAATCTCTTGAGGTAGTAGGGTTTCTCCACACATCACCAACTGCGTAACTTTTTCTCACTTCGACTCCACCTCTACTATGCATATGTTATAAACATTTCAGAATTGTTTGTACTGGGAACCTTGAGGAATACAAATATAAATCAGACAGGTCTTGCTTTCAAGGAGTCAATGGTCTAATAGAACTGATAGACATGAATGTGAGTAACTAGTAGGTAAGGTTAGGTAGACTCAGACACAAGACAGTAATATCGTTTTTTTTCTTTCAGTTTTCATTATTATATCATTGATAGTAGACTTGGGATCTGTAATTAATCTTCTATTGATGATAATGATGAGACTGAGAAAATAACTCAAGATCACTCATTCATTCATTAAAACTTTAAAATAAATAAGTAAAAAGAACAAGGCTTCAGAAGAACACGAGTTTCCTGACAACCAATTAGTGTTCTGTCCTTTGAAACCTGACAGTGACTAGAATTACAGAACACATGAGATTCCTTGCATCCCACTTAGGTTTGGGGCATTATCTCTCCAAATCATATTTCAGTAAATAAATGCTGAGGGATTTGTAAATAATAGAGCTATGCAAAAGACCACTTTTTTTTTTTTTTTAACATTTTGAATATTTTATTATAATATGGCTAAAAGTTTAGAGAACACACTAATTTCCCAGTCAATAATTTATTCACATTATGTTTTGTAACATTAGTTGGAATCCCCTAAATTTAATAGCACTCTTCCCATTTCCTCCCTGTATTCCCTGTTTCCATTCACTTCCTTTCCTGCCCCTTTCTACCTTCTGAACTTTGGGACAAATGGTACCCTCCTAGTCTCATATGGTTGTTCTGAGGACCCTGTTTCTCACAGGTATTACTGTTCACTTCATAGGCCTGTCTACCATTTGGCTGAAAGTGGTATCTGGGAATGCTTTCAGTTCCAGGTTTGAAGGGTGTCTAAGGGCCATAATCCAGGGAAAGACATGAAACAACATACATCTTTGGAAAAACAAGTGATAGGTAAATCATTGAGACTCCAGTATTAGAATTTCTTGCCAGGAACTTTTAAACAAAAAAAATGGTATCTTAGATATGATACTGTGTTCTCTTTCCCATTCTTCAAAACAATATTTATGGTAAGTGTAACCTTGATAATAAAACCAGACACAGAAAGTGGGTCTGTGCTCATGAATATGTATGTTTAGAGGATATTTGTATATGTGTATCTTTGCTGTAAATATATCCATGAATGTGATAGAACATACAGTGGACAATGTTATGAAAACTTCTTAGACATAACTAAACACCCTGAGGGAATGAGTTGCTGGACTTAGGAGCTCAAGACCATAGTTCTGGGGGACATCTAGATCAACTGGCATAAAATAATTCACAAAGACAGTGTTTTACATCCTACTTTGGTGAGTAGTCCCTAGGGTCTTAATTCATGAGCAGTAATCTAAGATGCAACTGTAGGACTCTCCCTGTCCCAAGAAAAGAGTGAAGAAAATCAAAGGCATGGAAGTAATTAGTCCAGTAGACTGACTGACCACACGAATATCAGTCTCTATAACCCTGAGACCGGAAGGATTAGATGGTGCCCAGGTCTGGCGCTGTGGGTTAATGTGTCAGACTGCAAAGCTGTTTGAACTGCAAGGTTGGTGGTTCAAGCTCACCAGCTGCTCCTCGGAAACCCTTTACAGGGTCGCTAGGGATCGGAACCAACTCAATGGCATATAACAACAACAACAGCTGCCATTTCCAGTTCTCTGAAAGAGGCCACATTAGAATATGTTGGTTACAGTAGAAGAAAAACATGAAACAAAATAGTAAAGACCAGGTTTACAAACATATGAAGAAATGGTCATGATCATTTGGGAGATGCGAATTAAAACAAAAATGAAATACCATCTCACACCAGCATTAATAGTGAACTTTAAAAAAAAAAAAGAGAAAACAGCAAATGGCAATGAAGGTTTGGAGTGATGGACTGTTCTACATTTCTGGCTGGATGGTAAAATGGTTCAGCCATTCTGGAAAATGGTATGGGGCTTCCTCAAAAAATTGGAAATAGAAATACTTTATGACCCAGAAATCCCTCTACTTGTTATATGTTGTTGTTGTTGTTGTTGTTGTTGTTAAGTGTGTATATATACCCAAGAAATATAGTAGATATATGCACACCAATGTTTATCACAGCACAATTCACAATAGTAAAAAGATGGAGACAGTCTACATGTCCATCGTTGGAAGAATA
>NW_006408695.1:4548749-4550093 GCF_000296735.1 Chrysochloris asiatica | reverse complement strand
GAGGAGATCTGTGCACGTGCGTAGTAGAACCCTCTGAGGATGGGGCTGGAGTGTTCACTAGCTCAGGCACCCCTATAGTCAGCAGAATGGAGGTGCGCAGACAGCAATGGACCAACAAACAGATACCCAAAAAAAAGAATGTCCACACCTCTATCTCCGCGGCTCTGTCAGGCGTCCGTGGCTGCTCTGATCCTTTTCCCCGCTTGGACCCACATAAGATGGCGGCTCCTGGAGCAGCTGAGCGTCCTGAACCAGGAAGCAATGGATTTCTTGCTTCTGCCACAAACTCCCCAGCTGTAAGTCTTCCAACTTTCTAAATATTCCTTTATATGTGGTTCAGAGTTCTGGGACCATCCCCTGAGCCTTCTTGGTCCTATATTCTGTGTTGTTCCCGGCAGAGCTCGTCATTGCACTTCCACCCAATCCGCCATCCCTGCATACTCCCCTTCACCTAATTTTTAATGAAAATTTTAAAAAGTATTGCTACAGAATCATAGAACCCTTAATTTAAAGAAATCAAAATGTAAAGCTATTGTTTCTTGATACATTCTCCATCTCGGTCTTTATATTTCTTAAGACAGTGTTTCTATTTCTCTAACTCTTTCCCGAAGCACCTTATTGATGTGCTCCTTGCCAAAACAGCAGTTTTGGCATTTTCAGGAACTCTACTCCTCAAGGGACTCAAATCCTTATTAAGGTCTTTAAGTTTGCAGAACAAAAAAGTCTGAAGGGGCAAGATCAGGACTGCAGAGCAATGGGTTAAGGTTTCCCAGTGAAACTCTCAAAGGACAGCCATTGATAAGCTCGAATAATGAACAGATACTTTGTCATGATGGAACATTATTCCTGGACACAACTTTCCTAGTCTTTTTCTCACGAATGCAGTTTTCCATTTTTTTTTTAAAATTTCATAATAAGCTTCTGTGATAAACCTATCAAGATTTCCCCTTTGGAGTTATAAGAAACAGGTGCCATAACCTTCTAAGCTGACTTCTCTGCCTTGAATTTAGCTCAGCAGATCCCCTTGGAAGCCACTGTTTTGATGGTACTTCTCTTTTTAAGGCATTATGAGACTAAGAAAAATATATTACTAAGAGAATTTGTCTATACCTATCCGCTCTGGTAAGGAGCTCTGGTAGCGTAGTGGTTACGAATCGGGCTGCGAACCAGAAGGTCAGCAGTTTGAAACTACCAGCTGCTCCGCGCGAGAAAGATGAGGCGATCTGCTCCCATAAAGATTTACAGCCTCGGAAACCCTATTCAGGGTTGCTATGGGTCGAAACCGACTCGACGGCACTTAACAACAACAACAACATCCGCTCTGGTAGCATAGTGGTTACGAAT
>NW_006408695.1:4542788-4543810 GCF_000296735.1 Chrysochloris asiatica | reverse complement strand
TAGACCAAGAGCACTTGTTTGAACAGAGCAAGGAAACACTGAATGGTTTAAAGTTAGGAATGGTGTGTACCAGAGTTGTATTATTGCACAGTACTTATGCAATCTGTATGCTAAGAAAATAATTCGAGAAGCTGGATTATAAGAAGAAAAACATGGCATCAGAATTACAGGAAGACTCATTAACCACCTGCGATATGCACATGATAGAATCTTGTTTGTTGAAAGTGAAGAGGACTTAAAACATTCACTGATGAAGATCAAAGACCACAGCCTTTAGTATGGGTTGCATCTCAATGTAAAGAAAACAAAAATCCATACTGGTGGACCAATAAATAACATCAATATAAATGGAGAAAAGATTGAAGTTGTCAAAGACTTCATTTTTCTTGGATCAACCATCAACATTCATGGAAGCAACAGTCAAAAAAATCAAATGACATATAGCATTAGGCAAATCTGCTACGCAAGAACTCTTTAAAGTGTTCAAGAATAAAGATGTCAGTTTGAGAACTAAGGTGTGCCTGACCCAAGCCATCGTATTTTCAATAACCTCATGTGCATGTGGAAGTTGGACAATGAATAAAGAAGACCATAGAAGAACTGATGAATTTGAATTATGCTGTTATGGAGAATATTAAAAGTACCATAAACTGTCAAAAGAACAAACAAATCTGTGTTTCAAGAATTACAGTCAGCAAGCAGACCATCCCAGAGCGACTAGAAGAACAGAAGATACTTCTTAAAAGAAAGACTGACAGGAAAAATACAAAACAATAATGGCAGTGTGACTGATTACTATAAGAACAAGCAAGTTACTCACCCAGGAGACATCAAGGCAAGTGGTTGGGTCCCCTTGTCAAACCCCCTTCCAAGACTAAGACTCAATGGGAATACACAAGCAGACATGCACTCTGTTTGGTGACCATGTTTGTCACCGATAAGATGAAGTGAGGGAAAAATAGCAATGAAGCTGCGAGGTAAGCCCTACAATGTTCAATAGACTCTTTCTTGTGAACCCGGAT
>NW_006408695.1:4533939-4542688 GCF_000296735.1 Chrysochloris asiatica | reverse complement strand
GCTATGGGTCGGAACCGACTCGACGGCACTTAACAACAACAACAACATGGCTACCAGAGCTCCTTAATACGCACTTATTTAAAGTTAAGGCTGCCTCGGGAGTGGCCTAAGAGAAGCCCCAGTATTTTTCAGTCTTTTCTAAAAACAAATACAAAATCCTAGAAGCAACTCCTTTACTAAATGTAGCTGAGGTTGAATGAAAAATTGTGACTGGAGAGCAAAACTCTCAGTGTGGGAAGACCCTTCTCCTCTCCTTATACTTTTCCTCTATGAAGTCTTCCCTACTTTCTTTACTGAGGCTGATTACTCCCTCTCCCTGGTCCACATTACAGTACAGACTATCATGTTTCAGTTGTATCCATGGCTATCTACACAAATAATAGTTACAGCTCCTCTAAGCAGAAAATGATCCTATTGATTTTGATTTTGGTACTGCCATGGAATCTAGGGCTAACCTAAGACATCACAGACCTAAATAGTTACCAAAAAGAACAAAATTGATTCTCCTTCAGCTTGGCCCCAAATTAATGTTCCAAACAAAGCATTTCACCTCTTTCTACCTTGGCTATTATGTTTGGAAAGTCAAATATTACTTCCCTAGGTTGATGTAAAACTAATGATACAGTAGAGAATTCAGCTTGAAATGCTACAAATTACATTCCTCAATTCAAGTTAGAGAGCTTTCCCTGTCCTTCTAACCCCACCCTCTTATAAAGTTAATCAGCCAGGCAAATAAGAGGATAGAAATAAGAGAGTGTCCACAAAGTCAGCTATAGTTACTGGGTTACTTAGAGTCTAAAACTCCATTTTATCCACAACCTTTCCCTCTCATCTTCTTATCTCTTAATACCCATATCCTTCATTTTGCCCACATTTCCCAAGTCCAGGTTCTCATTCCCTTAGGCAACAGTGATCTCTCTCATCTCCCTATATCGGTCTTACTGTCTTTACCCCTCACCACCTCCCTAAACCATCTTCCACTGCTGTTGGTAAGTGCTACCGAGCCATTTTTGATTCATAGCAACCCCCTGTATAGAGTTTCTGAGGCGTAGTTCATGGGTTTGTACCACTAACCTTGCAGTTAGCAACTCGGTGCTTATCCTACAGTGCAACAGTAGGATTCCTCCACTACTGGTAGACTGGTATTCATTTCCATGTTACCAACCTGACAATACATCCTGGACTGAATCATATCCCTCCAAAGTATGTGTCAACATAGCTGGGCCATGATTCCCGGTGATTTGGTAGGTTTGTAATGACACAATGTGACAGTTCAATAATGTTGTAGTCACCCCCCATTTAGTGATCTGATAGAATGTAATCAACTCCATGATGAGCTCTGATATGATGTAGTTACCTGCATGATGAGATCTGCTATGAGAAGCCAATCACTCAACAGGGAGTTTCCCCAGGAAGATGGCCTGCAAAATCTGTTGTCTTCTTATTGTTGTTAGGTCCCTTCCAGTCGGTTCCTACTCATAGTGACTTATGCACAACAGAAATACTGTCTGGTCCTGTACCATGCTTACAATGTTCTTACGTTTGAGCCCATTGTTTTGCCTCAATGACAATCTATGTCGTGTGGGTCTTCCTCTTAATCAAACATAAACATCTTTCTCCAGGAAATGGTCCCGTCTGATAACATGCTCAGAGTATATGAGACGAAGTTCCACCATCTTCACTTCAAAGGAACATTCTGACTAGACTTCTTCCAAAACAGATTTATTTGTTCTTCTGGGAGTCCACAGTATATTTAATATTCTTTGTCAAATGTGTAATTAAAAGGCATCAATTCTTCTTCAGTGTTCCTATTCATTGTCCATCTTTTGCATATATGCACTGTTGTTAGATGTCATCATGTAGATTCTAATAGTGACCCTTTACACAACAGAACAAAACACTACCTGGTCCTATGCCATCTTCCCAATTGTTGTTATGAGACAATCGAAAATACCATGGCTTGAACAAGGTATGTCTTAGTAATCAAAGGAACATCTTTGTTTTTTAACCCTTTCAAGAGAGCTTTTGCAGCTGAAAAGTGATAAAAGGAGAGATGCTAGCAGAAAGAGAAGGCTCTCATACCACTAAGGCAAAAGAACCATGAGTGGAATCACTAGAACTAGGGGAAGATTAATGACAAGACCCTTCCCCAGAGCTAGCATAGCCATAAAGCCTTCCTAAGGTCAGTGCTCTGAATTTGGACTTCCAGCCTCCTAAACCATTAAGAGAATGAATTTCTCTTTGTTAAAGTCATCCACTTGTGATGC
The DNA here is from genome assembly GCF_000296735.1 of Chrysochloris asiatica. Classification (NCBI taxonomy): domain Eukaryota; kingdom Metazoa; phylum Chordata; class Mammalia; order Afrosoricida; family Chrysochloridae; genus Chrysochloris; species Chrysochloris asiatica. The sequence goes on along the minus strand of NW_006408695.1, from coordinate 4,540,421 downwards.
TTCAGTTATAGCAGAACTACATAACTATGATTCTAACCTTTACTACCTCTCCCTCACCCTGGATATAAGCCAAATTCCTCAACAGAACTTGAAGACTCTAGGTTATCTTTCCCGTCTTATCTACTCCCTCTCCTCCTCAACATTTTGTTGTTAGGTTCCATTGACTCAATCCACACCAACTCATAATGACACTATCACAACAAAACAAAACACTGCCCGGTCCTGTGCCACCCTCACAATTGTTGCTATGCTCGGACTGCTGCTGTCACTATGCCAACCCATCTCGTTGGAGTTCTTCCTCTTTTTCGCCGATCCTCCACTTTATCAAGTATGATATCCTTCTCCAGGGACTGGCCACTCCTGGTAACATGTCCAAAGTAAGAAGGACAAAATCTTGACAGGTTGGCTTCTGTGGAACATTCTGGCTGTACTTCTTCCAGTACAGGTTTGTTTGTTCCTCTGGCAGCCCATGATACTTTTTATATTCTTCTCCAACATCGTTATTCAAATGAATGGATTCTTCTCCAGTCTTCCTTATTCACTGTCTAACTTTCACATGCATATAGAGGCTATAGAAAATACCATGGCTTCAGTCCGACACACCTTTGTCCTTAAACTGATATGTTTGCTCTGGAACAGTTTAAAGAGGTCTTGTACGGCAGATTTTCCTAATGTAATATACCATTTGATTTCTTGACTGCTGCTTCCGTGAGTGTTGACCTCCTCAACCTAGCCCTCATTAAAGTACATCTTATTCCCAAACTGACCACACATCTTCAGTCCTTTATGCCTTTGTACACACTTCTTTATGTTAGACTGTCCAGTCCCCTTCCTGTCAGGCACCAATTCACACTGCAGACCTAGTCTTATGTCACCTCCTCCATGAAACCTTTTTTATTTGATCTCTAGGAGGGTGTTTGTCACTCTACATACAATTTGGAACAAACATATGCTAGGGACTTTGTTATATTGCATTTACATTTACTCTTTTCTTTCTAGTCAACTTTCCATCTTGACTAAAGCTCTGAAGGACAGAAATTGTGTTTTATGCGTATCTTTATGCATTGTGCATGGTATATAGCAGGTCCTGAATAAATGTGCATTTAATGGACTGAATGAATCAGTAATTGAGTGCTCTGTATGGGGATGACAAGGGTTAAGTTACGTTCCCTTTCTCTCTCTCTGGAGTTGTCCCCAAAGGAAATAAAGACTGAGAGGTGTGGTGGCAGAGTGGGAGGAAGCAATTACACTTCTCCAGTAGGAGAGGAAGATAGACCAGTATGGACTTGTACTTTCTTGCCACTGAGACATTTTCCACTCCATTTTTCCCTATTCAGACCTTTGTTTGTCTCCTCCCTGGCTCCGCTCTCAGGGGCTGTGAAGGACCGTTTCCTATACTTTACTGTAATGGAGCGTGGGATTGGGAAGAGGCAGCATGTAGGAAGGGGAAGGATACTCAAATCCCTTCAAACACTGGACAAAATCTATCAATTGAAAGGGCTTCATCTTGGCCCTAACCAAATTAAAATGTGTGATGTCAAGCCAACCTAAACTACCCCATTGTTTTTAAGTGTGACTAAGTACTGACTAATATTACTTCCTCTGGTGCTTTCTGTGTGTGTGTGTGTGTGTGTGTGTGTTTGACTCAGTAGAATGGAAAATTTCCAGGCTGTTGTACTTTGCTGTCTGGACAGATGACTTCCTGTACATCGTAACCACTTGAGAGAGAGAGAGGACAAAAAATAGAAGAAAGCGGGGGACCCCACCCCTCCTAAGACTTCCCTTAACTTTAGCCATGGGTTTTTGTTCTTAGATTTTGTTTTTGTTTTTCTGTGTTAGTCACTAAAACAACATGTTGTTAAGCTGTTGTTAAGTGCAGTCAGTAGAGTCACTTCTGACTCATAACACCCCTGTATAGGGTTTCCGAAGAGCAGGTGGTAGGTTTGAACTGCTGACCTTGAGGTTCCAACTGACCCTGTGGTCCAGTGCTTACCTTACAGGACCCAGTTAGAAAGATCTTTCACATGGCTATCTAGTGAGGACCAACACATTCCCTGCCCTCCTGAGAATTGTAAACATTCACTTTATTCTTTTTATTCTCTTGTTCTTTATTCTTTCTATAACAAGTCCTCACACCTTTGGTCTGCCAGCAGTTTCTGGTGTCTTCATGTAGACAAATCCTCATAGTTCTGCTTTCTGGGATACAAGTTATGTTTGCAGAAAGTGCAAAGATTTACAAATCTACATGATGCAATCACTACAGACAAAAAAACACACAAAAAAACCAGGAGCAGAACCGAGCTCTGGCAATGTCTTCCCAGGCATGAAACACACCAATCAAAGGTAGCTCAGACTGGTCCCTTCTATGTCAGCTGCAGATAAAATAATAGCTGAAATTGTCTAATCCTGGCTTTCCAATGAAAAGGAGTTCCACTATTTCCCTATTTCAACCTCCTGAAGAGAATTTGCATTTCCACCCTAGATATACTGAATCAGAATCCACATTTTAACAAGTCCCCCAGATGAGTCTTACAGATCCCCTGGGGATCTTATTACAATGCAGAAAGACAAATTCTCAGCAGCAAATTGAACAAGAATTAACTGGTTGCAAATCCCTATTGATTTCTCTACTTCTAAAACCTTGGAAGAAGTCAGCCCTTGTTTCACCCTGCTCCTCCAAGCTTAGGCCCGATTAGCTTTCACCATCAGGCTTTGTTCTGAACAGTCAGCTGCCTCACCTTCTCTTCTCTCCTCACCCAGTCTGGTGTCAGAAGGGATCAAATGTCCCATGGAAAGTTCCAGAGAAGGTCTGCTAGCTCTTGCCAAAGAGGAAAATCTTCCTAGACGCAGAGACTACTTCTTTCATTGCAAGAAACTAGATGCATTCACAACGAGGAACAGTACACTTCTGAAAATCAACCAAAGCCCTTGTAACTCTGAGATTCACCTTTCCTGGGGTGTGATTCATTTCTATGACCTTTAAGTTTCCACCAATTTTAGGGTCAAAGGAAAAGCCAGTCACCGCAGGTCCTTTCAGCTCCCTGGGAATTAGGAAGAATTCCTAATCACAGACATGATTGCATTTTTCTTTTCAACTGTAACTGGTGGCCTAGAAACCACAGCCATCAAATGCAGAGACTCTGCTAAATCATCACTATTTCAGCTACTAATTAGGTCTAATGTTCACAACAGAGGAGTCTGTGGGGGCAATAAACCACTTTTTCAAGTGATTAAACTTTCAAGTGAACACACTTTGATTACCACAAGAGTCATTCCCTTGCAGAGGTTCTCTGAGAAGTAAAGACCCCCAAGATCTAACTCTGTGAGTATTTCAGTAGCCTGGAACTCTAGATTTGCACAGACCCCTGTCCCACCTCTTTAGTTCTGGTAAGATGCTTATCGTTAAGTGTTGTCAAGTTGATTCCCACCCATAGTGACTCTGTATAGGGTTTCCAAGGAGCAGCTGGTGAGGTTGAACTGGCAACCTTGTGGTTCAAACTGACTTTGCAGTCCAGCGCATTAGCCCACAGCACCACACCAGGACTACAGAGACACTATATGTGACAAAGTCAAAGAAGTTTTGGTATCTTTACTGATCTGACATGGGCTGAGGCTGCCCAAATGACTAGGACAGTGGAGAAAGAAAGTCATCTCTTACATCTGTGGCATTGGGTCCCCTGGCCAATGCCTCATTTTAGAGGAGAAGGTACAGAGAAAGGCATTGTAGTGATGAGAAGACTTAAAGCACTGAGCAAAACACTTTCACTTGAGTTATCTTACAGAAAAAACAAAGGCATTGGCTCCAGATTTTGTAATATACTTTAAGAAATATACATGAATGAATACATACTAATTGCAGAAAATACTAGGAAAAAGCAAATGTCCAGTCTTTTCATCATGAAGAGCAATGTTTCTCAACCTTGGCACTGTTGCCATGTGGGGCCAGATAATACTTACTTGTGAGAACTGCCCTGTACATTGTAGGATGTTTAGCAGCAGCCATAACCTCTACCCACTAAATGCCATGAACACATTCTCTCACCAGCTGTGACAACCAACAGTGTCTCCAAACATTGCCAGATATCCCCTGGGAGTTAAAATACTCCTACTGAGACCCTCTAGTGATAACCAGTAACACTGTACTCCAGTCTTTTTTTCTCGTATGCATATAAGTGAAAACATATTTTTAAATGGAATTGTAGTGTGTGTAGCAGTGAAGAGGTGGTGCATCTCTGTATATAGGTTGTTGTTTTTGTTTTTGTTAAGTGCTGTCAAGTCGGTTCTGACTCAGAGCAACCGAGTTTAGGGTTTCTGAGGATTCTGAGTTGAAATCACCAACTTTCAGACTGACCTTGGGAATGGGGTGAAATAGTCAGTCTGCTTGGGGACTTAGTTTGTAGTGGTCATCTGAAATGGCATCTGGAGAAGCGTTCATGCCCAATAGTCTGGATGGTATGAACCAACTCAATCAAAGGTAATTTTAAGGATGACCCATTAACTAGGCCTCAAGTTTGATATTTCAGAAACTTGTAGTGCAAAGTATAATTCAAGAGCAGCTGGGCAATTTTCAGAATGCAGAATCTCAGGCCCTAGCCCAGCCCTACGAAATTAAAATCCCTGGGTATAATGTATATTTAAACATAATTTCCTGAGCATGTTCACAGGACAATATCTGTCTTATAATATCATCATAATCCCTGCACTGTGCTTCATGGCATGGTTTACCATGGTTTACTTAACCCCTGGTGTTGCGCTACAGGATAATGCACTGGAACACAAGGTTGGTTTGAATCCCAAGGTCCCACTCCTTGGACACCCTATACAGGGTCACTATGAATCAGAACCAACTTTATGACACTTAAAGACAACAGCAGCATATAATCCTTTATTTTTTTTTTTTTGGAAATTGAGAGTAATTCCAAGGGTAATGGTGGTGGTGATGTGCCTTTGAGTTGCTTCTTATACAGGGGTTCAAAGGCAGTAAATCTTTATGGGAGTAGATAACCTCATCTTTCTCACACAGAGCAGTTGTTAGATCCAAGGTTAATGAGAGTGTAATAAAAACAAAACAAAACAAAATTATTGTGCCTATTTTGTCTTCTAAACTGGGATATGGTAGTGGTGGCTGAGTGCCATTGAGTCAGTTCTGACTCTGAGTGACTCTGTATAGAGTTTCCAAGGCTCTGAATCTTTATGGGAGCAGAAAGCCTCGTCTTTCTCCTAAGGAGTGTTTGGTGAATTCGAACTGCTGAATTCAAATTGCTGAACCTGTAGTTACCAGTCCAACACACAATCCACTATGCCATCAGTGCTCCTTAAAATGGGAGAAGATTGGAATAATGCATATGAATGGGACAAAAAAAAAAATCCCCTTAAACTGCTAGATTCCACTTAGGATGACCATTGAGGGAGCAAGAAAGGGAGGAAAATCTTAAATCAAGATCTGCCAATTCTTATGTGCTGCTAATATGTAAGGCTCTGAGTAGGACCTATTCATGAAACTCTGGTTCTACTACAGTAGAGGTTGAGAAGTAGAAAGGAAGATTAATTACAAAGAAAAGAAAAGAAATACTTCAGGAGTTGATAGTCAAGGAAGAGGCAGGTATGGAGGATCCCAGGAAACAAACAGGACTAGATGTTAAGAGGCTTAAAGTGAGGTTGGATTTGAAGCAAGGCCCACCACTCATCTGACAGTTTGATGTTCTGGGGTGGCTTGTGTGTTGCTATAATTCTGGAAGCTGTATCATGAGTATTTTAAGCATGAGCAGGGTCACTCATGGGGGACAGGTTTCAGGTGAGCTTCCAGACTAAGACAGAATAGGAAGGAGAGACAGATTACTTTTGAATATTTAGTCACTGAAAACCTTATGAATAGCGGGGGAATACTGTCAGATAGCACCAGTATATTGAATATTGAAACATGATGAAAAGCACCAGAATATTGTCAGATTCAGTGCCAGAAAATGAGCCCCTTAGGTTGGAAGGCACTCAAAATAAAACTGGGATGAGCAATCTCCTCAAACTAGAGTTGACTGTGATGAAGCAAATAGAGCAAAGCTTTGGGGACCTTCATTTGCTGAAGGGGCACAATTAAAATGAGGAGAAACAGCTCCTCATTGATAATCAGAACATGTAATGTAGAAAGTATGAATGTAATAAAATTGGAAGCTGTAAAAAATGAAATGGAATACATAAACATGGCAGCTGAAATGGACTGGTACTAATCATTTTGAATCTGACAATAACATGGTTTACTATACTGGGAATGCTAACTTTCAGAGAAATGGCATAGAATTCAACATTAAAAAGAACATTTTAAGATCTATCTTTAAGTACACCACTGCCTGTGATAGGATAATATCCATATGCCTACAAGACAGACCAGTAACTACAACTATTACTAAAATTTATGCACCAACCACTAAAGCCAGTGATGAAGAAACTGAAGAATTTTACCAACTTTTCAGTCTGAAATTGATCAA
>NW_006408695.1:4532688-4533229 GCF_000296735.1 Chrysochloris asiatica | reverse complement strand
AAAGGAAGAACTTGCTCAGTATTTCTCAAGCTGAGGGAACTGAAGAAAAATTCAAGCCTCAATTTGAAATATTCAAGGATTCTATGGGCAGAATATTAAATTATGCAGAAAGCATCAAAGATGGAAGAAATGCACAGTCACTGTACCAAAAAGAAATGGTCTTTGTTCAACTATTCAAAAGGTAGCATATGATCAAGAGCCTCTGATACTGAAGAAAGAAGTTCAAGGTACATTGAAGGCATTGGCAAAGAACAAGGCTCAAACTGATGGAATACAAATTGAAATCTTCCAACAAAGTGTTGTGGCACTGGAGGCACTCTCACATATATGACAAGAAGTCTGTGACACAGCTACCTGCCAACTGATTGGAAGAAATCCATATTTGTACCCATTCCAGAAATAGGTAACCCAGTGGAATGTGGAAAACATCAAACAATATCATTAATATCACATGCAAGTAAAATTTTGCTAACGATAAATTAAAGATGGCTGCAACAGTATATTGACAGGGAACTGCCAGAGGTACAAGCCAGATTCAAAC
>NW_006408695.1:4515962-4530458 GCF_000296735.1 Chrysochloris asiatica | reverse complement strand
TTTTTTTATTATTCATAATAAAACTTTTAAAAAAGAAAATGGAAAACTGCACTGATGAGAAAAAAGCCAGGAAAGTTATGCCAAAAAGAGTTTTTTGCCCCATCACAACAATGCACCTACTTATTCTTCAAGGTTAGGAAGGGCTGTCCTAAGAATCATTGAAAAACCTTCCCCTATCCACCCTATAACCCTGACCTTGCCTCTTTGTTTTTGTTTCCAAAACTCAAAAACAAACAAACAAAAACATTTAAAAGGAACATGATTTTGAATACCTTAAGTATGTCAAAAGTGCCATTTTGATGTTGTAAAAATCGAAGCGCGCAGGAATCTTAAGTAACAGGGTTAAAAAGATGGAAACAGCGCCCTCCAAAATGCATAGATCTAAATGGAGAATATGTCCAGGGACAATAGCTTTACATTTTGATATTTCTGTTTTGTAGTTAAAAAAAAAAAAAGAATTACAGTCAGAATTCTCCTTGTAAGCCAGGATGGCCAGACTTCATATGTTACACTTCGGACATATTAACCGCGGGGGACCCGTCCCCTGAGAAGACCATCATACTTGGTAAAGTGGAGGGTCAGCGCAAAAGAGGAAGGCCTCCAACTTGATGAACTGCATAATGGCAGCAGCAATGGGCTGAACCATAGCAATGATTGTGAACTTTATGCAGGACCCGGCAGTGTTTTGTTCTGTTTTGCATAAGGTCACTATGTGTACTGACTGGCCAGCACCTAACAACAACAACAACAACAACAACGTGTCTGCTGGGATGTCAAACCCCTCCATTGCCCAAATGCTCAGTACAAGTTACCCACACTGTTTTGGCTGTGATCAAGGCTTTTGGGAGAGGCAAGAATGTATGGAGTGGGTGATGTTATGCAGAGTGGTACACTGTAGAAAAGAAACACTATAGAGGCAGGTACACAATACAGAGTGTGTACACACAGAGGCAACTAGGAGAAAAAGATAGATATTAGGGTTGGGTTCCAGGATTTTCACTGAGCATCAAAGCCAGTCTTGCTAAAATATTAAAGACTAAAATAAGCTCCGCACAATAAAGGGCTTGAGGAATATCCAGTCTTCAGTGTCTTAAGTTGCACTTTTTGTTCTGTTCTTATTAACAACAGCACAAACCACACCACTGCAGGCAAATATTTGCCCAAAATCTTTGTGCAGTATTAGAAATCAAATTATTGGGTTCAAGGGGATTTTCAAGGCTACTGATGCATATTGTCAAACAGCCACTGGCAAGAAATTTTTACTAATGCTTTACTACACCATCAACAGGGTATTAACAAATTCCCTTTCCTCACTATTTTGATGAACATTGGTATATGTTCTTCCCATTTACAGGAGAGGTTGTTGTTATGTGCCGTGGAGTCGGTTCTGACTAATAGCGACCCCTATACAGGGTTTCTGAGGCTGTAAATCTTTACGGGAGCAGAAAACCTCATCTTCCTTCCGCGAAACAGCTGGTAGTTTCGAACTGCTTACCCTGAGGTTCGCAGCCCTATTTGTAACCACTACGCTACCAGAGGTAAATGAGGTTTATTCATGTTCACAGAGTGGTGGACCCAGAACCAGAGCCCCTGGTTCTCTAACTCCAAGACTATGACTCTTCTTTATCTACCATTGCTGTCTCCTGTCAGAATTGGGGATTTAACGTTGAAAAGAAAGATTCAGCCAGTATCATCAGTCCTGGTCCTGTTACCTCTACTTAATCACCCAAGTCTCTCATTACTCTTAAGCTAAAGTTAACTCCTTCATTGGTTTGGATAACCCTTTACCAATTGGTTCCTGTTTACTTCTCCATCTTTTCCCTACCTTGAGATTACGGCTCCAGACATACAAAACTCCCTTAAGTTCTCAAATGTACTTTGTTCTTCCAAGCCTCAGGCAGGGTCTTTGTGCTTGCTTTTCCCTCTCTCAACACATTTCTGCCTGGATAACATGTGTCCATTCTTCAGGTTAAATTTCAACATCAATCCTTTGAGAGTCTTACGTTCTGGGGTAAGTGATCCACTCAACCCATGTTCTTTTATAATACTTTTTTATCTCCCATAATAGTACTAAAAAACTTTGTTGTGATTCTTATCTAATTACTTGTATTCTTTTGATCTTGAAACGGCATAAGACAGGTCCATGTTTATAAAACCCAGTGATGAATTCATGCTGAATGGTGCCTGCCACTTTAGACTAGACAAGAAACTCCAGGTCACCAGACTCCCAGCTACTTCCTAGGGTTTTTGAAACAGCCTACTTCATTCATTTTTGCTCCCTGACTGGCATCTATCTGTAGACATTTGAGTAACAAGATCCTTACTACAGAGAAACATATTTCCTGTTAATGTTAGGTAGAACCTTCCAGTATTGAGTTATCTAATAACCGAGTAGACCCTCACTTTATGTTGTCAAATGGTCTTCTGCATGTGTGTCTTCATATCCTCCAGCCTTAACAGGACTAGAGGTCCCACGGAGCAGAAATAAGCCTGTCACATTCCCATAGTGACCATTGCACTTCACTTGTAGCAGGTGGCCTTCTGAGTGTGTGGGGAGTCGAATTAAACTAAACGACAGTATTGGCAACAGATGATTTTCCAGCACTTGACAATTTGCTTCCAGCCCAGCCAAAGGCTTGCCGCTCTGAGGCAAATGTCACTGTGGTAGAGTTGTCTTAATGAGAAGGCATGCTTGCTTCTCTTCTGGGGGAGTTTCCTAGAGCGATGCTCTTAGAAACTCCTTGGCAGGAATCCTGAGCCAGGCTTGGCATTGACAGCCTCCTCCTGCTGGCATTAACAAGCCTCTTATTTAAATGTAAATGAGCTCTCAGTGCCAGTTTGTGAGCGAAACACATCACTTGTGTTAAACCAGAGCTGGGAATGCTACAACACACCAAATGTCAGCTTGGTTTCCACTTTCCCACCACATCCGTAGTTCTGAGTGTGGCTCTCTTTGCAGAGTTGGGAGTCCTCAGACAACAGGGACAGTTTGTGGAGTCTAGGGGTCTATTTATAGTACCAAATCTGTTTGAATATGGCCTTGAACTAGTTACTTAGGGTAGCCAAGATTGAAAAAAAAAAAAAATTGTGGCGCTCTAAAATTAAGACCACACATCAAAGGAGCTGGTGGTCTTCAAGACCTCTCAGGCCCAAAGGAACGTCTGCATTCTCTCCACTATTTGCCCAGGCTCAGATCTTTGTACACACTCTCTTTTCCCCTAGCTCCTTTCTATCTCCACCGTCATACACAGTGTTTGGTGATCTTGCCTTATATCTGGTCTTGGTTAGCCATCTGTGCCCCCATTATGTTTCTTGGCACCTTTTTTATCCAAGTTCCTGTTTTGGCATTTCCCTCCTTATTTCAGATTTTTCTAGAGTTGACTTGCACTCCCCTGATAATCTGGATTCTAGCCATCTCTTCCTGAGACACTCAAATGACCAGCATTTTTACAGCATATACCATGCTGGGTTGTTTGTTTTCCTGTTTCCCATGAGGCTGGACTATGTATGGATCTTGAGGCCATGGCCTGTGTCTAATTATGCTGGGCCAAAATTGTAATAATGAATAAATAAAGAGGTGGATAAAAGAGTAGAGGAACTCCATTTCCAGACCAGGATTGGGCTATGAGAGGCCAAGTAGGACTTTATTCCATTTCACCATCCTTCAGACTGGCATATGATTTCTCGCCAAGTGTCTAATTTAACAAAATTCCTACATCAACACAATTGGGTTACCTTGTAGGATGTGCTTTAAACATTAAACAGATGTATAATATGGCCTTCCATAGGAAGCACATTGGGTTACATTCAAAGAGATATGCAAACAATATAAAAGCAAGCACCTGATAGATCATGGGTAGCCTTGCCTGAATGTATTGAAACCAGCAAAAGGATTTTTTGCTACAAGGGCAAGTCACTCCTATCAGCTTTGCTGTCAGAAGAGCTATGTTTCTGTGCTGCCTCAGCCCATTTACTGTTGAAAAGATATCATTGTGGCTGCTGACTCCAGACCAAGGTAGTATAGACACCACTTCCTACTTGTCCAATACTAGTCATCATCAGTATTACTCATAGATATAGGAATTTGGTCCTGTTCTATGAAAGATGATCCTTCAGAATATCATCATTGATGTCCCTAACTGATGATACTTGGGCTGGTTAGAAATTCCTATGGAGAGAAGGGTCTGAGGCTGGTAGTTTCTGGGGGATTTGCAGATTCTTTATGAGACTTAGCACAGAGGAGAGGGGAGATGCTTTCCTTACTTCAAGAAACAAGTGACAGTCTTGCATCCTACAAACTGAACAGCTTGGCAAAAAAAGTCTTGACATCAAACCTGACAGCTGGAAATAGTGGGGTTTCTACAATGGACTCTGCAGGAATCAGGACAAGTGGGAGCAGAGGAAGAAGAACAGGACAGACAAGTTATGGTTGTTGCTGACACGCTGCTTTCTGGGGTCATGTGAATCTCCTTTTGGAGGACTCTCATCTTTTGATTATAGATATTTAAAGGAAGCTAATTTATGGAAACCAAGTACAGTGTAGTAGATTATTTAATGTCTCCTCTAGTCATAATCTTTGTAAACTCCTACCAAACGACTTTTTCCTAATGGATCTGAGTAAAAGAAGATGGGGAAATACGTTGACAGGATTATATGATTGAGTTGTGAGTGATTGTTAACAGGGTTAATTGTGAAAACTTGGAACTCGAAAGCGAGTATAAAACGAGCCGCTTGAGAAGCAGTAGGGGCTGGGGAAAGGAATCTCATTACCATCAATTTAGTTAGGGCACTTAATTGTGGGGATGGGGGGTGTTAGGTTTGCTGGTCCCTGGAACCTGAGCCTTCAGGCTGAGGCTTATGGTGGTGTGGTGTGTCCTGGGCATTTATCAGCAGCCCTAAAATAACTTTGTAACATTGCCAAGGCAGAGAGTGGCCTGTCGGTGGGTGCAGTTGGAGAGACTGTCCTGACTGGAAGGTTGTGCCCTGATCATTTTCTGATTCTGCCTTGTAAGCAGTTAACTTCTCCAATAGACCACATAACTGTGAATATCATAGCTGAGTTCTGTGTGGCCACTGTAGTGAATTACTGAGCCCAGCTGAGTAGAGAGTACTATGGGAAGGATGATTTGGTGCCATTTTTTTGCATTGAGACAGTAGAGCCTTGTGTTCTTTTATCAGTTAAAAAATAAAACAAAAGCAAAATCCCCCCAAATCAAATCCATTGCCATCAAGTTGTTTCTAACTAATAATGACCCTAGAGAACAGAATAGATTTGTCCTATATTTTAAGACTAACTTTTATGGAAACAGACCCTACATCTTTCTCCCTCAAAGCAGCTGGTGGGTTCCAATCCCTGATGTTTTGGTTAGCCAAAGCCTTAACCACTCCACTACCACAACTATTTTGGTAATATTCCTAGGGCATGTCAATTGTACTTCAAAGCAAAAAGAATGGCACAGTAAGAGTCTTGGATTCTTTTTATGCAGTCAGGAGACCTGATGAATAGTTCTAACTCAGCCTTGAATCCATCATATGATTCTGAGTAAGTTTATTTCTTTCTGGACTCCCAGTTTTCCCATGTGTAAGATGAAAAAATTGGAACAATTCTTTGTTGTTGTTAAGTGTCATGGCATCAGTTCTCAATCATAGCAACCCTGTATAGGGTTTCCAAGGAGTAGCTGGTGGATTTGAACTGCCGACTTTGTGGTTAGCAGTTCAGTGCTTACCCTACAGCACCACACCAGGAGCCTGAATAAGACTCATTGTTAAGTGCTGTCAAGTCATTGTCAACTCATAGGGTACCTGAATAGGGTTTCCAAGGAGCAGTTGGTAGGTTTGAAGTACCTACCTTGTGGTTCGCATTCCAGTGCTGGGTAAGAGTCTGTTCTGTGTTTGGCATTGTGCCAGAGTCTGCGGATACGATGATGAAGATGAACAAATGTGAACCTTGTCTATATGGAAGTTTCATTCAAGCAGGATAAAAATGATGATACAATTATAGCTGTGATAATGCTATAACAGTGAGACATGGTTCTTTGAGAGTGTAAACAGAAATATTTAAGATATATCCAACACCACATATAATCTGTAGTGGATTCCAGCAAGGTGGCAAGAAGATACCATGAAAGACAGCATTGGAGGTTGGAGGATTGGCAGGGCCTGACCATATAGGAAAGAACTTGATGGAAAGGACTGTGTTTTGTTCATCTTCTATGCTCCCTTTTCCTGCCTACACAATAACTAGCACAGAGCCTGGTACAGAGTGGGTGCTTCATGTTTAATAAATTCTTTTTTCTCAACTACACACAAAATGAAGACAGAGGTATTAAATGGATTGCAAACGGTCACTTAGCTTGTTGGTGACAAGAGACACTACTGAAATCCAAGTTAAAAATCATCCAGCATTTAAGACAGAACTATTATTTATTACTGCAACAGGAAAATGATTCTGAAGCAACATGTTTCTACTCCAGTGGAGGCACCAGGGGAAGGGATCTCTAGAAAGATGGGTTCCAAGAGGCACACACATTCAAGCATGTGCATGTGGGCATACATATCCCCTTCCTCTCTTATCTCCTTTCAGCTTCTCATTAATTTCATACTACAACCATTTGCTTTATTCACAGAGACAGAAAAGGAAAAGAACCTTGCCTGAGGCAGTCTCTTGTTGCTGTGGTATTCTTTTCCTCTTCCTAGAGGGGCACTGGAGTGAAAAGGTGTCTAGAGAGGGTGATGGTTGGGCAGCCATCAGATTTACAACCCCAACAGAAGAGATAAAAGATTAAGTAGAAAACAGTGTAGATGTAAAACAGCCCCTTCCTTGACATATTGTCTTTCTCTGTGAAATGGATGGAGGAAATGATATACCACTCTTTATTTAAGGAGTTTCTGCATCCTTCTAAGAACAAATCCTCCAAGCAGGATGGTGCAACATGTGTGGGGCACTCCTGGGTTGATGGCAGATGGTCTAGCAAGGAACCCTTAAATGCTTCTGCAAACAGAAAACAAGAGAAGGTTAGAGGATTCACCTCCTAGATACCGGAGTACAAGTAGGACTCTGGCTGACCCGTTAGCCGTTGGCATGATCATTGGGATTGTGGAAATGGATTCCAAATTGGCGACATTCATATTTGGAAGAAAACGGCACAGCTAGGTGTCTATTCTATGTTCCTAGAACAGCTTATGTACCTTGTCCTTTTCAAAACCAGAGAGGAAACAACTTTGACCTGAAAGGCTGCCCTATGTTTCATATCTCAACTGGCATCTGGCAAAAATTTTCCCAATTATGGTTGTGTGGCTTAGAGTCAGCTCTGACTCACAGTGACTTTACAGGTCAGTGTAGAACTGTCCCATGGGTTTGATTACATTGCAGTTTTTACAGGTATTTTGCCAGCAAAGTTTTTGGTGGGTTCAAACCATTGATCTTTCAGTTCACAGATGAGAACTCCTTTTAGCAAATTATTACCTGAAAATTATGCATATGTAATGTAGGCATCTGTGATATGGGAATGTTGAGTTAAACCCATTTGAATTCAGTCTAGGATGGGGACTTATCTGAGGAGGACTGCAAAATCTATGAGGTTACCATTTAACGATTTGCAGTGATAACCAAGAAATATGGTAGGAAGGAGTTCGCTGTAAGGAAAATGATTAGAGGTTCCAATAAAATCCACTGAAAATGGACTATGGGTCATTCTGAGAGTGTGGTATGCTCACTTGCCTCTAGTGGGCCTGCTGTCTCAGCCATGGCAGAGCTCAGGAAAACAGAATGCATTAAAAAAAAAAAAAAAATTGCATGAAAGAAATCACTAACAGTGGTTTCATTAGTCTGTGGAACTAGGAGGATCAGGCAGTCTTAATCGGGGGCCCATGAAATGTAGTACTACACAAATGTGGATGGCATGTAGTACTACACAAATGTGGATGGCATGACTCTGAGATGGAGCCTACAACTCCAACAGCATATGTGCAGCTAGAATTGAGGGTGGAAGTATGGAGGATTTTGCCTCCGTTCATAGGCAGACAACAGAAGGAGCTGGAAGGAGCAAAATGACAATGGAGAAGGTACCATGTATGAAAGCGCACATGAGTCACCTCCTCAGGCTTGTTGTTATTGATGTTAAGTGCCTTTGAGTCAGTTCCAACCCATAGCTACCCTGTATAGGGTTTCCAAGAAGTAGCTCTTGAACTTGAACCACCAACTTTGCAGTTCAAACGACTTTGCAGTCCAGCACATTATCCACAGTGCCACACCAGGACTCCTTCAAACTTCTTGTTGTTGTTGTTAAGTGCCATTGAGTCGATTCTGACCCATAGTGACCCTGTATAGGGTTTCCAAGGAGGGGCTGGGTGAACTTGAACCACTGTCTTTGCAGTTCAAACGACTTTACAGTCTAGCACATTAACCCACAGCACCACACCAGGACTCCTCAGGCTTCTTAGCAGTAGTTTAATTGGACTTTGTAGGGGATTGTAGATAAATAATGGTGGATAAGGACCAAGAAAGGTCTGCATGGCTCCACATTTATTGCCATACTAACACTGGTGGTGCTATAGGATAAGAACGGGACTGCTAACCATGAGGTTGGCAGTTGAAACATAACAGCCACTCTGTTGGAGAAAGTTGAGGCTTTCTGGTCCTGTAAAGAGTTACAGCCTTGGAAACCCTACTATTGTTGTTTCCAGTGGTGTCCAATACATGGTGACCCTCTATAGGTTTCAGAGGAATAGCTGGTGAGCTTGAACCACTGACTTCGTGGTTCAACTCGGCCTTAGAGTCTACCACATTAACCCGCAGCACCACACCAGGACTCCTGGAAACCCCAGTGAGGATTGCTATTAGTTGGAACCAATTCTACAGCACCTAACAATAACAACAATGACAACATATAAGGGCATGCATTGGGAAGGGGGAAACATGGAATTCATTTTTATTATAATTACATGCAATGTCTATGGTATTGTTTCACTCATATTAAGTAGTGGCACTGTAGGATAAACACTGGACTACTAACTGCAAGGTCAGTGGTTCAAACCTACCAGCTACTCCTCGGAAGCCCTATGAGTTGGAACCAATTCAACAGCACTTAGCAATAGCAACAAAAGTAGTCAATAAATGTTATACATATATTATGTTTTCTATTCTTGACACTATAAACATTGTAAATATACTGATTCCTTTGTCTAACTATTTACCTTGTCTGTATTATAAAATCTCTCTATCTCTCAATCATCTATGTATTTTCTGGAATCATCTCTAATTTTCTGGAATATATGGTTTGTACCACCCCTTCACCTCCCCTCTTCCCACTCCCCCACCCCCAAGTAGAAAAAGAATCATGACTCCTTCTGATGATCTACCAGGAAAATATGATAAAGGGGCCTCAAAAAACTTAATGAAAACACCCATTATCTTTTAGGTTCACTTTTTCATGGATTTTTTCCCCCCATGTTTTATTGTGAATTATATGAGATTTTATATGAGAGAACTTTAGTTTTACATTCATTCCACCGTATATCGTTTCATTGCCATGGTTCCAATCCCCTCCATGCATCGTCAACCGACCAAAGGGTATACCCTATAAACCCGCTCCCTACACTCTCCCCCTCCCCCATTCTTCAACACACAGCCCCTCTCCCTCTCTGGATCCAAAGTCCCCAGCCACTTCATCACTCCATGTCCTCGTCTCTGCCTGTATCTCAGGCCTCGCTGCTTCTCTGGGTAGGGTCCTACTCTCAGCTCTTCTCCGTTGATGGTCCTAGAGACCTCCGCTCCTAGACTGGAGAGTTACTCACTCCCTTCCTTGCTACAAAACGTCTACCTTTACATTTCCAACCCTCACAATCAGTCCTGATAACAATGATTCACTATTGTATCACAAGTGACCCTTCTGCATTTCATTTCATCAGCTCTGCTTAGACAGTACTCACTGGAGACTCTGCCTTCCATCATGCCCCCTAGCTCTAGGTTCCCTCTTGAAAGCTTGTAAGCCAGTCACTTCTTGCCTTTGTAGTCCCCCCCGCCATTTGGGTATCCAATGTCCAAATTGCCCATCTCTGTCTATTCTGTGTGTGGAGGGGGTGGGAATGTTTCTTGCTGTAAGGATTTGGTCCCTCTTTTGGGTTACTGCATCCATAGGTATAAGTCAAGTTCATCAAATTGTATCAGATCACTCTTTTTTTTTCCCCTCTTCTTTCTTCTCCTGGTTGAGTTCTGATCATCCATTCATTGGGGCCAGGTCACGTGGGTACCATCTGCAAGTGTGGATGTTCTTCATGGATGTTTTAAAGCTCCTTTGTATATCAGTTTATAATCACATTTGGAACAATGTGGCTAAAGTCCACAAACTTAAAAACTGATGAACCTCACTGAATCTTTTCCCCTTTCTTTTGACCATTATCCCTTTAATAATTTTTAGGGAAACGGATAAGAAGAGATGGGTGTCATGAAAGCCATGTGATTATCACATGGCTGTTTAGGGATATTGACACTTTTATATTGTCTGCCTTGCTTGAACGGATGAAGTAGGGTATTAACCTCCCCAATATATCCGAGATACCTTCTGAATATATTTAGAAAGATTTCTAGCAATTTCCTTCTGTTCCCCACATATCATCTAAAAAAAACAACAACCAGGTTGTAGAAAGAGAACTACATAAGGAGTAAGAGACCTCAGTTATCATGAGAAAAGCTTCATTTACTAACTGGCTGAAGCCACATCATTCTTCAAGCCTCGGTTGTTTCTCCTGTAAAATGGGGATAATGACAGCTGTCCCTACTACTTTACAGGATTGTTGGGAAGATCAAACTAATTAGTGAATGTGAAGATCCTTTGAAAACTATAGATCAATGCAAATGTAAGGTATCATTACTTTTAGAGAAGGCCCTTAAAGATTATTTGCTGATTGTCGTCTAGCATTATGTGGATCTGCTGCTTCCTTGCTTATGGGAGGCATTCTTCCCAGTAGATCTACTCTTCTTGTCACTCTGACCAAGACAACACTTAAAATCTGATGCTCGAGGCTCTGTTCCTTGAATTTTTTCCTACAAAAGAGTTTTAATGCTGAAGCAAAGATTTTTTCAGTGAGTAGTATATTCTCAGAACTGGAGAACAGTGCTTCCAGAAGGGTTAATGGATTTGGCTTTCTCTCTGATTTTTAATTTTTGCCAGTTCCTTTATGCTTTTCCAGTCAAATGGGAAAAGGCCAGGGATAGCCTCAGTTCTGTTCCTGCCACTGTGTGACCCCAAATGAATCACTTCCTAACTTGGAACCTCAGGTTCCTCAACTGTAAATGTCTGGCCTCCTGCCCACTTCACCAGTGCAGCTCCATAGGAGTGGTTTCACATAAGATTTCACAGAAGTTAACTTTGCAAATTTACTTAGCCTTGGAGTCAGGCCCTTCCATACTCTTAGTGTTTATACTCTTAATTCTTACATGTGGAGTCTATGATCCTTCCCTGGGGAAAATTACTATAAGCAACTTAAAAAGTCATATAACCAACTTAAAAATGAGAGCATTAAGATGGAGACAGAGATGAGGACATGGAGAGAGAGAGCAGCTGAGGACTCTAGACTCATGGAATGAGAAAGGTTGTGTGCTAGCTGCCAGGAGGCAGGCTTGCAGAATATGCTCTTTGGTTGTTTAAATGATTATATATATTCCTGAGTGTTTTTGTTGAACATTCCCACCCGTCATCCCCCGCCAAAACAAACAAAGCCAGAGGGAATAGAAGTAAATACTGTTAAATGATGACGCACAGAGGGAGTTGTAATCATTGCAGTGAAATGATGGATATAAAACCGATGTTCTCCTATGTAAACTATCACTCAATTCACAATAAAAACTTAAAAAAAAAAAAAATGAGGGCATTGATATGCTTTTAAGGATCCCTGGTGCCACAGTGTTTAGCACTTAGCTACTACCTGAGAGGTTGGTGGTGTAAACCCATGGGAGAAAAGACCAAACATTCTGCTTCTGTAAAGAATGTTGCCTAAAAAACGCTATGGAGGAATTCTACTTAATTCTATAGGTTTCCTATGAGTCAGAATCAACTCAACTGCACACAACATCAATGCATTTTAAATCTAATTTTAAGAGTTGTGAAGGGGAGCCAAAATGAAGTCATGCCCGTGTAAATACCCATGTAAGGGATTATTCTTGTCACTAGTTCTTCCATCATGTGCTTAGAATGAATTTCAGTCTGGCTGCACCCTGACAGGGAGTTCAGAGGAAATGGTCTGCTTTCCCTGGAAATATTAAGATGTGTCAACCTCAAAGAATTAGTTAAGCTTCCTATATCACTCAAAGTCTGGCATCAAATCCATTTAGCTTTGTGGTGCTTACCCATTAAACATACTTGGCTGATCTTACTGGCCACTGCAGCAAAACATGGTCCAACTCAGAAAATGCTGAAATTGGAGTAATGAGCAAAGGCTTTCTTATTGGTGTCTGCACCCTAGAGATGAATTATTTTCCAAGGAACCAACTTAATAAAACAACAGCAAAACCAATGTCTAATTGTGAGTAAGTTATGGGTGCCTTTCAGATTTTCTTAAGGTAGTAGTACAACTGGGCTTACTCTCCTTGGAGCAAAAACAAGACCTTATAAATGAATTTGTTGTTGGTCTTTCTTTCTTACCTACTATTAAAAGAATTATGGAATCTCAGCTTTGGAAAAGACTTAAGAGGCCAAATTGTTCAACTTTTATTAGCAGCTGGAATCTCTTCTATTGATTGATTGATAATCTCAGTGATGGCAGACTCACTCCCTCTGAGCTCTAGTGTTGAAACATTTCTATTAAGAGCATTTTTTTTTTTTTAAATTGGGCTGCTAACTGTAAGGTCAACAGTTCGAATCTACCAGTTACTTAACATGAGAAAGATGAGTCTTTTTGCTCCTGTGAAGATGTACAGCCTCAGAAACTCTGTACATGGTTGCTATGAGTCAGAACTGACTTGGTTGACACACATCCACAATCACCACTACCACCATAGTTGACTTAATATTTGGTGGTGGTGGTTATGTGCCTTGGAGTCGGTTCTGACTCAAAGTGACCCTGAATAGGGTTTCTGAGGCTGTGTATCTTTATGGGAGCAGAAAGCCTCATCATTCTTCTGCAGAACAGCTGGTAGTTTTGAACTGCTGACCTTGAGGTTAGCAGCCAAATTTTCAATCACTACGCTACCAGAGCTCCTTGACTTAATAGTTATACCCACTGATTTTAGTTGTACCCTCTGAAGCCATAGAAAAGTCAGTTCAATGAATCTTCTCCTTTATTCCCATGGCAACCCTTTGATTTAGACACAGTGACTTGCTTTCTTAGGGAGAGAATAAAGCTTATCTTTATTCTTATCTTCCTCCTACAATATGCTCAGACAGTTTAAAAGATCACCTCCCTTCATCCTTACTATAATGCTATGAGCTTGGAATTACCCAGTGTTCATTAACTCACTAAGGCTCAGAAAAGTGGAATTCTGCAGTGTCACCCAACATGGAAGTTGTAGGGGAAGCATTTAGGACCAGCTCTGTGAAGCCCTGGCACATTCCTTCATGTTCTTTATGTCTCTTAGCATAAAGGATCATGTGGAGGCAGGAACAAATTACCCAATAAGCAAGGTTAGCATGTGTTTAGGGCATCAACAAAACAGGGGCATTAGTTGTCCAAAGTAAAGACTCACAGATGCCAAGCAGACAAGACACATGGAAAAGCAAGTACCACAGTGGAAGGGAACTGACAAGGAGGACACTAAATGAAATTGATACCCGCTTCAGTGTATGAGAATTTGAGAACTGGAAATAAAAGTTCATGAAGGGTCACTAGGGCACCCACATTCAAGATGGTGTAAACAATGAGGCCCATACCACTTAAACACCTTCGTTGAAACTTGATTCCTGTGGTCCTCTCCTGGGTAATTGAAACTCCTTATCTTTGCAGGTCTCTTGGGAATATACTATTTATTTCTAATAAACAGTAGGTAGGGATGGGCCATTGAGTCTAACTATTGCTACGTTCACCCAATATGTAACTAGATCCAACATGAGTGGCTACTAGATAAAGACAGATTATTATATTTACATGTATAAAGAGTAGTCCTGGTGTGATTCTAGAGTATAAGTACTGACCTGCCATCCAGTTGCTCCTTGGAAATCTGATACACTATGAGTCAGGATCAATGTGACAGCATTTAACAATACAACAACCATTTGAACTGCAAGGTTGGTGGTTCAAGGTCACCAGTCGTTCTTTGGAAACACTGAACAGGGTCACTATGGGTTGGAACCAATTCAACGGCACTTAACAACAACAAACAACAGCACCTTCTGCTTGACAACTGATTTTTCATCCTCCAATTTTCTGGTGTGGCACTGTAGGCTAATATTGTCAGACTGTAAAGTTGTGCTTTATTGACTACGCAAAGGCTTTTGATTGTGTGGATCATGACAAGCTATGGACAACATTGAGAAGTATGAGTATTCCAGAACACTTAATTGT
>NW_006408695.1:4472933-4515362 GCF_000296735.1 Chrysochloris asiatica | reverse complement strand
GGCCCTGGATCGGACATTGTTTCGTTCTGCTGTGCATGGGGTCGCTATGAGTCGGTTCCGACTCGATGGCACCTGACAACAACAACAACAAAAGTTGTTTGAACTGCAAGGTCGGTGGTTCAAGCTCACTAGGTGCTCCTTGGAAACACCATACAGGGTCTGCTGTTGGTTGGAACTGACTCAATGGCACTTAACAACAAACGACATCTTCTGCTTAACAACTGAATTTTTATTCTCCAGTTTCCTGCTTCAGCTTCTTCTCAGTCACTGTTGGTTACCTTATCACCAATTCTAATGAATGTGGTTATCTCTCCACACTTCTTCATTATTGTTGTTGTTGTGGTTAGTTGCCATCAAGTCAGTTACAAATCATGGTGACCCATGTGTGCAAAGTAGAACTAATCCATAAAGTTTTTAAAGCGGTGACCTTTGGGAAAGTAGATCACCAGCCCTGTCTTCCAAGATGCCACCTGCTAATGCTGGGAGTCAAGTGGAGTCTCTTGGAAACAGAGTTACTAGGAAAGCAAAGACTTTGTCTCGAGAATAGATCTTTTTGGTTCTCTACTGTACCCCCAGAGTCCTGGTGTGGTGCTGTGGGTTCATGCACCAGACTGCAAAGCCATTTGAACAGCAAGGTCGGTGGTTCAAGCTCACCAGTCACTCCTTGGAAACTCTATATAGGATCTCTATGGGTCGGAACCGACTCAGTGGCACTTAACAACAACAACTGTACCCCCAGTGCCTAGCCCAGTGTCTGGGATATATACAGTGGTGGCAGTTGTCAACGAGTTGGTTCCAACTCACAGGGACCCTGTATAGGGTTTCTGAGGCCATAAATCTTTACAGGAGCAGAAAAGCCTTATCTTTCTCTTGCAGAGCGACTAGTAGATTGAAACTATTGACCTTGTGGTTAGCAGCCCAGTTTGTAATCCACTATGCTACCAGGCTTCTTTGGGACATAGTGGGTGGTGTGCCGTGGAGTCGGTTCTGACTCATAGCAAGACTGTACAGGATTTCTGAGGCTGTAAATCTTTAAGGGAGCAGAAAGCCTCATCTTTCTCCCATGGAATAGCTGGTAGTTTTGAACTGCTGACCTTGAGATTTGCAAGCCAATTTGTGACCACTACAATACAAGCACTCATAAATGTTCATTGAGTGGCTTCTAAGTGATGGATGATGTCTAAGAATTGTAGCCCCAATATTCTCAAACCCCTCCCCAGAGAAGCCCCTTGAGCAGATATGATGGGTCCAGATGACACCCTCATGTAGCTCAAGTTCCAACTTGGCCTCTCCAAGCCTCCCTGAGACAGGAAACATAGAGGGCCTCTTGGAGGATGAAAGCATCAGCCTAAAACTTTGCCCATTTTACAGTCTGTTTACTGTAAACTGTTCATCCTTAAGATAGCTGGGTTTTACTTCCTTATACAATCTAACCCCACCACTCAGCTGTCTGTGTCCTACTGTGTTGGCTTGTGAGTTGCTGTGACTCTGGAAGCTATGCCATGGGTATTTTAAATACCAGCAGGGTCACCCATGGTGGATAGGTTTCAGATGAGTTTCCAGATGAAGACAGACTAGGAAGAAGGAATGACAAACTGTTTGAGAATATTTAGTCACTGAAAACCTTATAAATAGCAGAGAAACACTGTCAGATATAGTGCCGGAAAATGAGCCCCTCAGGTTGGAAGGCACTCAGAATGCAACACAATGGGCTCAAACGTGGCAACAATAGTGAGGTTAGCCGAGGATTGGGCAGTGTTTCGTTCTGTTGTGCATAGGATCACTATGAGTCGGTACCAACTCGATGGCACCTACAACAACAACATGCAATGTAACTATTAGCCACCAATGTAACTATTACCTTGGGGGCACAGGAGAATGCCAGTCCCTGTGAGGGAATACTGAAGAATTACAATGTGTTACATCCATAATATCTTTTGTCTGCTCCTACCAGAGGCATTTGCAGTGGAATCCATGTTGAAGAAATGCTGCACAAGTACCCAGTTATCATGGCCTCTCCTAAATGGTCCATTTTTCAGAAATCCCCACCTATCCCTATGAATAAGCATGATGCCTTTTGCCCACCCAAAACTTAAAAAAAAAAAAAAAAAAAAAAGGGAGCCCACAGAATGGGAAAAAATATTTTTCAACAACACATCAGATCTACAACACCTCTACAAGAAAAGGACAAATAACCCAATTAAAAAATGGGCACAAGACATGAATAGACACTTCACCAAGGAGGAGATATGGGCAGCCAACAAACATATGAAGAACTTTTCACGATCACTAGTCATTTGAGAGATGCAAATCACAACAACAATGAGATATCATGTCACACCAGCAATAATAGCAAAGATCAAAATAGTAGAGGACAATAAATGTTGGTGAGGATGTGGAGACACTGGGACACTCCTGCATTGCTGGTGGGATTGCAAAATGGTCCAACCACTCTGGAAAACAATATGGTGCTTGCTTCCTTAGAAGGTTGGAAATAGAAATACCTTATGATCCAACAATTCCTCTGTTTGGTATTTATCCACAAGAAATATGAGCCATAACACGAGTAGATAGATGCACACCAATGTTCATAGCAACACTATGTACAATAGCAAAAAGATAGAGACAGCCTAAGTGCCCATCTATGGAAGAATGGATAAACAAACTTTGATACATACACACAACAGAATACTATGCTACTCTGAAGAATTACAAGGAAACAGCAAGCCACTGCATAACAGATGAGCCTTGAGGACATTGTGCTGAGTGAAATCAGTTAGTCACAAAAGGAGAAATACAGCATAGGACCACTATTGTAAAAGATTAAGAAAAAGCACCCACACTAAAAGGGGAGGGGTGGATTTCTCTTTTATTTTTTAATTTAAAAAAATTTTTTTTTGTTGGTTACCAGTGTATGGGGTGGGGGGAGGGAGATGGAGGGGAAGGTGAAGCACAGGGTAGGGAATAGGCACAGGATAGTGGAACACAGGGTATGGAATAAGCACAGGATAGTTTGGTGCTGGGGCGGAGGAGCAAAAAAATAATAAAACAACCAACCCAGCTAAGCCTTTGTTTGGGGTGACTGCTATTAAACCTCATCCTATACTAAACCTTTGCTCCTATGGAAATCCTGCCTCAGCAGACTGTTTGTAATCAGTAGAAGGTAAGACCCCTCTCTGGTAGGGCAGAGATGAAGTTACACTCCTTGTAGCATTATCTTTCATCAGCTAGTCAAATGTTTAACTGTTTGCACCACTCTGGTGCTCCCAACCTCTTAAGTATGGAATCCATATTCCATCTCACATGCATTTGCTCACTCTTGCTCCAAGGACACAAGACTGTTGTGTAACAATTTTAAGATTTGGATGATGAAAGAGACAAAGGAGAGGAAACAATATAAAACTGGATGCCAGACATCATTGTTGATGCTGAAGTGTGTTGACATGACCACCCAAAGGAGCTCCTAGCTTGGTGACTTCCCCCCTCTTGCTCTTCCCTCTCTAAGCAGAGTTCCTTCTCTAATGCCAATCTCAAAAACACTTATCCTAGATGCCATACTGGGGAAACTAGAAATCTCTTCATATGCATATACTCTTGAAATCTCTGTCTATAGCAGAGCTCACTGTACACTAGTATGCAAAGTAAATTATTTCTTTTTGGCTCAACTTCACTTTCCAGAATTCACCTAGGCCTTCCTTGAGAAAATAAATAAAATGCTGATTAAAGTGTTTTAAGTAAAGGAGCAATTTTCTCTCAAAGAATCTACCCATTTCCCAGGCAGAGAAATTACATGTAGCTAATTAAAAAAAAAAAAAAAAAGCTACTTCTGGTGTGTGGTGTGGTGCTGTAGGATCAGCACTGGGCTTTGAACCACAAAGTCAGCAGTTCAAACCCACTAGCTGCTCCTTGGAAACCCTATTCAGGGTTGCTATGAGTCAGAACTGACTCCAAGGCACTTAATGACAACAATAGTTAAAACAAACAAACAAAAAAACATTTGCTCTTCTGTGTTATTGTTGTTATGTGTCATGGAGTCAGTTCTGTCTCATTGCAACACTGTATAAGGTTTCCGAGGAGTAACTGGTGGGTTTGAAGCACCGACCTTTGTTGTTAGCAAGCTGATCCAACAGCACAAAACTGTCCACTTCAGAAGAACAGTAAATTCTAGCATTGTGATCAAAAGCCCTTTCTGAAATAGCAAAGGTCAGTTGGTTTCCAACCTCCATAGGATAGGAATCCTGTTTTCTATATACATTAACATGGAAAAACAACACTCCCTTTCACAGTTTTCTACCATATGTTAAATAAAGACAACTAGGAAGACACCTAAAATTAAAGCAGTGGTTTTGACTAAGGTGTTAGGGTGTAAGAATACCTTTGAAATCTGAATTTCTAGAACCAGGCAGAAAACTCAGAGAAAATATATCATTTTTTTGTGGTGTACCATCAAGTCAGTTTCAACTCATAGGGTTTCAATGAGTGGCTGGCCATTTTGAATGCATGACCTAGTGGTTAGTCGACTAGTGGTTACCTACGGTGCCGGCGCCACACCAGGGCTCCATAGCATTTTAGTTCAGAGCATTGGGGCTGCGCATGGAGGAGCAATCACTCTGTGGCAACATATTCAAGAGACAGTTAAAAAAATCTCTTCCCCATTTACTGCTTTAGAAACAGAATCCACTGCCTAATTGAGACTCCTTTCTGCCTAATTACTCCATTCCAATTTTTTTTTTCTTTTGAGCAGTAGAGTTGCTGTGGAATTATGTAGTGTATAATTTCATCATTTAGCAATATGTAAATCAGGAGAAGAAAGGAAGAGGGAGAGAACAGCAGCAAAAAAGGGCCCATCATCCCTTTGAATTTCTGTGTGAAGAGATGGGCAGTGAAGCATGCGTGGACAAGGGAAGAACCCCCAGCCACATGTCAGAAATGGGTTTGAATTCCAATGCGTCTCCCTCCACCCCCCACCCCATTGATTAGCTCTGTAATGTTAAGCAAATCACATTGCCTTCCTGGGCCTCAATTTTCTCTTCTGTTAAATTTTGTCATGTGTTCCCCGCATCTAGCATAGCTCCTGACCCAGAATAGTCTTACCAATTTACCTGACAAAAGAATGAACAGATGATTTGTTATTGTGAAATCCTGTCAAGTCACTTCTGACTCATAATGACTCTGTAAAGGGTTTCCAAGGAGCATCTGGTTGATTTGAACCACGGACCTCGGGATTAGCGGTCCAATGTTTATCCTACAGTGCTGCATCAGGACTCCTAACCTCTTTCATAGATCTGTCAGCAGGGTGAAAGGAAATAGTGAAGATAAAATATTTAATAAACTATAAAAATACTGATTATGGATGAAATGCCTCAAGCACTGATGAAAGAAATATTATTCAATGAAGACAAAAAACAACACTAACAACAGAGAAAACATCTTTCTCTTTCCTCTTTTGTTGGTAAAG
Organism: Chrysochloris asiatica; assembly: GCF_000296735.1. Classification (NCBI taxonomy): domain Eukaryota; kingdom Metazoa; phylum Chordata; class Mammalia; order Afrosoricida; family Chrysochloridae; genus Chrysochloris; species Chrysochloris asiatica. Next base: position 4,509,904 of record NW_006408695.1, on the reverse strand, counting down.
TGGTTCACTTCTTTAGAAGTAAAAACAGACAGATAAGGAGCTCTGGTAGCGTAGTGGTTACGAATTGAGCTGCGAACCACAAGGTCAGCAGTTCAGAACTACCACCTGTTCCGTGGGAGAAAGATGAGGCTTTCTGCTCCCATAAAGATTTATAGTCTCGGAAACCCTGTACAGGATCGTTATGGGTCGACTCTACGGCACTTAACAACAATGTTCCAGTGGGCTAGCATCTGTCACAAATGAAATCACTTTTAATGAAATCTCCCTACTATCCTATCACATTCTACAAATGTAAAAATGTGGGCATGAACTTGTCTTTTTCACAAAATTAAGGGAAAATCAAGTCCTGTGTCTTCAGGAGACACAGTAGATCTGGAACTCTTAGGGTGGGCTCTCTGGGGCACATCTCAGGGTTGCCTAAGGGGGCTATTCAGGTTCTCTTTGAGTGCACAGGACAGCAAAAGCCTGGCCAGATTCTTAGCCCACCTGCTCAAGCAGAGACACCCTTGTAGCTAGGGGACAGCAACCTTCTGGCTATCACAGCAACTCCTTAAGGGATGGCAACTTTAATTCCCCTGATTCCTGAAAGTATCTTTGCTGTGGGATTTGACTATAAGATCCTTCAGTGTTGTAACCCAAGGCTTGAATATTTTTTCTCCACTTCATTGAGCTTGAGAAATGCGGAGCATATGTTCTTCTCTTTTGATTTTCTAACTTCAGGTCTTTGCATATTTCATTATAATACTTTACCTTGGTTTTTTAAGCTATCCTTTTCAATCTTCTGTTCAGCTCTTTGATTACATCATTTCTCCCTTTTGCTTTAGCTAGTCTATGTTCAAGAGCTAGTTTTAGAGTCTCGTTGTCTGATATCCATTTGGGTCTTTTCGTTTTTTCCTGTCCTTTTAGTCATCTTTTGCTTTCTTCATGTATGGTTTCTTTGATGCCATCCTACAATTCATTTGGTCATTAAATTTCAGTGCATCAAACCTTTTCTTGAGATGATCTCTAAATTCAAGTGGGACTCCTGGTGTGGCGCTGCAGGATCAGTGCTGAACTTTGAATCACAAGGTCAGAAGTTCATACCCAGCAGTTGCTCCTTGGAAACCCTATACTGGGTCACTATGAGTTGGAACTGACTTGACAGCACCTATCAACAACATAGTCAAGGTCATACTTTGACTCTTGTGAATTTGCTTTACTATTCTTTAGCTTCATCTTGAATGTAGTACTTATGAACAATTGATGGTCTGTTCTGCAATCGGTCTCTGGTATTGTTCTGACTGCTTGAACTTCTCCATTGTCTCATTCCATAAATCTAGCCAGTGCAATTTTTGTGTATTCCACCCACTAAGGTCAATGTTTACAGTTGCTGTCTATGCTGCTTAAAAAAAAAAAGGTCTTTCTACTGAATGTTGTTTTTGCTAAAGGCCATTAAGTTGGTTCCGACTCATAGCGACCCTGTATAGGGTTTCTGAGAAGTGGCTGGTGAGCTTGAACCACCAACCTTGCAGTTCAAACCAATCTTGCAGTCCAGTGCATTTACCCACAGTGGCACACCAGGACTCCTTTCTACGGAGTAAGTCACTGGTATTGCAAAATTCTATTGTACCATATCCAGCAGTTTCTATTACCAATGCCATATCCTACAAGTAATGAGCCTGTCTTTGTTTCCAACTTTCCCATTCTAAGTACCAGTTATTATCAATGCAGCTTAACTTCCTGTTTGATTAATTTCAGATTGCAGAAGTTGGTTAAAATCTTCAATTTCTTTATCTCTGGCATTAGTGGTTGGTGTGCAAGTTTGAATAATAGTCATTTTCCTTGCAAGTGTACAGGTATTATCATATATGTCACAGACATGTATTTCAGGATAGATCTTGAAATGTTCTTTTTGACAATGAATGAGATGCTGTTCCTCTTTAATTTGTTATCCCTGGCATAGTAGACCATACGACTATTTGGCTTAAAATTGCCAGGTCTAACCAACTCCAGGAGTCCAGCTGTGGTGCTGTTGGCTAATGCGTCAGACTTCAAAGTCATTTGAACTGTAAGGTGGTGGTTCAAGCTCACCTGCTGCTCCTTGGAAACCCTATACAGGGTTGCTATGGGTCAGAATCAACTCGACGGCACTTAACAACAACAACGACTGACTCCAGGGCACATCACCACTACCATCAGTCCATTTTAGCTCATTTATGACAACTTCCAATTTTCCTTGATTCATACTTTCTCCATTCCAAGTTTCACTTATTAAATGGATGTTTGCAGCTATTTCTTCTCAGTTTGAGTTGTGCCACATTAGCAAATGAAAGTTCTGAAAGCTTTACTCCATCCAAGTCATTAAGGTCAACACTATTTTCAGAGGCAGCTCTTCTTCAGTTGTATTTTGAGTGCCTTCCAATTTGAGGGAGCCATTTTCTAGCTCTATATTAGACAATGTTCCATTTGCTTTCACCAGCCAATTTTTTTCAGAAGTAGATCATCGTGACCTTTTTCCTAGTCTGCCTTAGTCTGGAAGCTCCGCTGAAATCTCTCCACCGTACGTGTTTACAATAGGCATAGCATCTAGCGTCATACTAACACTCAAGGCATCACAGTACAGCAAAAAAAAAAAAGATGAGAGGTGGGAGAAGAAGATAGTCATGCAGAAATTTGCTCAAGGTCATATGTTGTTAGTTGTTGTTGAGTTACTTCTGACCTAAAGCAACCCCAGGTGTTACAGAGTAGAACTGCTTCATATATTTTTTTTTTTTTTTTTTTTCTGTAGCATTAATGGATACAGATCATACAGCGTATCTCCCACGGTACTGCTGGGTGGGAGTTAATCTAGTTAATCTCTAGATTAGCAATTGAGCACCACATGCATATTTCTCAAGATCATCTAACTCATCAGAAATAGGCCCAAGCTCAGTATCCAGGACTTGAGATTTCCTCTGCCATCTCCACTAACCCATACTGGTTTTTCTATTGGTTCCTGACTTCAGACATCTTCCCAGCTGATGAAGTTCTACCTGCTTCTGACTCAAACCTTTTTCTCTCCAGTGTCTAAGGTTCCTTACCTCTCTCACTCCTGGGCCAATGCTGGATTGTTCTCCACTCTCATGGTTTATTTATTTATTTATTTTGAACAATCATAATGCAGGCTTCATTATTTTAAATCTCTCTGTTGAAAGTCATAAACACAACTGTGTTGGTCAATAATTGACTGAGTTTTGATCATTTGAAAACTTTTCATGGGAGGTACTTTGGGAGCTTAGGGACAGTTGATCCTACAAGAAAATCACAGTCTATTTACTAGATGTTGGACTCCTGGTGTAGCGCTGTAGGATCAGTGCTGGACTGTGAACCACAATGTACACAGTTCAAGTCCAACAGCTGCTCCTTGGAAGCCTTATACAGGGTTGCTATGAATCAGAACCAACTCGATGGCACTTAACAATAGCAGCAACATTTACTAGATGTTGGGAGAGAAGGGGGAAATACCATATGTGAACAAGGATGCATTTACCCATCTCCTGCATTTATGGAGCAGCAAAAGTGTATGAGACATTATGTAAGACACATGGGGCAAAGTCTGTGCTTTCAAGAAACTCAGAGTGCATTGAGTAAGACAGCTTTAAAGTATTTGTTGTTGTTGTTGTTATGTGCTGTGGAGTCGGTTCTGACTCATAGTGACCCTGTACAGGGTTTCCGAGGCTGTATTTATAATTCAAAACAATGGTGATTACAGGTAGAATAGCACAAGAGCAATGCAAACAGATGTAGGCACATAGTATACACCTATTCCTCAGTTATTATCTTCTTTCCCTATACATATAAATATAAATATTTCACATTTATAATAATAGTTAAAAAAATTACTATCAAGTACTTTACTCATCAACAATGTGTATTGGCAGTAATGAAGACCAAGGTGAGAGACAAGACTAATGCTAATGGCGATGGTTAAGGTTATGTGTCATTTTGTCTGGCCCATGCTTCTCAGTGCTTTGGCAGCTAGGTAAGTGTATAGTCATACTCCATTTTACAATAATGCCTTTTTTCATGTAACAACCTAGTCTGTGGAACCTAATCATGTGACAAATGAGTGTATTTTCTTAGAAGCAAACCATGCAAGTCTTCATAAAGGAGGTATCATTCAATCTGAGAGTTGATGGATAGGAATATCATAAAACAAAAACAAAAACAGAAAAACACCATTGTTATTGAGCCAATTCTGATTCAGAGACCAGATATGGCAGAGTAGAATTCCTCTATGAGTTCCCTGAGGTTGTAAATCGGCATCAACTTTCTTCTGTGGAGAGACTGGTGGATTTGAGCCACTGACCTTTGGTTAGTAATTCAGCACTTAACCCAGTGCCACCAAATCTCTTTGTTTCATGAAAGAGAAGGGGAGGAACAATCTAAGTGGAAGAAGAGGTACAAGACTTGGAGGAAAGAAAGTCTACTTTGGGAAAGTTTGGTTAGCACATGTACTTATATATGGAAGCAGATGTCTTAGGCTGGGTTTTCTAGAAGAGCAAGACCAATAAAATATGTATATATATAAATATATGTAGAGAATTTCATTTCAAGGAAATGGATTGTACATTTGTGGAAGTTGGCAAGTCCCAAATCCATGGGCCAGATGTCAGAGTGGTGGCTGGTTTTGACTCATGTAGTTACAGGGGCTGGCAAACCCAAAATGGCAGGTCTGATGGCAGGCTGCTGGCTCACAAGGCTGTGGGAGGTGGTGAGTCCCAAAATTTTTAGGTAAGAAGGCAGGCTATTGGCCCACTTCCCAACAACCAGATGACAGAGGATGAGTCAAATACAAGATCGAAAAGAGAGAGCTTTGCCAGAACATCCATATATATCGGTTGCAGACTACATTTCTAAGGCAATTCCCTTTCAAATGATTGGCTGCCTGCATCAGATATTGAAATGAGTCTGAATACATAATATATGTTAAGTCATTGCCAAGTTGACAAACAACCTTAGTCATCAGAGAAGTTCAGACCTTATAGAAAGCTGATTTAAGCCCTTTTCTTTTCATCTCTCTCACAGGTCCATTCCACACACAGCTGTTCTTTTATCTTGGGGATAAATGGGAGACAGTGGATGCAAAAGATTCAGATTTCTCAGTTAAAGTCCAATTCTGTTATCTCCATCTGGATCCATATTACCGTCACCTCAACAGCATGTCCTAAACAGAATTCATTCATTTTTCCCTCCAAACCTGTTCTCTTCCTTTACATCTTGTCTAATATTCCATATGACAATTAAAGCAAGGTTATCAGTTCAAGTCACTGTATTTATATCTCTGGTTCTTATAGGACTCTTACCTCCTATAAATAACAAGTTACCAAATTCTGTCAAAATACATGTTCAGTGTTTCTAAATCTTTCCCCCTTTGTCAGCCCCATTGCCATTATTTTAGGTCATCATCTACTGGTCTGGTTACTGCAAGAACCTTAAATTGGCCATTCCACCTTTAGTCTCCTATCTATTTTGTATACCACTCATGATGCAGCCAGAATGATCCTTCAGAAGGGCAGAATATTCTATAAAAAATGTTTGAGCTCTCTCTTTGCCTAAGAAACACAAAGGGTTTTATGTGGCAGTTAAGGTCCTCCCCAGTTTAGTATAGATGATATCGCCTTTCTCCAACATATACCTTATGTTTCATTCACACCAGGTGAGCTATCATTAGTCTGTCTTCTTGTCTAATAAAGTACTAATTCTCCTTCCAGGTCTATCTCCATCCAAACGCCACCTCTTTTGTGATGTTCTTTTCAATCACCCAACCACTTAAAGTGTACCATGGGTCTTTTGTGCTCCAGACATTTCCAAATGTTCCTTTATGTAGCAAATAGAACAATGGCCCCAAAGTGGCACACATCTTAATTCTTGGAACCTGTGAATGTGATACTTTATATGGCATCAGCAATTTGCAAATGGATATTTTGCCAAAAGGAGTTTGCAAAGAGGATCTTGATGAAAAGGTTATCCTGAATTATTTAGGTGGATCCCATGTAATCACAGGAGTCCTGGTGTGGCACTGTGGGCTAAGGCATCAGACTGCAAAGTCATTTGAACTGTAAGGTCGGTGGTTCAAGCTCACCAGCTGCTACTGGAAACCCTATAAAGAATTGTTATGGGTCAGCATCGACTTGATGTCACTTCACAACAGTGTAATCACAAGGATCCTACTAAGAGAGAAGGAAGCGTTCAGAAAGGAGAAAAGATACTACTCAGTTGACTTTGAATACAGAGAAAGAGGGCCATATACCAAATCAGGCAGGAGGTCTCTAGAAACTGGAAAAGAAATCAAAAGAGAGTCTCTTCTAGAGCCTTGAGCATGTGGATCCATTTTAGACTTCTAACACTCAGAACTATATGATAATAAATTTGTGTTGTTTCAAACCATCAAATTGTGATTACTTGTTACATCTTCAATAGGAAACTAATACACCTAGTAGTTTTTAAAATGTATTTTCTGCTTGGCACTATAATGCCCATCTTAATACTGTAAACTCCATTAGAACAAAGACCAATCAGATTCATTGTCTTATCTCCTGAGTTCCTAATATAGGGTTTTGTACATGCAGATGCCTGATAGGCCTTTGAATTTAAATCTATTGATTAGATACCTTCTTTTGGATCTTTGAATTTAAATTAAATGATTTTTGGATGAGGTCCCAGAATTAGATTAAGACTATTGTACATACATGTGAATCCATGTGCCTGGGCATCATTTGAGGTGGGTTTTTTTGTTTGTTTGTTTTTTTTTTCAGTCAGGCCTAAGGATCCCTGGTGTCACTGGAATACTAACCACAGGTTGGCAGTTCAAATTCACCAAGGGCTCAACAGGAAAAGCATAAGGCTGTTCATTCTCATAAAGATTTGCAGCCTTAGAAACGTTATATAGTGTCACAGTTGACTTGATGACTTTCAATTTGGTTTTGCACTATGAGCTCTGGCAGTGAGAGTAACTTTGTTGCTATAGCTGTATGCTGTCTAGTGGGTTCTGACTCATAGCGACCCTGTATAGTGTTTCAAGGAGTGGCTGGTGAGCTTGAACCATTGATCTGTAGCTTGAACCATTGATCTTGTAGTTCAAATGACCTTGCAGTCCAGCGCATTAATCCACAGTGCTGTACCATCCAGTGCTGTATTAAATAGTCCCTCACAGTGATGCCTTGGGCTTATGTTGTTACTAAAAGTCCACATTGTTTTTGTTCTCAATAGATTTTTTTTTTTAATGAATAAATATTAGTGCTCTACTGAGAGAAGGGGAGTCCTGGTGTGGCACTATAGGATAAACACTGGACCACAAGGTCAGCTTGAATCACAAGGTTGGTGGTTCAGACTCACCAGACACTCCTTGAAAACCCTGTACAGGGTTGCTATAAGTTGGAATCAATTCGAGAACACTTAACAACACCAAGAGTGAGAGAAGGAGTTCTGGTGTGGCGCTGTAGGATAAATACTGGCCTGCTAGCCGCAAGACTGGAGTCCTGGTGTGGCACTGTGTGTTAATGTGCTAGACTACAAAGTAGGTTTGAAATGCAAGGTCGGCAGTTCAAGCTCACCAGTTGCTCCTCGGAAATCCTCTGCAGGGTCGCTATGGGTCAGAACCGACTGGACGGCACTTAGCAATCACAACCACAAGGTCAGCAATCCAAACCTACCAGCTGCTCCTTGGAAGTCCTACACATGGTCACTATGAGTTGGAACTGACTCAACGGCAAACAACATGGAGAGAAGAGGAGTGCTGTGGCTCTGTAGGATAATCCCTGGTCTACGAACCACAAGGTTGGTGGTTCGACCCCATCAGCTGCTCCTTGGGAGAAAGATGAAGTTTTCTGCTCCTGCAAAGATTTAACAGCCTCGGGAACCAATGTTGTTGTTGTTGTTAAGTGCCGTCGAGTTGGTTCCGACCCATAGTGACACTGTACAGGATTTCTGAAGCTGTAAATCTTTATGGGAGCAGAAAGCCTCATCTTTCTCCTGCGGAACGGCTGGTAATTTCGAACTACTGACCTTAAGGTTCACAGGCCGATTCGTAACCACTACACTAAGGTCCCTATTACACGAAACTGACTCACCAGCACTTACCAACACCAACAATGATAGAAATGGCACTGGTGGAATAGTGGGTTATATGCTGGGCTGCTCACCAGATGATCAGCAGTTCAAATTCAGGGAGGGAGAAAGATGAGGCTTTATGCTCCTGTAAAGATTTCTAGACTCAGAAACCTTATACAGGGTTGCCATGGGTTGGAACTGACTTCATGGCACATAACAACAACAATGAGAAAAGTTCCTGGTGGCCCAGTGAGCTATGTTGAGTTTCTAACACAAAAATTGGCAGTTTAGACCAACCAGCTTCTCTGCAGGAGAAAGATGAGGCAGTCTGTTTCTGTAAACATTTACAAACTTATAAACCTTATGGAGCAGTTCTATCTACCCTATGTTGTTGTTGTCAACTGTCATCAAGTCAGTTCCAACTCATAACAACTCTGTATAGAGTTTCCAAGGAGCGGCTGGTGAGTTTGAACCACTGACCTTGTGATTCAAACTGACTTTGTGGTCCAGTGCATTATCCTGCAGCGCCACACCAGGAGTCCATCTATTCTATGTTGTTGTTGTTATGTGCCGTGGAGTCGGTTCTGACTCATAGCAACCCTGCATATGGTTTCTGAGGCTGTAAATCTTTACAGGAGCAGAAAGCCTCATCTTTCTCCCGCAGAACAGCTGGTAGTTTCAAACTGCTGACCCTGAGATTAGCAGCCTGATTCATAACCACTACGCTGCCAGAGCTCCCTAAACAAAAGCCTACAGCACTTTGTATTCCCAGGCGGTCTCCCATCCAAGGACTAACCAGGCCCGACCCTGCTTAGCTTCTGAGATCAGATGAGATCAGGCACATTCAAGGTAGTATGGCCATAGACATCTATCCTTTAGTGTTGCTATAAATTGAAATCAACTCAATGGCAATGGGCTTGGTTTGAATTAGAAAAGGCACATGAAACAAAGTTCTTGGCATGAAGCAGCAGATTATTTCAATTAGGTTTTATACTCCTTATCTCCAGTCCCCAAATAAGTTGCCTCTTCACAATTCTCCCATTCTTTAATCTTCCATGAATTCAACATGTATTGAGCAACTACTAAGTGCCCAGAAAAGTAATAGGCAGAAAGGACACAGAGAAAAAACCAGATACTAACCAGCTCTCAAAGAGATGTCTTAGAGGAGAGGGTAGTGATAGACATGGCCAATATGTAAGGCGATTTTCAAGAGTTATGCTAACATGTGTATGTGCACAGGCCCTTGTTAATTCTTTTCTTTTGTCAGTTCTGTGGCTTCTGCCATATATGCAAGGCTCAGAGACTGGACTTTCCCTTCTTAAAGCACTCCCCCTAAGTTACACTCCACATAAACAGTTAGATCTCTGGGTTTCTTCATTTCTCACTAAACAGCGTCTTGTTGTTAAGTGTACCTCATGTAACTGAGTAGAACTGTCCCATAGGATTTTCTTGGAGTCCTGGTGTGGCACCGTGGGCTAATGCATCAGACTGCAAAGTTGTTTGAACTGCTAGGTTGGCGGTTCAAGCTCACTAGCTGCTCTTTGGAAACGTTATACAGGGTCACTATGGTTGGAATTGACTCTATTAGACGGTATGTAACAACAAGAACAATAAGTCTTTAGAGAAACAGATCATTATGTCTTCCTCCCAAGGAGCTTCTGGATGAGTTTGAACCCTTTAGCTAACAACATCATTGCCTTGCCTAGAAGACGAACAACATCTTCCAAACAGAAACTGGCATCCCTTTTCACTAGGATTTCTTGTTGTTAGCTTCTACCAGTCCCTAAATCATACAACATGTTCAGACTACTGTGTTTCCATAAGGCTTACATTGGTTGACTTTTCAGGAATAGTCAGGTCTTTCTTCCTAGCTCAAATGAATCTGGAAGCCACACTGTAACCTCTCCAGCATCACCGCCACATGCAAATTTCTACTGACAGATGGTGGTGACTCTGCATAAAGTACACTGACTATGAATTGTCTCCCATATGGAGAGTAAGAAAACTACCAATGCCCCCGCTCTGGAATCTAGCAGGTCCAAATTAGTGAACTTCCCTCCTCCACTCTGTCACCCCGAAATCCTGGCTGCTCTGCCACTAATTGACTATATGATTTGGGCAATCCACTCCTACTTTCTGTACCTACTATTTTGCTTCTATAATATGAGGGTGATTGCCATTCTTTTCCTACCTGTCTTTCTATGAGTTTTTATGAAAAGCAGAGGAGATCCTGAACAGCAAAAGGATGTTACAGACTGAAAGTAGTTCATGTATGCTAGCTTATCCTTAAAGTGATAGTAGTTATTTTCATATTTATAGTTATAATTATTGCTGCTATTATTATTTTTATCATTCTTATCATTGTGGGGGAGTTGTCAGTTGCTTCCAAGAATCAGGCAACTGTCATTGCCAAGTGATTCAATTGCCATATGACCAAAAATAGGGTAATTAGAATGCATTTGAAGCCTTCTTCCATAAAAAGCTATGGCCCTGATTATAGCTGCAGTTCTCACTGTCCTTTTCTCCTTTTTAGGAGCATTGTACCCAGATTCCACCTGTTATGAAAGTGACAGTGGGGGAGAGGGGATGACCTATCCTTGACCCACTCTTCGATATGGTCCCTTTTCTCCTATCCAGATACTGGATCTACCTCTGGGCCACAGATAACCAGGCTCTTCTTGGAGCACCTCCTGGGTCCTGAGCCGTCAGATCTTACTTGCATTTCAGACATTGCTGATTTCAGCACACACAGCTTCACTTTCATCCTTTTGGCAGTACTGGTCCAGACACATTGATTTTCTGAGCACTGGACTGCAAGGTTAGTTTGAGCTGCAAGGTCGGCGGTTCAAACTCACCAGTTACTCCATGATAACCACATACAATGTTGCTATGAGTCAGAACCAACTCAATGGCACTTAACACACACACAAAGAGCAGTACAGTTCTGGTGCGGCACTGTAGGATAAACACTGAACTGCTAACTGCAAGGTCAGTGGTTCAAACACACCAGCCATTGCTCGGGAACCCTATATAGTCTGACTCTACACAGACCCTATACAGTCTGTCTGACTTGCTGTGAGTCAGAACCAACTCAATGGCACTTAACAACAGAGCAGTATAGGAGGCCAAGAGGAGCTTCAAGGGGATGGGTGATATTCAGAGTGGAGGGTTCCCCCTTCTGTTCACTGAGGCTTCCAATTGCTGCTGGTTCCTCAAGGTGCTTTTGCTCTTGATTAATTACAAGTCCCAGACTGTTGTCATTAATGACTTCCATTTCCCTGTTGATGAACTACAATCAAGGAAGTTGCAATGTTATTTGTAATGCTGAAGCTTAGCAACAGGGATTCTCTGTTATTCACCACTGGAATTCACTTCACAAAAGGCAACTGACCCAGCATGAGCACACTAAGGATAAGCAATAATTAGAGCAGTACAGGGGTCCTGGGGTGGTTCTCTAAACACTCAGACAGCTGAATCTTGGCCCTGTAGCAATTCATTTCTCTTTCTCCTGTGTCTTCTGAGAAATGCACATACATGACCTCCTTCACAGTGAGCATGGGATTATGTGTGTGAATCTGTATATATGGCTAGAAAATGCTATACATGTCATATTGAAATAGTTTGTTCTGGAAGAACTTGGGATTTGATATAAGACAGATATGTGCCCACTATTTATCATGAGACTCTGGGATTCCCACATCCTCTCTGTGGCCACCAATGCCAGGGCATGGAATGGGCCTCAATGGGGGTTTCTTGTGAAGATCAATATAGTAATAGCTGTGGCCTATGCATTTGGGTTTTTAAGAGCTTTGTTCTAATTGCTCTTTGTCACTTATTCCTTACCAGTTCTTGACCAAGTGCTCTCCTCTCTGAGCCTCTCTGGTTGAACAAATCAAAATGTAAACAAATACTTTATGAAAACCATTGGACTAGATAATTTCTAAAGTCCTTTTCTGCTAGGTAACAAACACATTCAAATGAAAAGTTTCTAATTTATTGATGTTGTTATAAGTGCCGGCGAGTTGATTCTGATCCATAGCGACCCTGCGTAGGATTTCCGAGGAGCGGCTGGTGAGTTTGAACCACCAACCTTGCAGTTCAAACTGACCTTGCAGTCAAGTACTTATCCTACAGCGCCACACCAGAAAGACTCCTGATTGCTGTTGTTGTTAAGTGCCATCAAGTTGGTTCTGACCCATAGCAAATCCTGTATAGGGTTTCCAAGGAGCAGCTGGTGAGTTTGAACCTCCGACTTTGCAGTTCAAACGGTTTTGCAATCTGGCACATTAACCCACAGCACCACGCCAGGACTCCAGGACTCAGTGAAAACCGATATCCTAAAGTCAGGTCTAGTCATTTACCAGTTAATGGAATAGTGTGAGCAAATCAGTACAAGGACCTATACAGTCAGCTTGGTGGTGGTGGTCATGTGCCATGGAGTCGGTTCCAATTCACAGCAACCCTGTGCAGGGTTTTCGAGGCTGTAAATCTTTATGGGAGCAGAAAGCCTCATGTTTCTCCCGTGGAACAGCTGGTAGTTTCGAACTGCTGACCTTGAGGTTCACAGCCCGATTCGTAACCACTCAGCTTATGATATTAAAAAGCAGTGTGATTGGCTTTTCCCAGCTTTCCATATAACCAATCTACAAAGGGTAGAAGACAGTGTCAGGAGACTCTACCATGAGCTTATATTTAATCCCGGGCAAGCCTGGGCCTCATTTTCCTCCTCCTCAAACCAAAGGGCATGGACTCAATATTCTCTGAGGCAGTTTTCAGTTTTAAAAGCCTATGAATCTAACTTCTTTGAGTCTAACTTCTAACAAGTCCTGGGCACAGGGAAGGGGGCTGGCCTCATGTGCCTACTGAGACTTGCCTTGTTAGAGCAGATGGAGTATGTCTGTCATGGTGCAGCATAACCAGTCTGGTCACTTCAGATGTCTCTCCAATTAACACTCATGGTGGCAGCCAACTGCTCAGGCAGCAGAACGTGCTGGTGGAGAAGATGGCGGGAATGTCTGGGCCCGATGCCACACCTATTATCTAAACCCTACAGAGCAGAGGAGGAGTGGGAGGGGCCAGCCAGACTTGAGAGTATGTGGGAAGTGGGAGGAGGGGAGGGTGAAATGGGAGGTAAAATATGAGCAGGAAGATTTTTTTAGGTGTGGAGCCCTAGAAAGTTAGAAATGGAAAATGTTCATCTAGTAAAAGCCCTTACTATGTATTTTGGTTTCACTTCCCTCTTCTTTGCTGGCTTTGCATGTGGTCCAGTTTGAGCACCATGTCTTCATGCTTCTGCTTCTTGAGTGATCTATCTCCTCTCTTTCCATGTTTTTGCTTTATTTTCTCCGTGCCAAACCATCTTCTGCGGTACAACCATAGTGAAGTTTCTGAAATATCAATGTGATTATGCTGTTCCCTTGCTTGTGACCTTTTTAGTGTTTACTCATGATCTTCAGAAAAAACAAACAAACAAACAAAAAAAACCCAAGCAAACCTGAATCCTATAATTTATTCAAGACCCCTGAAGATTTATCTAATTGCTCACTTCCCCTCCCACCCTACCATGTTTAGCCATTGGGGAATTATTTAAAATTCTTCAACCAATAGACCTCTCTCATCTTCATACTCTTCATTATGCCTTTCTTCCCTTCTTGGTCTGACTAACAGGTACTTAACCTTTAAAACACTACTTAGATGTCACCTCTTCTGGGGCAGACTCCAGGACCACTCTTTTCTGTGTCCCCTCAATAGCTAGTTGTTGTTAAGTGTTGTGGAGTTGGTTTCAACTCACAGTAACCTTGTATAGGGTTTCCGAGGAGCGATGGTGAGCTTGAACTGCTGACCTGTTGTTCAAACCAACCTTGAAGTCCAGAACATTACCCTGCAGCACCACACCTGGACTCTATATCAAAGCTGGTTACCTGCTATCAAAGCATTTGCTACACTGTCAGGTCATTGTCCTTCGATGTGTTGTTCCTCTTCAGCAGGCTGTCAACTTTCAGAGGTCCAAGAATGTGTAGGTCTAATTCATTTCTTCTGCCTGAGGCAAAATTGATGTTGACATCTTATACCATATTGATCTCCAAAGTTAATTTGTCTGATGTGGCATTAGTGACATCTCTTAAGCTGTTCTCTTGATCAAGGAGAGTCCTTTTACCAGTCGTATCCTGTAGGATAAGAACTGGGTTACTAACCACAAAACTGGCAGTTCAAACCCACCAGAAGCTCCTCGGAAAACCTACACAGGGTTGCTATGAATCAGAATCCACTTGACAGCACTTTAACAACTCTTGGTGTGGTGTTGTAGAAAAAGCACCGGACTGCTAATCTCACGTTGGCAGTTCAAACCCACCTTTGAAATAAATGTTGGGTAATTAACAGAAGGGTTATCCTCCTCCATTTTGTAGATGAGGAAGCAGACATGATAAAAGGAAGTGACTCATCCTATAGCTCACACTGAGGAAGGGGATTTGGTGTTGGGTCTAAAGCACTTATATCCTGACTCCTAGTCATTCGATGCTCATCCCACTGCCCTACACTCTCAATAATCCTTCTGTTTTATGAAAAAGTAGAATGTGCTCACTAGATTATAGATAGGCGTAGAAAGGCAGGTCTCTGTTCTGTATAAATTTGCTTCTTCTCAAACACTTCTGGAATTCCTGGACTTATGAGTTGGGCATTGAGAGACGTGCAACTCTGTCAGGTTCTGAAATGGTAATGGGAAAACCATTTATAGTATGTCAGGAAGCCCAGAGGCTAGGCAAGAATGGGAGGTGTTTAGTGTAAATTTACCTAGCAATTATGAACTGTACATACTATTTCAGGTGTGGATGTTATCTATGGGTCTTACTGGCCAGGCAATGGCAAGAAGCCTTCATCTCTCAAGCATGTCAAAAATCCCTGCATGTGTTGTTCTTGGGAGAGAAGATTTGGCTTTGAACAGACTTTCCTGAAAAATCAAAACAACTCCTCAGAGTGGGGCCCAGCTTCCAGGGACAGCCTGAGTGTTAAGTGTGAAGGTTTCTGCAATGAAGAGGGGCATCTGAAGGTCAGGCAGCAGGGAGTGCAAACCTCTGCACCTGATTTATAGCTCTAGGCCCTACATTTCCTCCCTCTCAGCTCACAAAACCCCCAGTTTCCTCTACCCGCTGCCTCTCCCCAGTCCCTGGTTTCTCTGCAAGCCAGCACTCCTAAGAGCTGAGAAATGAGAGCTAGCCAGTGGCATTTTCTGAGCTTATGTATGGATTCTTTCCTGAGAGCATGGTGGAAAGGAAAAACGTGGCTCTTGAAAAATGTGGGTAGGAGAATATTATGGTGAATCATAGAACAAAGGGATAGAAACAAAGTATGGCAATCAACCTTGCTCTTCTGTTTTCTTGTCTTCTTTCTTTTCTTTTTTCCAACCCACGCATACCACCTTTCCTTCCCATCCCTTTCCTTTTTGTTACTTTTCTTGTTGCAGTTTCCAAATAAGATCGTTTATGGAAACCTGACATATTTAAACTTAAAAATAATGAAAGTGCTCTAGTTGATTGTGGGTAGGAGGCATCAGGTCTCCCATATTGAACTTTCTTCTTATCTGATCCTTGTAGATGACCCAAGTTCCTTCCTCAGATCACTGGCCATCACAAACTGCAGTTTGGAAACCCCTGCTGAGATCCAACATTCTCAGCTTATAGATGAGTGACTGAGGCTCAGGAAGGTGGCAAAATTCATTCAAAGTCAAATAGGTAAGTAGAGATGGAGTTGGTGCTCTACCGGAGTCAACCTGGTTGTCTGTGTCTCCTTCCACTGCTTTGAACTAGATTCCATGTGGGCCCAGTAGAGGCTTGCTATGCACTGGGCCTTGTACTGGCTAGGTCTTGTTATTAAGGAAAAGGGGCATTAAGAAGCCCTGTGTCAATAGCTCAGAAAAGACAGCACCATGTCAACCTGACTGTTCATCCCTTCACCTCTCATGCTGCAATGCCTCTCTTTGCATTTCAAGTCTGGGTGCAATTCTGTCTACCTCTACCTGGGACCTTTATAAGCACTTTGGGAGTAAGGTACTATATTCTTACTGACTTGATGCTTTCCTTCTTCCCCACCCCTCTGAGATCTTGCCTGACCCTGAGCCTGGCCCAGGTGTGAGAATGTGTACATACTTCTAAGCCCCCAGAAACCCTGCTCACTGCTCACCTCTAATCACTCCTAGCCATGCTTTGCTTGCCACCGAGGATGTTCCTCAGCACCTTCCTGACTTGGGTAGTTTTCTCCCTTCATCAGATTTATGTTTTCCTTACATGTTGCTCTATCTTCATGCTTGAGATTCTTGCAGTCTTTGGGGAAAGGGATGGAAGTGGGAGGGATTGGCTGAACACGAAAGTTCCAAGCTCTTCCATTAGGGCCAGTTCAGTTACTCTAAACCATACTCTCACAACCTAGTCCTTCCATGTGTGACTCCTAGATTTCAGGCCAGAAGAATTTGACAGGATTCTGCTCAGTAATTACTTCACCTGCTTGACCCAATAGAACCCTAACCTAGAGACCTTTGGAGTTATTTCCAGAGGCTGCAAGGGGAAAAAAGTGGCTCCAATGGTTGTCAAACCAAGCCTTATCATGCTTCAGGGATGACAAACATTTCCCCCTATCACTGAGCACTGAAACATCCACAGATTCTCTTGGAACCACCTCCAGACCAAGTTTGTACCCAGAACCCTTAAAGACACCTTGGATTCTTAGGCTTGAAATTGTGTGAAATGTGTCTTGTTCTGTCCCAGCCCTGAATCCTTCACTTTACTGAGGGACAGAAACTGCCCATGTTGAGCTCCAGGAAGATTTTCTGCCCAAGGATTCGGCTATTCCTTCAGAATGCAGGTAACCAATTTAGATACACCCTGGTCCACTGCCAAATTCAGAAGGGACCAACATGGTTCCTCCTTGGAGTCCTATAGGTGGACCACAGAAGAACCCTAAGGAGTAGATTTTGTCTGCCCTTTTCCCTAG
Source organism: Chrysochloris asiatica (assembly GCF_000296735.1). Classification (NCBI taxonomy): domain Eukaryota; kingdom Metazoa; phylum Chordata; class Mammalia; order Afrosoricida; family Chrysochloridae; genus Chrysochloris; species Chrysochloris asiatica. The sequence goes on along the minus strand of NW_006408695.1, from coordinate 4,492,849 downwards.
CATCCCTGAGCTGGTAACTCTTCCAGCTCACACTTCCAGTTTTCCCAGATTTCTTCCTCAACTGTGCTTGATGAGAGTCAACCTTGTCTATAGGTCAACATCTTCCACGGTCATAGAACCTGACTCTTGGAGCTTAGAGCAGTAAGCCCTAGTCCAAAGAGGCTGGAGGGGGTTCCTCCAGCTAAATCGTGTGCCATCCTTGAGTACCTGCAGGATGTGTGCTGTGAGGGTTCCTGACACTTAGATTCCTTCTCATGGCCTACAGTGGCCAGCCTCAAGTAAAGCTAAAGCATAGCTGCTATCCTGGATTGAATAGGTACAGAGCTGTCACCATCTCAACCAATAGGAGGAGAGAGTGTAGTTCATCTAGGAACCTAGCCTTGGCTCCAGAACTTCCTCCAGATTCTGAGATTCTGTGGAATTCCTCAATTAAAGCCACCCTAGAGTCAGTAGCCTGCCAGTAACCTTGAACTAGAACCTATACCACCAAGAACAGAATCCAATGGAACAAACTCAGACAGAGACCTGAGGGCCTCCCAAGAGCCGTAGAAAATGAAATAGCTGGCTCAGTCCTTTTCTTCTGTGTCCTACCTGACCACAGTCCATGAGACAACCTCTTCCAGAACCTGTTGTACTTGCCCAAGGTGCCTACCAGGAGCCTGGATGCTCATGGAAGAGACCATGACTCATTAGAAACTGCTCAGGCAGGTGCCCACTGAGCTTGAGTGAGTCTGAGATCACCTAGAAAGGGCCCCTTGCCAAGAGTAGAGCCCTAGAGATTTGTCTTATGTATGACAGACAGTACCCTGCAAAAGCCTTCTGGAGCAGAGGAACCAGGAATAGATCTGAGAAGACAAAGCCTGTCAACTTTGTCCTCCAGGCTGGCAGCACTACTATTACAGGGTATAGTGATCTAGAGGCCTCTAAGACCACCTTCATAAGTAGAGGTAACGATGATCTGTTCACCTAGCTCCTAGCCCAGTCCAACTTGGAACTCTGGTTCTGACATCCTCAGGCTAGCTTCCTGACCACACATTCAATGACCGTAACAGCCTGGGGCATGAACAGAGGAGATCTAGACCTTATAAACCATGCAGGCTTCACCAACTCCATCTCTCTTGAGCTCTACCTCATCCTGAAAATGTGGATGGTAAGAGCACCTGTCTCAGAAGGCGGTTGGAATTCATCTAAATACAGGGAGAGCTTGGCCAGAAGCAGTAGATCCTTGATGCCTATTTTCTGAATCTGGTTGTGAAAGGGTAGGCCTGGGGAGAAAGCACAGCTTTCATGAAGTCAGCAGAACCATCTTCAGAGTAGGGGTGGGGGAGTCACGGGGAACAGAGAGCAGCACATGGCCCTCTGGGTTTGCTTTGAAAGATTACATCTATATGATGTGCTCGATACTAAAACAATGTGCTGGATTTTAACAACTGGGACAGGAGGCAGGAGGCCAGAATTCCTCCCCTAGGTCTGCCCAAAAGCTGCTGAGTTAGCTGCTTTGTGACTCCAAGTTCCAGACCAAGGAAAAAACCAATTTCCCCTATCACTGTGTGATAACAAAAACCTTTCCAAATGTGCAGCGCCTATGGTTCCCAAACTGTCTCAGACCCAAGATCCCTTCTGAGCCACACAACCACCTTGTGAGGTCGGCATGGTAGGATTTTGTCCTCATTTTGTGCAGCAGCCATCCGAGTTCCAGAGAACTGACTCGTCCAGGGACCCATACCCACTTGGCAACAGAAGTGAGAACAAAACACAGATCTTGCATCCACCCACTCTTCTTTAAATTTAAATTTAAACATCTATTGTGAGCTCTGGCCTGAGTTGTGTCATGTCCAGTATGCTTCGCAATCTGCACGCAGCTTAGTGAGCAGGCTCATCAGGAGACATATGTCCCTGTCCTGGATTCCTTCTGTTAGACTAGTCAGGAAGGGCTCCCTCCATGGTCTGCAGTGGGCAGTGCTGCCCAAGGAGGAGGAAGCCTGGGATTCAGCGTGGATAGGAGCAGACAGGGAAGTGGATGGGGGCTATGATACACTCTGGGAACAGACTAGTGAGACAACTGATAAGAGCAGAGTTTGGAACACTGCCCGGCAAAGAAACAGTGTTGAGCATGCCAAAGGGCAGGGTGTTTCCTTGTTCCTGTTGATTTCTTTCTTCTATTTTCACCTTCATGAGTATTGTTGTTGTTGTTAAATGCTGTCAAATCAGTTCCGTTTCATAGTGACCCTGTATAGGGTTTCCAAGAATGGCTTGTGGGTTTGAACAGCTGGCCTTTCAATATCCAGTCCAGTGCTTATCCCATAGTACCACATTAAGGCTCACACAGTTATAGAAAAGAGAACGGAAAAAAGGGCTCTTGCTTGAGCCTTTTTATCCTTTATCTTTACAACTCAGAAACCACATGAATGGACAGATCTGAAACATATATTTAATGTTTACATTTTTATTAAAAATAATGCACACACATGGTTCAAACAGATGCAGACATTTTGCCTTCCTGCTCCCCATTGGGTAGTTTTCAGTTTTGAGGTAGGAAGGAGGAACAAAGACTTAAGTCTGGGTTAGGTTGACTCCAGAAGTCAGATACTCCAGAAGGTATACAATAAATACAACAGCATCCAGATGCATGTCCTTCCCCTCATAAGTCATTTTACTCAAAGGCAAGACCTTGTCAACTTTTTTGCTCTAGTTTTTATTGTGACTGTCACTTAAATAGTGTCCTCATTAATGTTACTATATCTTGTTTTATTTATTTATACAAAAAGGAAAATTAAAAAAGCAGTTGTCATTGAATAAACTCTGACTTACAGTGACCCCAAGTGTATCAGAGTAGAACTGTGTTCCATTGGATTTTCAATGACTGATATTTGAAAAGGAGATGGCCAGGACTTTCTTCTGAGATGACTTTGGGTGGACTCAAAACTCCAACATATTGGTTAGAAGTTGGGAACATACTTACCTTCTATGCACCAACCACTATTTTTGACATGGGAGAACTTATATCCTATATTGTTGTTAAGTGCCTTAGAGTTGGTTTCTACTCATAGTGAAACTATATAGAGTTTCTGAGGAGTGGCTGGTGGTTTTGAACCACTGGCCTTGTTGTTAGCAGTCCAGTACTTATTCTATAGAACCACACTAGAGCCTCTTTGTAATAAAAGTATATATTAAATATTATAAGCTTACATGACAGTCTCATCACCCATATGTTAGATTATCATACTTGTGGTGGTTATTGTGATGATGGCATCTGTGCCGTTAGTATTTCAAATACCAGAACTTTCACTTAGAGTGGACAGTTTTTAAATGAACTTCCATACTAAGAGACCTAGGAAGAAGGACCTAGTGATCTACGCCTAAAATAATTGGTGGTTGTGGTTGGTTGTATGCCACCAAGTCAGTTCTGATTCACAGTAATCCAAGGCTGTAAATCTTTATGAGAGCAGAAAGCATCATTTTTCTCCTGAGGAGCAGCTGGTAGATTTGAACTATTGACCTTGAGGTTAGCAGCCCAGCTCATAATGCACTATGCTATTTTGGTCAGTGAAAATCTTTTGAACAAAACAGAACATCCATCATCTCATATAGTGCTAAAATGCAACCCTCAGGTTGAAAGCCACTCAAAATACAACTGGGGAAGAGTTACCTCCTTAAGATAGAGTCAACCAGAAGTGACTAGAATAAAACTTTCAGGACCTTCATTTGCTGACCAGCTACAGAAATCTATTTATAATCAGAATGTGGAATATACAAAGTATAAGTATAGTTTGTATTGGTGGAATACAAATTGAAATTTTTCAACAAAATGAGGCAGCACTGGAGGGACTCACTCATCCATGCAAAGAAATTTGGAAGACAGGTACCTGGCCAATTGATTGAAAAACTCAAGGAAGAAAAGATTAATTCTAGGAACATACATGTGGGAAAGATGCAATTTGAGAAGAGTCTTGGAAACAACTAGAACTTTGACAGAATTAAAGACATTTTAAGGGGGAGAGACCTGCATGAGCAAAGGTATAAAGGCTTTTGGGGAAGAACAAGTGTTTGAGGGCTGGTGGAAATATTGTAATGGAGAAGCATTCAGAGCTAGACAGAGGTTTCAAAAGGCTCTTAATACTCACCAAAGTTTTTGTTTTATTCTGTAGACAACAGCATCTTCAGAGGTGTCACAGTAAATCAGGTCTGAGTGCTGCTTTTCCTAGAAAAGTGAATTAATTATAAGCAAATGCAGACCTGGTGCCTTCCTTTTCCACAGTGGGATGGTTGGGAAACAGAAGGCTGAGCAAGAACTTCTGAGCTAGATTTGGCTAACTCCTCCTGGAAATTATTCCTGACCTTCTTCTGTAAATAACCCATTACCTGTTAACTTCCCCAATTACCTAATCAGAGAAATCATATCAATCAGTGCGAATTCTAACTTTAATAAACATTCTTCAGTTCCATATATGATGTTCTTGCTCAAGTCACAAATAACTGCATAATACATGGGAACTTTCTGAAGGTGGTTTAGAGAAGAAAAATAACATTCATTAATAAACTTGTCAGAAGCTGAGTCATTATAAATGACAGGAAAGCATTTTTGTAATATTAAAAAATGAATGAAGATATATATTGTCTAGAAAGAAATTCCATAAAATGGTATGTTTGCTGTTGTTAGGTGCCATCAAGTTGGTTCTGACTCTTAGTGACCATATGTGCACCAGAATTAACTACTGCCCAGTCTTGCACCATCCTCACAGCTATTGTTTGAGCCTATTATTGCAGCCACTTTGTTAAGCCATCTTGCTTTTTGCTGACCCCTATATTTTACCAAGCATGATATCTTCCAGGCATTGGCTTCTCATTAAAACATATCCTAAGTATGTGAGACAAAATCTTGTCATCTTTGCTTCTAAGGAACATTCCGGCAGTACTTCTTCCAAGACAGATGTTTTCATTCTCTGGCAGTCCATGAAGTCAAATATTCTTTACCAACACCATATTTCAAAAGCATCAGTTCTTTAGTCTTGCTTATTCATTGTTCAGCTCTCCTATGCACATGAGGCAACTGAAAATGTCGTGGTTTGGATCAGGAATACTTTACTCCTCAAAAATGACATCTTTGCTTTTGGACATTTTAAAGAAGATTTTGCTGCTTATTGTTCCAGTTGTGAGGAGTTGTGGTTTTTTTTTAAATGTTGATATGTAATCCATATTTAATTTTCATCAGAAAGCACTTCAAGTCCTCTTTGCTTTTCATATATATATATTTTTTACAGTGTTTTTTTTTCCCCTTAAATGTTTTATTGTGAATTATGTAATAGTTTACATGGGTGTATAGTGTTTTTTTTTAAGGCTTTAAATCATTACCAGGAGCAGAAAGCCTCATCTTTCTCCTGTGGTGAAACTTAAGGGCTTAATCCGCTGACCTTGTGGTTTGCAGTCCAGTGTTTATTGTATAGGACCACCATACTCCCAAAGAGGTTGGTAGAATTCCTCAATTTCTTCTTTACTGGTTTTGATGTTTAGTCTGCAAATTTGATTAATAATTATATTAACTGGTCTTCCTTATGGGTATACTGGTATTATTTGATCACAAACAGCATTATATTTAAAGATAGATCTTGAAATGTTCTTTTTAATGATAAATGCAATGCCATTCCTCTTGATTTTGTCATTCCCAGTATAGTAAACCATATGCTTGTCTGACTTAAAATGGCCAGTACCTGTCTATTTCAGCTTACTAATGCCTAGGATATTTATATATTGCGTTTCATTTTTGTGGACTTCCAATTTTCCTCGATTCATATTTCATACATTCCATGTTCTGATTATTTGTGGATGTTTGCAGCTGTTTCTTCTCATTTTGAATTGTGCCCTGTCAGCAATTGAAATTCCTGAAAGCTTTATTCCATCCATGTCATTCTGGTCAACTCTACTTTGTGAAGGCAGCTCTTCCTCAGTTGTATTTTGAATTCCTTCCAACCTGAGGGTATCATCTTCCAATAGTATGTCTGACAGTGTTCTTCTGTTCTGTTATTCAGAAGGTTATCAGTGGCTAGGACCTTTGAAAGCTTTTCGTATATTTTTGCTGTTAAGTTCCATCAAGTTACTTCTGACTCACAGTAATCCTGTATAGGGTTTCTGAGGAGCAGCTGGTGGGTTTGAAGCAACAACCATGCTGTTAGCAGTCTAGACTTACCCTGCAATGCTGCACTAGGATTTAATATAAGAAAGGGGGAGAGCCCTATGTCTTTACGCTCATATTATAAAGCTGAAAGGATTCTTGCAGGGCACTATCCATTACTGTGAGAAGCACTGTTAACATGGTTGGTAAGTGCAGTGCTTTCAGTGGCAGAGAGCCAGGGGGAAATCCTGGTTTTGTCCCTTAAATTGTGGGTCCTTGGATAAACACTGAGCTTCAGCTCATATACCAATAGTGTAGTGTTGAAAACAGTACCCTAATTTATAAGGTTGTTGAAAGGACTGAGTGTGTCAATGTAAGTGAAACTCCTAGAATAGTGCCTGCTTCCGAGTAAATGCTATGTAAACATTAGCTATTACTATCACTGTAGCTATTATTATTATTTCTGGCAGGAAGGAAAGAAGCCAATACATTTGAGAATGTACTATGTGACAAGTATTCTCCATTACTGATTTAATATTCATAATAATTATTTTCATAGTTTATTGTTCTTACAAGCTACTGACCGCCACTTGCCTATAAGTTTGTTGCACTGTGGTAGCTTATGTATTGCTGTGATTCTGGAAGCTATGTCACCGGTATTTTAAATACCAGCAGTGTCAACCATGTGGACAGGTTTCAGCTGAGTTTCCAGATGAAGACAGACGAGGAAGAAGGAGAGACAAGCTACTTCTGAATATTTAGTCAATGAAAACCTTATGAATAGCAGTGGAACACTGTAAGTACCAGATTACTGAAAATTAAAACATGATGAAGAGCACCAGAATACTGTCAGATATAGCACCAGAAAATGAACCCCTCAGGTTGGAAGATGCTCAAAAAAGGATTGGGGAAGAGCTGGCTCCTCAAAGTAGAGTTGACCCTGATTACGTGAATGGAGTAAAGTCCTTGAGACGTTCATTTGCTGATGGGGCACAACTCAAAATGAAGAGAAGAGCTGTTAAAATCCATTAATATTGGAATATGGAATGTACAAAGTGTGAATCTAGGAAAATTGCATATTGTCAAAAATGAAATGGAATGCTAAACATTGATATCCTAGGCATTCGTGAGCTGAAATGGACTGATATTGGCCATTTTGAAACTGATAACCCCATGGTTTACTATGTTGGGAATGACAAATTGAAGAGGAATGGCATCACATTCATCATCAGAAAGAACATAACAAGATCTATCATAAGGTATAATGCTGTCTGTGATAGGATAATATCCATATGCTTACAAGGAAGACTATTTAATACCTCTATTATTCAAATTTATGCATCAACCACTGAAGTCAGTGATGATGAAATTGGAGGAGAATTCTACCAACTTCTTCAATCTGAAATTTATCAAACATGCAATCAAGATATATTGATCATTACTGACAATTGTAATGCAGAGGTTGGAAAAAAGAGGAAGGATCAGTAGTTGGAAAATATGGTCTTAGTGATAGAAATGATGCTGAAGATCATTTGATAGAATTGTGCAAGACCAGTGACTTCATTTCAAATACCACTTTTAAACAACATAAAAGATGACTATATACATGGACCTCACCAGATGGAATACACAGAAATCAAATTGACTACATTTGTGAAAAGAGACATGGAAAAACTCTGTATCAGCAGCCAAAACAAGGCCAAGGGCAGACTAAGGAACAGACCATCAATTGCTCGACTGAAGTTGAAGAAAATGAAAACAAGTCCATGAAAGCCAAACAATGACCCTGAATATATCCCACCTGTACTTAAAGATCACTTGAAGAACACATTTGATGCATTAGACACTACAGTCCAAAGACCAAAAGATTTGTCAGATGACATCAAGAACATTATACAGAAAGAAAACAAAAGGTCACTGAGAGAAGAGAGACAGTCTCTTGTCTAAGAGAGAAGGAAAAGATGCAGATGGATGTCAGAAGAGACTCTAAAACTTGCTCTCCAGCATAGAGATGCTAAAGCAAATGAAAGAAGTGACAAGTCACAAGAGCTGAACAGAAAATGTCAAAGGTCAGCGTTAGAAGACAAGTCAAATATAAAGAAATGTGCAAAGATCTGGAGTTAGAAAACCAAAAGGGAGAACACGCTCAGCATTTCTAAAGCGGAAGGAACTGAAAAAAAATTTCAAACCTTTACTTGGCAGTATTGAAAGATTTTATGGGCAAAATACTGAATGATGAAGAAAGCATCAAAAGAAGATGGAAGAAATACACAAGGGGATTGTACCAAAAGAAATGGTCGATATTCAACCATTTCAAGAGGTAGCAGATGATACTGAAGGAAGATGTCCAAGGTGTATTGAAGTCATTGGCAAAGAACAAGGCACCAGGAATTGATGAAATACAAATTGAAATCTTTCAACAAAGTGATGCGGCACTGGAGGCACTCATTCATTGGTGCCAAGAAATTTGGAAGACAACTACCTGGCCAACTGACTGAAAGAGATCTGTATTTGTGCCCATTCCCAAGAGAGGTGACCCAATGGAATGCAGAAATCATTGCACAATGTCATTGATACCCCATGCGAGTAATATTTTATTAAAGGTAATGCAAAAGTAGCTGCAACCATACATTGACAGAGAACCTCTAGAGGTTCAAGCTGGATTCAAAAGAGGACATGGAATAAGAGATATCATTGCTAATGTCAGGTGGATCTTGGCTGAAAGCAGGGGATACCAGAAAGATGTTTAAGCTATGGACAATATTGCAAAGCATAAATATTCCAAAACACTTAATTGTGCTCATGAGGAATCTGTATATAGACCAAGAGGCAGCTGTGTGAACAGAACAAGGGAGCACTGAATGGTTTAAAATTAGGAAAGGTGTGCACCAGGGTTATATTCTTTCGCCATATTTATGCAGTCTGTATGCTGAACAAAGAAGCTGAATTAGATGAAGAAAAACATGGCATCAGGGTTGGAGGAAGAGTTATTAAGAACCTGTGATATGCATATGATATAACCTTGCTTGCTGAAAGTGAAGAGGACTTAAAGTACTTACTGATGAAGATTAAAGACCATAGCCTCCGGTAAGATTTGCATCTCAATGTAAAGAAAACAAAAACCCCCACCAGTGAACCAATAAATAACAACCATATAAATGGAGAAAAGATTGATGGAAGAAATCAAATGATGTATTGCTTTGGACAAATCTGCTGCACAAGACCTCTTTAAAGTGTTGAAGAGCAAAAATGTCAGTTTGAGGACTAAGGCGCACCTACCCCAAGTCATGGTATTTTCAAAAACCTCATATGCACGTGGAAGTTGGATAATGAATAAGGAAGACTGTAGAATGATGCATTTGATGTATGGTGTTGGAGGAGAATATTGAAAGTACTATGGCATGCTAAAAGAACAACAAGTCTGTTTGGATGAAGTATCGTCAGAATGCTCCTTGGAAGTCAAGATGTCCAGACTTTGTCTCTCATACTTTGGACATATTATCAGGAGGCACCAGTCCCCGGAGAAGACTACCATGTTTGGTAAGGTAGAGGGTCAGAGAAAAAGAGGAAGATTCCCAGCGAGATGAATTGGCATAGTGGCAACATCAAAGGGCTCAAATGTAGCAACGATTGAGGTTGGCCCAGGACCGGGCAGTGTTACGTTCTTTTGTGCATAGGTTTGTTATGAATCAGTACTGACTCAATGGCACCTAACAACAACAACTAGCTACTGATGTGTTGCTGTAGGATAAACACTGATTTATAAATCACCACAAGGTCAGCAGTTCAAGCCCATCAGAAACTCCTTGGAAACCCTACACAGGGTCTCTATGAGTCGGAATGAACTCAACAGTACTCAACAATAACTACAGCAACTACATTACATTTGACAATTGTGAGAGATTAGGTGAACTTTTAGAGTTTATCCATTGAAGCCCAAATCCAATACAATCTAACCCTAATTTCCATCCATCAGAATAAACTCATTTTGTTGAGAATATTCTAGGCAAGGCTGATTGATCCAATTTTCTCTGGTCAACTTGGGCTTGATATGGGTATTTAATGATAGAAATGTCTATTGTGGGTTTTTTTTTCCCTCTCTAATATACTCTGGTAGCGTAGTGGTTACGAATCGGGCTGCGAACCTTAAGGTTAGCGGTTCGAAACTACCAGCCGCTCCGCGGGAGAAAGATGAGGCTTTCTACTTCCGTAAAGATTTACACCCTCGGAAACCCTGTACAGGGTCGCTATGGGTCGGAACCGACTCGATGGCACTTAACAACAACAACAACAACAAATATAATCAGTATCCAAACGTCTTGAGGTACAGAGAAGACTTGAGCTCCAAAGAGTGAGTCCTTGTGAGACAGAACAGAAAGAGACACAGAGAACACAGCTAAGAAGGCTGGTAAATAGCCTCTGACAAATACCTCATGACTGATTAAAATGGAGCAGCAGTTTTGGCTGATGATAACAAGCTTCTCCATGTCTCTACCGTCTCTTTTCACAGATGTAGTCAATTTGATTCCTGAACATCCCATATGGGGAGTTCCCTTTGTATGTTTTTAAGTGCCGTCAAGTCTGTTCTGACTCATAGTGACCCTGTGTAGGTTTTCCGAGGAGCAGCTGGTGGGTTTGAACCACAGATCTTGGTGTTCAAACCGAACTTATGGCCCACTACTTACCCTATAGCACTGCACCAGGACTCCTTTTGTATGTTGTTAAGTGCCGTCAATTCGGTTCCAACCCATAGCAACCCTGTATAGGGTTTCCAAGGAGTAGCTGGTGAGCTTGAACTGCTGACCTTGTGATTTTATGTTGTTGAAAAAGAGTATTTATAATGACTATGTTGTTGGTCTTGCAAAATTCTATTATGTGATCTCCAGCATCATTTCTATCACTAACACCATATTTTCCAATTATTGATCCTTCCTCTTTGATTTCAGTTTTCACATTCCAATTACCAGTAATTATCAATACATCTTGAATGTATGTTTGATCAATTTCATGCAGAAGAAATTGATGGAATTCAATGTCACCATCACTAGCTTTAGTGATTGGTTTATACATTTGAACAATAGTGGTATTAATTGGTCTTCCATGTGGATGTATGATTATCCTATCACAGACAGCATTGTACTTCAATATAAATCTTGAAATGCTCTTTTTGATGAACGTGACGCCATTCCTCTTCATTTTTTCTTTCCTGGAATTGTAAACCACATGATTGCTTGATTTAAAGTGACCAATACCAGTCCACTTCAGTTCACTAATGCCTATGATACTGATCTTATATGTTTCATTGCATTTTTTATGACTTCTAATTAGATTCATCCTTTATATATTTCACATTCTGATGATTAATGAATGTTTATAGCTGTTTCTTCTAATTTTGAGTTGTGCCTCATCAGCAAATGAAGGTCCCAAAGGCTTTACTTCATTCATGTCACTAAGGTCAACTCTACTTTGTAGAGACATCTCTTTTCCAGTATATTGAATGTCTACCAACCTAAGGGGCTCATCTTCAGCACCATATCTGACAATGTTCCCCTATTATTCATAAAATTTTCTGTGGCTAACCATTCAGAAGTGATCTGCATCTCCTTCTTAGTTTGTCTTCATCTGGAAACTCTGCTGAAACCTGCCCACTACTGGTGACCTTGCTGGTATTTAAAGTACCAGTGGCATAGCTTCCAGCATCACAGAAACAAACAAGTTACCACAGTATGACAAAGTGACATGTGAGTGGTGGGAAAAGATTCTGTGGTCCTATTCTGTGCCTGTTCATCTTACAATAATATTTTTGTTCCTATGGAAAGCCAGTGCCTTCTCATTGGCAATGGAAAAAGAGAGCATGGCTTAAGCTAAACATTTTTGGAGTAAAATTATTTTCAACTTTGAATGTTAGCCTTTAGAGCAGGTTCCATCTTTATATACAGAGGTAGTTAAGTTCTCCAGGGGCTCAGAGTGCTGTTGGTGAGATTAAAAATCAACATTACTACCAATGAAAGAACCCAAAAATATATAATGCAAACCCTAAGGAGCTCTGGTAGGGTAGTGGTTACAATTTGAGCTGCCAACCTCAAGGTCAGCAGTTCAAAACTACCAGTCATTTGGTAATAGAAAGATAAAGCTTTCTGTTCCCATAAAGATTTACAGCTATGGAAGCCCCATACAGGGTCACTATGAGTCAGGGAACTGACTCCACAGCACACTACCACCACCACCAATATAACTGAAGAAAGAGATAGAAAAATCTTCAATAATAGTGGGAAATTTTAATACACCACTTTTGAAAAAGGATAGAACAACCATAAAAAAACTTGACAAAGACAGAGTAACTGAACAACACAGTCAACCAACCTGACCTCATGGATGTATACAGAGCATTCAACCCCAAACAGCATAATACACATTCTTTTCCAATGCACATGGGACATTCTCCAGAATAGAGCATGTTTTAGGCCACAAAACAAGCCTCCATAAATTTACAAATATCAAAAGACTACAGAGCATCTTCTCAGATCACAGTGCTATAAAGTTAGAAATCAACAACAGGAATGCCAAAGAAATCAAGTCATCTTATTAAACTTTTCCATTTTACTACATGGGAATTGAATAACACTCTGCTTAAGAGCTACTGGGGAGTAGAACAAATAAAAGGTGAATTCACAAAATTCTTAGAAACAAATGAGAAGGAAAACACACATACCAAAATCTTTGGGACACAGAAAAAGCACAGCTGAGAGGAAAATTTATTGTAATCAATGTACACATCCAAAACGAAGAAAGAACCCAAATCAACACATTAACACAATCAATCTCCAAAATTAGAAACTGAACAGAAAAGTAAACCTACAGTCACCAGAAGAAAAGAAATTATTAACAAAGATTAAAGCAGAAATAAATGTGCTAGAAAACAGAAAAACTATAAAAAAAAATTAACAGGACAAGAAGCTGGTTCTTCGAAAGGATTAACAAAATCAACAAACCATTGGCAAACCTAAGAAAAGAGGGAGAAGACACAAATAACATGCATAAGAAACCACATGGGCGATGTCACAACAGAACCAATGGAAATCAAAAGGATAATTATAGGATAATCTGAAGAGTTGTACTCCAACAAATTTGACAATCTAGAGGAGATGGATACATTTTCAGAAAAACACAACCTACTTAAACTTACACAGAGTGAAGCAGAAAACTTAAACAGACCTATAACAAGAAGAAATTGATCAGGTCATCAAAGAACTCCCAACCAAAAAAAGTTCAGGTCCAGATGGCTTCACTGGTGAGTTTTGCCAAGCATTCAGAGAAGAGCTATGACCAATTCTACTCAAATTTATTCCAGAATATAGAAAAGGATGGAAAAATTCCTAATGCATTTTATGAAGCAAGCATAACCATCATTCCAAAATCAGGGAAGGACATCACTAAGAAAGAAAATTATAGACCAATAACCCTCATGAACATATCATGTACAAAAATTCTCAACAAAATCCTAGCCAACAGAATTCAACAACACATCAAAAAAAGAATACATCATGACCAAGTGGGATTCATATCAGGGATGCAAAAATGGTTCAATATTAGAAAAACAATCAATGTAATATACCATATAAATAAAAAAAAAAAAAGAAAGAAAAGAAAGACATGATCATATCGACTGATACAGAAAAGGCATTTGACAAAATCCAATATCGATTCCTGATAAAACACTTAACAAATTAGGAATTGAAGGGAAATTCTTCAACATAATTAAAAGCATAGGTACAAAACCAACAGCCAACATCTCAATGGAGAGAAACTGAAAGCTTTCCCTTTGCGAAACAGGATCCAGGCAAGGATACCTTTTATCACCACTCCTATTCAATGTTGTGTTGGAAGTCTTGTTGTTGTTGTTGTTAGGTGTCATTGAGTCGGAACAGACTCATAGCGACCCCATGCACATCAGAACGAAACGATGTCCGGGCCAACCTCACTACCGCTGTCACACTTGAGTCCATCAATGCTGCCACCTGGCCAATTCATCTCATTGGGGGTCTTCCTCTTTTTCTCTGACACTCCATCTTACCAAGCATGATATCCTTCTGCAGCGACTGTTCACTCCTTACACTATGTCCAAAGTATGAGAGACGAAGTTTGGCCATCTTGGCCTCTAATGAGCACTCTGGCTGCACTTCTTCCAAAATAGATCTATTGGTTCTTTTGGCAGCCCACGGCACTTTTAGTATTCTCCTCCAAAACCATAATTCAAAGGCATCAATTTTTCTACGAGCTTCCTTATTCACTGTCCAGCTTTCGCATGCATATGAGGCTATTGAAAATACTATGGCTTGGGTCAGGCGCACCTTAGTCCTCAAGCTGACATCTTTGCTCTTCAATACTTTAAAAAGTTCCTGTGCAGCAGATTTGCCTAATGCAATACGTCATTTGATCTCTTGACTGCTGCTTCCGCTAGTGTTGATAGTTGATCCAAGAAGAATGAAGTCCTTGACAACGTCAATCTTTTCTCCATTGATAAGATTGTTGTTTATTGGTCCAGTGGTGAGGATATTTGTTTACTTGACATTGAGATGTAATCCATACTGAAGGCTATGCTCTTTGATCTTCATCAGTAAATGTTTTAAGTCCTCTTCACTTTCAGCAAACACGGTTGTATCATCTGCATATCACAGGTTGTTAATAAGTTTTTCTCCAATCCTAATGCCATGTTTTTCTTCATAGAACCCAGCTTCTTGGATGATTTGTTCAGCATACAGGTTGAATAAGTATGGTGAAAGAATACAACCTTGTTGCACACCTTTCTTAATTTTAAAACATTCAGTGTTCCCATGCTCTGTTCGAACAACTGCTTCTTGGTCCAGGTACAGATTTCTCAGAAGTACAATTAAGTGTTCTGGAATACTCATACTTCGTAATGTTGTCCATAGCTTGTCATGATCCACACAATCGAAAGCCTATGCATAGTCAATAAAGCATTGGTAAACATCTTTCTGATAGTCTCTGCTTTCAGCCAAGATCCATTGGACATCAGCAATGGTATCTCTCGTTGCACGTTGGAAGTCTTAGCCAGACATATAAGGCAAGAAAGGAAAATTAAAGGCATCCAAATAGGCAAAGGGAGGAAAACTCTCTTTATTTGCAGATGATATGATCCTATACATAGAAAACCCCAAAGACTCAGCAAAAAAAAACTACCAGAACTCATAGGAAGATTAAGCAAAGTGGCAGGGTACAAGATCAACATACAAAAATCAGTTGGATTCCTCTATACTAATAATGACAGTGCTGAAAAGAAAATGAGGAGAGCAATACCATTTATAATAGCCACCTAAAAGATGAAATATTTAGGAATAAATCTAACCAGAATAATAAAAGACCTCTATAAAGAAAACTACAAAACACTACTACAAGAAACCAAAAGAGACTTAAAAAATGGAAGAATATACCATGTTCCTCGATAGGAAGACTTAACATTGTAAAAATGTCAAAGCTATCTACAGATACAACACAATCCCAATCTAGATTCCAATGACATTCTTTAAAGAGATGGACAAAACAATTACAAAGTTCATATAGAAAGGAAAGAGTCCCCAGCTAAGCAAAGCTCTGCTTAATAAAAAGAACAAAGTTGGAGGCCTCTCTCTGACTGATTTCAAATTTTACTACATGGCTATAGTGGTCAAAACAGCCTGGTACTGATACATAGATCAATGGAACAGAATTGAGAATCCGGAAGTCAATCCATCCACATACAGCCAATTGATCTTTGACAAAAGACCAAAGTACATTGAATGGGGTGGAAATAGTGTCTTCAACAAATGGTGCTGGCAAAACTCGAAATCGATAAGCAAAACAATGAAACAAGACCTTTATCTCACACCATATACAAAAACCAACTCAATATGGATTAAAGACCTAAATGTAAATCCCTGAATTTTAAAGGTCATCAATGAAAAAATAGGGACAAAGGGCTCTAATACAGGACACACATACACTATCAAACATTGTGAGAATTACACAAATGAAAGAAGACAAAATAGATGATTGGGACTTACTAAAAATTAGAAGCTTATGTGCATCAAAAGATTTCACCAAAAGAGGAAAAAGGGAGCCTAGAGAATGGGAAAAAAATCTCTTGCAATGACATATCAGACAAGGGAATAATTTCTAAAATCTATAGGAAACTATAACACCTCCACAAGAAAAAGACAAATAACCCAATTAAAAAATGGACACTGAAAATGAACAGACACGTACCAAAGAAAATATTCGGGCAGCTATCAAACATATGAAGAAATGTTTATGATCATTAGCCATTAGAAAGATGCAAATCAAAATAACAGTGGGACATCATCTCACATCAGCAACAACAGTGAGTTCAGAAAAGCAGAGGATAATAAATGCTGTTGAAGATGTGGAGAGACTGGGACCTTCCTGCATTGTTGGTGGGAATGTAAAATGCTTCAAGCACTCTGGGAAATGGTATGGTGCTTCCTCAGAAAACTGGAAATAGAAATACCTTATGATCCAGCAATTCCTCTACTTGGTATATATCCACAAGAAATACATGCCAGTACATGAGTAGATATATGCACACCAATGTTCATAACAGCACTATTGACAATAGCATAGAGATGAAGACAGCCTAAGTGCCCATCAATGGAAGAATGGATCAACAAACTTTGGTGCATACACACAATGGACTATTATGCAACCTTGAGGAATAACAATGAAGCTGCAAGTTACTGCATAACATGGATGAATATTGAGGACATTATGCTGAGTGAGTCAGTCACAAGACAAATATTGCATAAGACCATTATTGTAAAAGCTTAAGAAAAGATACACATACTAAAAGAAAGAAAAAATTATTTGTTGGTTACCAGGGATGGGAGGGAAGGGATGGTAGAGTACAGGTAGAGTACAAGGAAAGGGAGGGCAATACACAAGAAGGAGGAGGGGGTGGAAAAAAAAGATAGACAGAGGAACACTTAAGCAGGTTTGCGTGGGCTAAATGGGACAGAGGTAAATAGTGATGTACGCTCGACCTTGGAACAACAGGGCTATGTGATACTGCAAGTGAGGCATAGTCTGAGTGGGTAAAAAAAGGGGAACTAATGCTGAGATGCTTGACTTTTTTATTGCCTTCCCTTGCCTACTATTGTAAAATAGATACTTCAGTGGATAGAAAGGAATATTGGGGAACAATGTTACTGAAAGCTTGCTTGTAAGCCCATCTTCAGCCTATAGCTGATTGGAATACCTAAAAGGGATTCTAGAACTTGCCCAGTGAAATAGGCTTCTTGGGGAGCTTTTATAGTGTATAGGACCTTAGGTGGATTCCTGATCTTCATCCAGAAACTTCTGAATTGGGACATTCCCATTTGAAAGGACATGCAGACCAGTCTGGAGTGGGTAGAGGAACAGAAGATACTTCCTGAAAGAAAGACCAGCCAGAAGAAAAGAAAAAGAAAAACAACAGTCTGTTTGGTTATTACAAAAGTAAGCAAACTCTTTGACCGGGAACCTTCAAGGCAAGCAAGCAAGTCCCTCCAGGACAAATTGCCCTCCAAGATTGAAACTCAAAGGGAACACATGAACAGGCATGTAAGCTCGCCAGTGACTGCGCCTGTCTATATTTGAGTGGACATGGGATAAAGTCAGTAATGAAGATATGGGTTGAGTTCAACCACATTCCATAGACTCCCAATGGCCTTGAGATGAGAGAGAGAAGAGTGAAGGCTGGTTGGTCCAAAGTTTGGAGAGACTTGGAAACTTCTGAGTCCATGGACATTGACCTACCCCGGACTACTGGAGCTAAGAGTGAAGCATCCAGCTGATTTGAAGTGGGGGGAGATGCAAATGAATGCTCAAATTTGCAGGTAGTACCCATTTGACCTAACTTTGATGGCTTGATGACCAGAGCTCGACTAGAGGAAGATAAATTTGATAAAGGAATATGTGTAAATTGCTGTAATTTGAAGAACTTGGTCAATTTAAGTATAGTTCAAACTTGATAGTTTGAACTATATTTATAGACATAGTAGCTCAAAATATCAACTGACAGAGAAGGAGTCCTCACATCAAAATTCAAGCACATGGCTACCTAAAATAAGGGGGTGAAAAAGGCACAAAGTGACTGACTTACAAGGTTTCAAGAGGGAGTTTAATTTAAAAGTGGAGTGGGGGGAAGAGTCCCCACTGAATAGTTTTCATCTTGTCTAGATGGATCTGGTAAAAAGAGATAGGGATAAGAGTCTTATGATTCAATAATGAGTAATTGCTATCATGACTAATTGCGACTGTCACAATTGTAACAGTAGAGTTTTGTAACAAAAATGGGGTAGTAGTTAATCTTATAGTCCAGAAACAGAGGACCTACCTTAGGACCATCAAGGGAGAAGAGCACAAGTGGAATGTGAGACCTTATACATAGAAGCAGTGACACCAGAGATGAAGGCGGAGACACGGACATGGAGAAAGGGAGCAGCTGAGGACTCTAGATTCATGGGAAGAGAGGAATGGAGAGCTGGCAGCCAGGAAGCAGACTTGCAGAATGTGTCCTTTGGTAGTTTAAATTATTATATATGCCTGAGTGTTTTTGTGTACATCGAAACACCCACACACACACAAACAGAGGGAATAGAAGCAAATACTGTTAAATGATATAATGCATGGAGGGGATTGTAATCACTACAATGAAACAAACTACAATAAGATGAGTGCAAAACCGATGTTCTCCCACGTAAACTATTACTCTATCCACAATAAAAACTTTAAAAAAAAATCATTACTTCACATCTGACATCATTCCCTGCTTTCAGCCCTGTAGTTCTTATGATTCTTTTACTCTTTAAGTAGGAAGTAATTCTAGGAACTTCTGACCCTGTGTTCTTGTTGGTAGTAATTTAACAACGTTATTCTTGGTGGATTTGTGAGGGGCCACTCCTACTGCAGAAGGTCTCCAGAAGGAAGCAGCCGGTTTCATTCTCATCCTGCCTTTGTGTTTCTCTTTCTAGGAAAAACTCCTTGAGAGCTGAGCTTGTCTAGATCACTCTGGTCTCACCCCTCCCACTCCTGACCTTGAATGACTGGTGAGGAACAATGTTCTCTCCCATGGCTGACTAATCCTGTGGTACCCCTTCACCTTGGGAAATTCCTTCACACCAGTCTGGTGGCTTTAGAGTCAGATTAAGGCATGTGAGGACCCTAAACCACTGATAATCTGTAGTTCCCCCACCTCTGTTTGCTCACACATTTGAATGGAATATGTGAATTATACAAGGGGGCTTCAGAAAATTCGTGAAAACATGGAATTGAAAGATAACGGGATTTCCCCATGTACTGTTGTTGTTGTTGTTAAGTGATGAGTTGGTTCCAACCCATAGCGACCCTGTGTAGGGTTTCCGAGGAGCAACTGGTGAGTTTGAACTGCCGACCTTGCAGTTCAAATGGTTTAGTGGTCTGGCGCATTAGCCCACAGCACCACACCATGTACTGTTAGAACCCTATATTCATATATATGAGGGGGTTTCAAAAATTTTGTGGAAAAGTAGAAATAAAATATAATGGAAAATTTCACCAATTTTTTTAACACCCCTCCTATATATATAAGTGTTTGTGTGTGTGTGCGTGTGTGTACATGTGTGTCTGAGCTATCCATGATGTCAGTTTTTTTAAATCCATATTATTCCATGTCTTACAAGAAAGTCACATTTCAGGGAAGTGAAAAATAACATTTATATAATTTTGTTGTCTAAGTATCTTTTATTTCCTTGAGGATTCTTTTTATCTTCCTTAT
>NW_006408695.1:4463163-4469133 GCF_000296735.1 Chrysochloris asiatica | reverse complement strand
TAGAAGGAGTCTTAAGGAGCTCTGGTAACGTAGTGGTTACGAAAAGGAGTCTTGGTGTGGTGCTATAGGATAATCACTGTACCATAAGGTTGATTTGAACTACCAGCTGCTCCTCAGAAACTCTATATGGGGTCAAAATCAGTTAGAACTGACTTATGGCACTTAACAACAACAACATATGCACTGTAGGTTAAGCACTGAACTGCTAACCACAGGTCAACAGTTCCAACCCTCCAGTCCTTCCTTGGAAACCCTATATAGGGTCACTATAAGTTGGAACAATCCCACAGAACTTAACAATAACAACAACATAGAGTATTATCAAGCACTGTGTCCCATGCAACAGATAATAACAAAAAAAACCTCACTTGATACGTAATTTAAAACATTTTGTAATAGATAAATATTACTATATCCAGTATTTCTTGGCCCTTTACTATGTGTTAAGTGCCGTCGAGTCAATTCCTACTCATATGGACCGTACTCACAGTGTTCCTGAGGAGCAGTTGGTGGGGTTGGACAAACAACCTTGTGGTTCAGTCCACTGCTTATTTTACAGAGCCATACCAGGAGCTTTTCCTATGTTAGTATTATATCAAACATATGCTAGGCTGCATCTATATGCATGCTGAACATATTTTAAAGTTATAAATATTATTGTTTGCAAACTTAGGACATGACTTATGTAAATGCTATATAGTTAAAAATTAACTGAATTGAATTTATTGCAATGGTTGACTTATTCAAGCTATGTCAATTTTGCATGTCACCTGTGACTGAAATTCCCATTGGTTGTTTACCAGGAATTGAACAAGAACAAAATTCTGTGTTTATTTCATGGCAAAGAACGTTGCTAGCCCTCCTGGCTGGCGTTGCTGGACCAGCAAACATGTATGTATAAGATAGTTCTCTCAAAATGGAATGGAGACTTTTTGTCTATTACATAATCCATCCTGGCCCACTAACCATTCATGTTGGCTTCAGTTGCATGTTAGATGAATGTATAGAGTTAAACTCAACAATCCACCCCATTTCTTATTTATGAGAGAGAAATAGTATACTCTCAAGAGACCCTACAAGATAAGGAGTTTAAATTACATAAGAGGGAGCCATAGGAGACAGACATCAACAAGGTGTTGAAGTCTTTGGGGCCTTATTGCTTAACTAAATGGTCTTCAGCATGGGTGCACTCTTGACCCTATGTGAACTTTATTTCTGGCTGGCACAATCTCATGAGCACTGCAGCTAGTTTCAATTACATTTAGTGCCCTGCCAGTTCCCCTCCACTGCAATGTTACCTTTTCCTGCATCCTGTCTGCTTGGCACCTGTGATTCTTTGTTTTGGACAACTGGTTCCCTATTTTGTTGATGCCCTAAGCACATGTTTACCTTGATTATTGAGTAATCTGTCCCTAGGTGCTTGGCTGGGTTTCCTATTATTTAGGTTTGGAAACACTTAGGGCTATAATCTTTCCATCATTTCCACTGTAAGGGAAATTTTTTGCCCTAGATCTACATATGCATTTTTTCTTCTAATTTCATCATTTCATCGAATTGGATACAGTGTTTAGCATGGCCAGGAAGAACTTAGCTTATGCTACTTGAACCGTGGAGGTGGGTGAAAGTTAAGGCAAGGAGAGCTTTATGGACGGTTAGAAGGGCAGAGGGAAAGAGAGAAGGTCTTTAAAATAGAGAGGCAAAATTTCAGATTCAAGTTCAATGCCAACATTTGTGACAACAATCTAATGACATGTAGAATGTGTCTGTGCTGCCCACTGTCCAGTATAAGAATGCAGAAACAGTGTCCTAGCAAACTGGAGGATTCAGAAAGCCCTCTTATGGGGTCTTTGTCTGACACTCATGATGAGCTCCTGTCAAGAAAAAGCTAGCAGTATGTTCCAGGAGTTCCTGTGCAAGGCTCCCCAACTCCATCTATCCATACTTGACAGGTGTGCCCTAAATCCACATTTTAGTCCTGATCTCTCTATGCCTGCTAGACAATTTCCACTGATGTACCTTCGACACCTCAAACAAAATGTCCACATCAAATTCTTACGCTTTCATCCCTAAATTCTTTCTCCTTTTACTGTGTTTGCAGCTATACTCCCTTTACCCATGCTTCCAAACAGAAATTTTATGGTAATAACTGAATTTCCTTCTATTTCCTCCTCGTATATAATTCAAGCCAATCAGTCTGCAACTAAACCATTGATCTTTTTATTCCTACTGCAATTGTCCTCATCAGCACCCATCATTTTTTAAAAAAAGAATCTCTTCAGCAACCTTCTAACTAATCTCTTTAACTTCTGTTTCTCTTTCCACCAATGTATCCTTCATAGAATTTCCTGAGTCATTTTTCAAGGTTTTAGAATCGACCATTTAATTTCTCTTCTTCAAAACCAGTGAGAGTTCCCACTGTTATTCCTAGCATGCCATTTATGTTGTTATTGCTGTTAAGTGTTGTCGAGTTGGTTCTGACCCATAGTGACCCTGTGTAGGGTTTCCTAGAAGTGACTGGTGAATTTGAACAGCCAGCCTTGCAGTTCAAATGGACCTTGTGGTTGAGTGCTTGTGCTACAGCACTGCACTAGGGCTCCTAGCATGTAATTTATGGCACTTGTTCATATGACCCTCCTAACCATTCCAGCCAATCATATCTGAATACCACCTTGAATATCTCAGCTTTTCTCTTCTCTACTATTACTACCTCTCCACTGCTAATATTACTACATCCTCCTGGAATTCTCATCTTCCAGACCTCTCTTTGAAAATATTTATAAGATCCTTCTAAATACAACTTCCTTTGTAAAAAGTTGCATATTTACTCCATGAAAAAATTTTTTTAAATGTATGGACTAAGTACTCCCCAAAGATCAGGCACCATGGTAGTTGTTGATGAGATAACTGTGAAGAAGACATACATTCTTGCTCATAATTTTCTGTTGGAATCCACTTGAAGTAAATAAACACATAAGTAAATATTAAGTTGTGCTCTGTGTTTTGAATAAAAAGAACATGGCAGCATGCTATGGAATGACATGGGTTGTGAGAGGAGGAGTAGAGTTCATTTATATCTGTGGAGTCTAGGAAAATATTCTGGCTGTCATGTTTTGAAAGATGAATGAATAGGTAGGTTATAAGCAGAGAACAAATATAGAGAAATATAGGGTAAGGCAAAAAGTATTGCTACAGAAAACACAGAAATCTCTATTAAACATAAAATTGAAATGTGAATCTATGGTTTCTTGACATCTCCTTCGTCTGGGTCTATACACTTCTGAAGGAAGTGTTTTCATCTCACTAGCCCTTTCTCAAAGACTTCTGTGCCCTTTGATTTACACCACATCAAAATTGAAGTTTTGACGCCTTCTAGGGACTCAAAATTTTGTTCCTGTTCAGTGTTCTTTGAGTTCTGGGAACAAAAAGAAGTCTGAATGAACAAGTGGTTGAGATAAGGGCAAGAGGATGGGACATGTTAAAATCCCATATGACTGATCACAGAGACATGTTGAATCACACATATATGAACTGGAACCATAATAGCAATACTTTAGAACTTATCCTTGTAGATGTGTGAAGCAGGTTACAAGGAAAGAGTATTGTCATGCCTACCCTCCCCTGTACTCAAGAGCCCTTGGTACTTGCATGATCCTAAGCACTGAAATCTGCTACTCATTATAGCGAACTATGTAGTTTTATGCCATTCACTAGATCAGTGATTATATCAGAGTAAAGATTTTGTGTTTCTGTGTTTTGTTTTGTTTTAAATTGTGTTTAAGGTGAAAACTTAAATAGCAAAGTAGTCTCCCCTGAACTATTTATATATATATTATTCTGTGGCTTTGGTTATAACGTGTCAGCTTTCTCATCATTTCCATTCTGCTTGCTCTGTTTTCATTGATCTAACCTCTCTTCTCCTCTTTGCTTATCTTTGCTTTGAAGTAAATGCTCACCATTTGGTTTCTTATAGTTCATTTCTTAATGAGAGTGCATTACTCAGGGTGATATTATTTATTCTGTAAGCCAGTCTATTATTTGGTTGAAAGGTGGCTTGCAGAAATGGCTTTAATTCCACATTCAAAGGATAGCTCAATGCAATATAGTCTGTATCAGTCCTTCTGCTTTCTCCTGATTGCTTTTAGGGTTCTGAGGTTTGTTGTACATTTTCTTCCCATTTTATCTGGCACTTTATATTGTGCCCCTGGTCAGAACAACTGATATTGGTAGTTAGGCATTATATAGTTCCTCTCGTCTCAGGTTAGAAGAGACTACCATGCAGGCTATTAGTTCTGCACACTAATTTCTTCCCTGAGCCTTTGCTTTCCTTCTTTCTTGTTTCTGCCATATAAATAGACACCAATAGTTTAGATAGCCTCTTGTAAGCTTTTAAGACCCCAAATGCTACTCACCAAACTGGAAAATAGAACATTATCTTTGTGATACCTTTATCTGTGCCAACTTATATTGTAATCAATTTATCTGTTGAGTAAGTTGTGTCCCAAAAGTATGTTTAATTCACTAAATCAATTCCAAAAGTTGCAAAGAAAGGGAATTCTAAAACACTTAATTGTACTCATGAGAAACTTGTACACAGACCAAGAGGTAGTCACTTGAACAGAAAAAGAGAGTCCAGCACTCTACCTTGAATACAATCTGCAACTTTCTACTTCTTTGCATCTGTTTTTTAATAGAAATCAAAACATTCCAAATCAAGTTGAAAATCAGAAAACTGGGTGTCGGGGTTGTATTATTTTACCATATGAATTTGTGTGCTGAACAAATAATCTGAAAACCTGGATGATATGAAGAACGAGACATCAGGATTGGAGGAAAACTCATGAGCAATCTGCAATATGCAGATGACACAACTTTGTTTGCTGGAAATGAAAAGAACTTGAAATATTTACTAAGATCAAAGTATGGATTGCAGCTCAATATAAATAAAAGGAAAATCCTCACAACTAGACCAATAAATAACATCATGATAAAGAGAAATGATTGAAGTTGTCAATGATTTCATTTTATTTGGATCCACAATCAACGCTAAAGGAACTATTGCATTAGGCAAATCTACTGCAAAAGATCTATTCAAAGTGTTAATGGGTAGTGATGTCATTTTGAGGACTAAGATGCACCTGATTCAAGCCATGGTATTTTCACTTTCCTCATATGTGTGTGAAAGTTGGACAGTAAATAAGAAACACTACAGAATAATCAATGCATTTGAATTTTTGTTTTAGAGAAGAAATGCCATAGATTGCCAAGAGAACAAACAAATCTGTCTTGAAAGAAGTACAGCCAGAAAGCTTCTTAAAAGTGAGGATGGAATGACTTCATTTCTCTTACTTTATCATGTTGTCAGGAGGGACAATTGTCTGCAGAAGGACATCATGCTTGGTTAAAGTAGAGGGTCAGCTGAAAAGATTAAGATCCTTAAGGAGATGGATTAACACAGTGGCAACAACAATGGACTAAAATATAACAACAGTTGTGAGGATGGTGCAAGACTGGACAGTGTTTTGTTCTTTTGTACATTTGTTGTTGGTTGGTGCTATTGAATGGTTCCAACTCATAGTGACCCTATGTACAACAGAACGAAACACTGCCCGATCCTGGGACAACCTCACAATTTTTGCCAAACTAGAGCCCACTGATGCTGCCACTTTGCCAATCCATTTCGGTGGAGTTCTTCCTCTTTTTCTCTGAACCTCCATATTATCAAACATGATATCCTTCTCCAGAGATTGGTCCTTCCTGACAATATGTCCGAAGTATGATAGACGAAGTTTTGCCATCTTGGCCTTCAAGGAGCACTCTGGCTGCACTTCTTCCAACACAGATCTGTTGATTCTTTTGATAGCCCATGGCACTTTCAATATTCTCCTCCAACACCGTAACTCAAAAGCATCAATTCTTCTACAGTCTTCCTTATTCACTGTCCAGCTTTTGCATGCATATGAGGTTATTGAA
>NW_006408695.1:4452741-4461648 GCF_000296735.1 Chrysochloris asiatica | reverse complement strand
TAAACTCAGGTGGAATTTTTCAAGGTCATATTTTGGCTCTCAGGGACTTGTTTTCATTTTCTTCAGCTTTAGTTTAATAACTCCTCCCTTTATGTTAAATAACTTCTACCTCTACAGTTGTGATAATTACAATTAGTCATGATAACAATTACTCACTATTGAATCAAAAGAATCTTACCCCCCATCTCCTTTCACCAGACCCATCTAGACAAGATGAAAACTATTCGGTGGTGATTCTACCTTCCCCTGCACACTCTGAAACTAAACTCCTTTTGAAAACTTGTAAGCCGGTCTTTTTGTGCCTTTATAGCCACTCCTCCCTCCCATTTTAGGTAGCCAATGCAAATTTGACCTATCTACCCTGTATACTGAAAGGATAGACTTGATCCTTGATGGGAAGACTCCTTTCCTCTCAGTTGCTAGTTTGAATGACTACATCTATAAGCAAAGGTCAAGTTCGTTAAATTGTGGCAATTTATATTGTTTCCTCTATCAAACTTCTTTATCTTTCTCTAGTCAAGTTCTGATCATCAAGCCATCCAAGCAGAGTCAAATGGGTACTGTCTGCAAGTTTGGGTGTTCTTGCACAACTCACTCCACACTTCATTTCAGCTGGATGCTTCACTCTCAGTTCCAGCCCCCCCTCCGCCTCTCCACCCCCACCCCGTGGCTACATCAGTGTCCATGGGCTCAGGAGTTTCCAAGTCTACCCCAACCAGACCTTCTCTCTCATCTCAAGGTCGACAATAGTCTATGGAGCATGATTGAATTCAGCCCATGTTTTTATTACTGCCTTTCCCCCACTTCCACTCACAAGTAGACCAATGCAGTCAATAGCCAGCTTAAAAGTGTGCTTGTGTGTTCCCTTTGAGTTTCAGTCTTGGAAGGTGTTTTGTCCTGAAGGGCCTTGATGGCTTGCTTTGATGGCTCCCAGGTGAATTACTTTCTTGATCTTCTAATAGTCAAACAGTTAGCTTTTTTCTTCCTTTTTTCTTGCTGGTCTTTCTTTCAAGAAGTATCTTCTGTAACTAGCTGCTCTGGGTTGCTCTGCATGTTCTTTCAAGGGGGAATGTCCCAATTTAGAATGTTCTGGATGGGGCTCAGGATTCCACCTAAGATCCCATACTCTACAAAGGCTCAACAGATGCCTATTTCACAAACACATGATAGAATTTTGCAAGACCAATGACTTCTTCATTACAAATACCTTTTTAAACAACATAAAAGATGAATGTATTTATGGACCTCTCCAAATTGAATACACAGAAGTCAAATTGACTACATTTGTGGAAAGAGACAGTCGAAAGCTCCACATCATCAGTCTAAACAAGGCCAGGAGCAGATTGTGGAATAGACTAATTGCTCATATTGAAATTATAGGCTGAAACTGAAGAAAATTAACATAAGTCCACAAAAGCCAAAATATGACCTTGAACATAGGCCAACTGAATTTATAGATTATCTGAAGAACCAATTCGATGCATTAGACATTAAAGACCAAATACTAGAAAAGTTGTGGGATGACATCAAGAACATCATACAGCAAGAAAACAAAAGATCATTGAGAAGACAAGAAAGAAGAAAAAGACCTAAATGGATGTTCTAAGAGACTCTGAAACTTGGCCTCTAGTGTAGATATACTAAAACAAATGGAAGAAATGAGGAGACAAAAGAGCTGACAATTTCAAAGGGCAACTCAATAAGACAAAAATAAATATTATAAAAAAATGTGCAAAGGTTGGCGTTAGAAAACCAAAAGGGAAGAACATGCTTAGCATTTTTTCAAGCTGAGGGAACTGAAGAAAAAATTCAAACCTCGATTCGTGGTATTGAAGAATATGGGCAAAATACTGAATGATGAAGAAAGATCCAAAGAAGATGGAAGGGGGTTTGTACTAAAAATAAATGGTCAATATTCAATCATTTCAAGAGGTAACAGGTGGTCTAGAGCCAATGATACTGAAGGAAGATGTCCAAGGTGCATTGAAGTCATTGGCAAAGAACAAGGCACCAGGAATTGATGGAATACAAATTGAAATCTTTCAACACAGTGATGAGGCACTGAAGACACTCATTCATTTGTATCAGGAAACTTGGAAGACAACTACCTGGCCAACTGACTGTACTTATGCCCATTCCCAAGAGAGATGACCCAACAGAATGTGGAAATCACTGGACAATATCACTGGTATTCCATGCAAGTAATGTTTTCACTAAAGATAGTGCAAAAATGGCTGCAACCATACATTGACAGAGAACTTCCAGAAGTCCAAGCTGGATTCAGAAGAGGCCGTGAATAAGAGATATCATTGCTGATGTCAGGTGGATCTTGGCTGAAAGCAGGGGATAGCATAAAAGTGTTTACCTGTGATTTATTGACTATGCAAAGGTTTTTGATTATGTGGATTGTGACAAGCTGTGGACAACATTGTGAGGTCTGAGTATTCCGGAACACTTAGTTGTGCTCATGAGGAACCTGTATATAGACCAAGAGGCAATTGTGTGAACAGAACAAGGGAACATTGAATAGTTTAAAATTAGGAAAGGTGTACTCCTGGGTTGTATTCTTTCACCATATTTATTCAATGTGTATGCTGAACAAATAATTTGAGAAACTGGATTATATGAAGAAAAACATGGCATCAGGATTGGAGGAAGACTTATTAAGAACGTGCAATATACATATGATATAACCTTGTTTGCTGAAGGTAAAGAAGACTTAAAGTACTTACTGATGAAGGTTAAAGATGATAGCCTTAAGTATGGTTTGCACCTCAATGTAAAGAGAACAAAATTCCTCACCACTGGGTCAATAATAACAACCATATAGATGGAGAAAAGATTGAAGGTGTCAAAGACTTCATTTTGCTCTGATCAACCATCAAGACTTATTGAAGCAGCAGTCAAGAAATCTAATGATGTTTTGCATTGGGCAAATCTGCTGCACAAGACCTCTTTAAAGTGTTGAAGAGCAAAGATGTTAGTTTGAGGAGTAAAGTGCACCTGACCCAAGCCATGGTATTTTCAATAACCTCCTATGTATGACAAAGTTGGACAGTGAATAAGGAAGACCATAGAAGAATTGATGCATTTGAATTATGGTGTTGGAGGAGAATTCAATAGAAAATACCACGGGCTGCCAAAAGAACACAGCAATCTGTGTTGGATGAAGTAAAACCAGAATGCTCCTTGGAAGGCAGGATGGCCAGACTTTTGGACATTATTGTCAGGAGGGACAATCCTGGAGAAGGATATCATGATTGGTAAAGTTGAGGGTTGGAGAAAAAGAGGAACACCCCCAATAAGATGGATTGTCACATTGGTGCCAGTGATGGGCTCAAGCATAGCAACGATTTTGAGGTTGGTTCAGAACTGAGCAGTGTTTTGTTCTGTTGTGTATAGAGTTTCTATGAGTCGGTACTAACTTGATGGCACCTTACAAGAACAGCAATATTTTTTCCTGCCTCAGGTCACCAGCCAGTAACATTTTTCCCAGAGTCCTTTGTAAGCAGGATTCATCTGCTATTGATTAATCTCACAAACGTTTCTGTGAGCTTAGTAAATATATACCAGAGGCAAGGTTAGGCACGAGGTATACTGTGATACGTGAGGCGTTCTCATGAAACTTATAGAGGCTTTGTATCTGTAGTTACACAGTTGTTGTTGTTAAGTGCCACTAAGTTGGTTCTGACTCATACATACCCCATATATGGTTTCCAAGGAGTAGCTGATTAGTTTGAACTGCCAATCGTGTAGTTTAAATCAGCCTTGTGGTCCAGTGCTTGTCCTACAGCTCCACACCGGGACTCCAAGAGGAACCCAGAAACAATGCAGACTTGCATGTTCAGAACTGTGTGCTTCTGTGACAACAAAATAAGTTGGACTTCCCACTGGGAAACCTATTACAAATACCTGCAAAGCAGTGTTTCCTCCGTTTCCATAGGTCACTGAGGATAGTAAGGTAGCACTCACTGCACTCTCTATAAAAAAAATGCAAGGACACACCCTGCACTGCAGTTCCCTGGATGCTCAGACACAAAAGCTCCTCCTGGGAGAGTAGACTTTTTGCCAGTTTCAAGTTGTTTGACCATGTTCTAGTCTGAGCTAATTTTGTAAGACAAATTGCTTAAGAGTGAATATGAAATCTTTGACTGAAGCCCAAATATATAAATACCCACCACATTTCCTTCCTCCCCAATTTTGCAATCATCCAAAAAAGCTGTTCATGTTGTCCAGTATAATTAGTTATTTATGCACCCTCATGTGGTCCATTGTTCAGAAGTAAATTATCTGGTATAGAAATTTTCTCTTGCAAGACTTGTTTTGACATTTTACTGGTTTTTGGAAGCTGTTTGTAAATATGCCCTTGCAGAACCCTTTGGGATACATCTGAATGTATCTAGGGGTGTGTGGGAATAAAACAGTCAATGTAAGCAAATATACTGTGAAACAATGATGGTTGTGTAGAAATTGTCCTCTGATGTCTTCACACCATCCCTTTTCTCCTAACATAAAGATTACCAAGAATTATTCATCCTTTCTTTGAATACCACAAACATTAGAATATATCCAAAAATAGTCACAGAAAGGTAGAAGTGGAAATCATCTTTCAGATCTAGTCGCTAGATTCTAGAGACTACATTTTGTTCAAGAGGAAGCTAGTTTCCAAAAAAGAGAAGTGAAAGGGAATGGTCCACCGCCTCCTGTGTATTAATGGCAGAGCCAGGCCTAGAACCTCTTCAGTGGACCCTCATGTTCTTTCTACTAAAACTGAGCAGACTAGCAGAGTCATGCCCTTAGCCATTTCTGAGCTCGTTACTATTTGTCCCTGAACTAGGTAGCCCCACACTGAATTGCTCTGGGATATCATGCTCATATTTTATAACTTCCAAATGGTTTAGCAGACAGTTATTATTGATGAGTGTTGCCTATCATGCACCAGTTCCTCTTTCTGTTGTGTCATGCTGTGGTCACAGACTCCAGATGGTCCACAGAATTTTATGTAAAATAAGACTTGGTTTTTAATTGAAAGACTCTCCTTCATGGGAGATATCTGTAAGTTTTATGACGCAGGATATAGTCTACTTTATTGAATGTTCCATATTCAGAAACAGAGAGTGTGCATTCTACTATTGTTGGATGGAGCACCCTATAAATGGCAACTAGATTCATTGGTTGTGGTTGATGGTGTTGTTCAACTCTTCTGTATCTTTGTGAATTTTGTACCCATGAATTTTAATTTGTGAAATTTGTAATATTAGTTGTGATTGTTCAGAAGTCTTTTTAGGTGTTTTTTTCCCCCCTGTATGAGAATATAAGATCCTGATTCCTATCTTTGACTAAGATGTCAGGTTAGAGGTTAGAAGTTGGTCATTTTCAGGAATGGCTGATTAGATAGTACAATTTGAACAACCCTTAAATCTTCCTTCCAACAAACACATATCTTGTTGTGTTAAGTGCCGTCAACTCAGTTCCAACTCACAGCAAACTTATATAGGATTTCCAAGGATTGGCTGGTAGGTTTGAGCCACTGACCTTGCAGAAAGTAGTCCTACAGCACCACAATGGGACTCCATAACAAACAGATATGGGCTATCAGAAAGAAAACCTATGACCATATTTCCAGCAAGATGGCACACTAGGCAGACTGTCTTACACAGACTCTCTACAACAAAGATACTAGAGACTAAGTGAAACAGACACAGATGAAAATCCTGGAATGCTGAACTTCAGAGAAAAGGTTAGAGAAGAGGGCTGAGTGCTTGCTGGGAGGAGAAGCTGAGCAGGGATAAGAGAAGGAGACTGACTGGTGAATGATGAAACTGTTTTGAGCTTTTGTGGGCAGCTGCAATGACAGAAGGTGACCTGGCAGAGCAAATTCACAAGGTGACAGGAAAGGTGCAATTCCTTCTTTTCTCCCACTCTTCCCTGGTGACCAGAAGTGTGACCAACTCTCAGCCTCATCCGCCCACAGCACAACTCTCTGGGAGTTATGAGCTGAGTGATTCTGAGTCACTCCAGTATGAGTGTTCCACTTTGATGCCCAGATTCAAGTGGGCTCAGCTCCAGACCTACAGAACCAGCAGAACCACAAGACCAGCATTGTTGTTGTTGTTGTTAAGTGTCATCGAGTCTGTTCTGGCTCACAGCTACCTTGTATAGGGTTTCCAAGGAGCAGCTGGTGAGTTTGAACCACCGACCTGGCAGTTCAAACTGACCTTGTGGTCCAGCACATTAACCCACAGTGCCACACTAGGACTCCTCATTAGTCTAGCATAAACCCTCATAGCCACCCATCCTGTCCCCAGCTGCCCTGTGGTCTTAACACTGAAACAAGCCCCATCAAAGGCCTCCATGAACAACTTCTGGATTGAATGCCCCGAACAAAGATAATATCTATGCCTACAGGAGTTGGTACCGACTCCATGGCACCTAACAACAACAACAACAAATAGGAGTCCTGGTGTGGTGCTGTGGGTTAATGTGCTGGTCCACAAGTTCAGCTTGAACCTCAAGGTCAGTGGTTCAAGCTCAGTAGTTGCTCCTCAGGAACCCTATACAGGGTCTCTATGAGTTGAAACAGATTGGAAGGCAGTTAACAACAACAACAACATAGGAATTCTACCTAAAGTCAGAACTCTGCTGTCACATACTTCCTACTGCCACGTTCTAAGTTTCTTGGCTGGCAGGACACTTTCAGTGTTTCTTCTCTCTGGGTCCAACAGCTGCACTGTTTTTTTTTGTTTTGTTTTTTTCTCCTTTCATTGTTTCATTGTATTTGTTTGTTTAGTCTTTCATTTCGTTCTTTTTGCATTCCCTTGAATGTTATCTTTTCTATCTTCCCTTTTGTTTTTTCTTTTCTTCTGTTTTTCATTTCCCCTTTTCTTCTTCTTCTTCTTTATTACCCCCTACTCTCTTCTCTTTTCATCTTTCCTCTCCCTGGTTTTTCTGCATCTTTTAAAAAGTGTTTTTAATTTTTTTCTTCCTTTTATTTTCTTTCTTCTTTTTCTCTTCTGTGCTCCATCTTCCTATCCCTCTTTTTAGTCATTATATATATATATTTTTTTTTTATTATTATTTCCACTTTTCATTGTTGGTTGCATGTTTATTTATTGTGTCTTGTTTTCTTTTGTTTGTCTGTGGATGGGAGATATTTCTTCTTTCCCAACTGAAAGGTGACACCCACTGTGCCCATACAGTCCAACCCTCGGCTGCTCTGACCAATGGGCAAGGGCTGGTGCAACCCAATCAATAATAGATAGCTGCTAACACCAGTCAAACCTCTCCTAAACTGAGGAGAACAAATTGTGAACAAGAACGATGCACACACTTCCGTCCTCTAA
Organism: Chrysochloris asiatica; assembly: GCF_000296735.1. Taxonomy (NCBI): domain Eukaryota; kingdom Metazoa; phylum Chordata; class Mammalia; order Afrosoricida; family Chrysochloridae; genus Chrysochloris; species Chrysochloris asiatica. The sequence continues at coordinate 4,454,305 of NW_006408695.1, read as the reverse complement.
CTACACTCACAGGAGACAACTGCTGAGAGCCTAAGAACACACCAACATACAATCATCAATTAAATATAAATACTAAAACACCACAATATCCCTTAGACAACAGTTTGAATTTACACAAGCACATGGCTCAAGCAAATGACTAAGATGTAAAGCCAGAAAACATTTCTGAGAAGGAAAAGGTAATGCAACTAACTGAAAAGAATTCAAAAGAATGATATTTAGATACCTTCAAAGGATAGCAAGGAGAAAACAGAAACTATTTTACATGAGTTCAGGTAAACAATTCAAGAACAAACAGAAAAAAATAAATGCAAATTTTGAAACAATATAAAACTTAAAATCCAAAAGATTTATACTAAGATTTCAAAAATGGGCAATACATCGAAGGGGCAAAGGAATAGATCTGAAACAATGTAAGCCTAAATTAATGAGTTTGAAGATAAATTTCTCAATACTAATATGCTAGACAAAGAATCAAAACAAGGAATGAAAAAATCCAAAGAAAGTCTAAAAGTTATATGGGACACCTTGAAGAGGAATAATTTATGGATGATTGGAATTCCAAAACAGGAAGAGACAATAAAAATCACAGAGAAATGTTTCAAAAAGTTGTTGGAAGAAAACTTCCATAACATCACAAAAGATGAGAAGATAAGCATTCAAGAAGCCGAATGAACCCCAAACAGGAGAAACCCAAAAGAAAATCACCAAGATATAATCAAACTTTCCAAATGCAAAGACAAGGAAAGAATCCTAAGAGCAACTTGGGAAAAATGAAAATTTATCTGCAAAGGAGAAACAATAGGACTAAGTTCTGAGTTCTCAACTGAAACCACGCAGGCAATAAGGTAATGGGATGACTTACACAAAACTCTGAAAGAAAGGGGGAAAAAAAGCCAACCAAGAATCATACACACTGAAAAGTTCTCCCTCAAATACAATGGTGAAATTAGGGCATTTTCCAGATAAAGAGAAATTTTAAAAATTTGTAATAGCAAGACAAGCTTTACAAAAAATACTAAAGGGTGTTCTTTGGACTAAGATCTAACAACAGCAGACAGTGACTCGAGATTAATACACATGACAACACCACCCACAGCTCAGTTCAGATGTGTTGTTGTTAAATGCTGACCCATAGTGACCCTACGTATAACACAATGAAACACCACCCAGTCCTGTATCCTCCTCACAACTGCTGCTATGCCGGAGTCCATTGCTGCTTCCACTGTGCCAATCCAGCTCACTGGGGGTCTCCCTTCTTTTTTCTGACCCTCCACTTACCAAGCATAATGTCCTTCTCCAAGGACATATCCCTCCTCAGGATGTGTCTTAAGTATGAGAGATGAAGTATGACTATCTGGACTTCTATGGAGCACTCTGGCTGTACTTCTTTCAATACAGATTTGTTTGTTCTTCTGGCAATCCATGGTACCTTTAAATTCTTCTCCAACATCATAACTCAAATGCATCAATTCTTCCTTATTCATTGTCTAACTTTAACATGCATATGAAGCAATTGAAAATATCATGTTTGGGTCAGGTGCGCTTTAGTCCTCAAACTGAC
>NW_006408695.1:4452130-4452641 GCF_000296735.1 Chrysochloris asiatica | reverse complement strand
CACTCATACTTTGCAATGTTGTCCATAGCTTGTCATGATCCACACAATCGAAAGCCTTTGCATGTCAATAAAGCACAGGTAAACATCTTTCTTGTATTTTCTGCTTTCAGCCAAGATCCATCGGATATCAGCAACGATATCCCTTGTTCCACAGCCTCTTCTGAATTGGGCTTGAACCTCTGGATTTCTGTATTACCTTTAGTAAAACTTTACTCACATGGGTTATTAAAGAGATTGTCTGATGATTTCCACAATCCGTTGGGTCACCTCTCTTTGGAATGGGCACAAATATGGATCTCTTCCAATTAGTTGGCCAGATAGTTGTCTTCCAAATTTCTTGGCATAGATGAGTGATTGCCTTCAGTGTCACCTGACTTTCTTGAAATATTTCAATTTTTATTCCATCAATTTCTGGTGCCTTGTCTTTGCCAATTCCTTCAATGCCCCTTGGACTTCCTCCTTCAGTATCATTGGTTTTTGATCATATGCTACCTCTTGAAATGGTTGAACA
>NW_006408695.1:4411667-4452030 GCF_000296735.1 Chrysochloris asiatica | reverse complement strand
AGTGGAAAGAAGTGAAGAAAAAGTATTCATGGTTAGAGGGTAGACACATGTTGACATGGGTGCCAGAGCAGTCAGTGTATAAGAGAGAGATTGGCAGAGGAAAAACGAAGGTAGTGGGAGACACGTGGAGGAATGAATGCAAGCGTTAGAGTGAAATAGAGGGAAATACTGCTAAGTGATGGTACATGCAGGGGATTGCAATCATTGTAATCAATCAAAGTATATGATATATTGAATGTAAAACTGATTGTCTGCTCTTTAAACCTTCACTCAGTTTAAAATAAAGTAAATAAATTGGTAAACAACAACAACAACAACAACCTATCACATAGGTTTTATATGAATTCTTATTGGAGTAAGACCTGCTATTATACTTGTGAAACATTCTAATTAACCAAATTCATAACATCTAAAGCTCATTCCCTTCCTATGTTATTATTCATAAAAACCTCAGGCTTCTTGTGCTAAACAATATTATGCTACTTCTATACTAAAGGTTGGAGTCCAGGTGTGGCACTGTGGGTTAATGCGCTGTACTGAAAAGTCATTTGAACCACAAGGTCGGCAGTTCAAGCTCACCAGCCACTCCTTAGAAACCCTATACAGGATCACTATGGGTTGCAACCGACTCGGTGGCACTTAACAACAACAACAAATACTAAAGGTTGGTGGTTAAAGCTCACCAGCTTCTCCTTGGAAACTCTATACAGGGTCGCTTTGGGTTGGAACCGACTTGACAGCACATAACAACAAAATACTAGTGCACCAATATTAATATAATTTCCAAAAATTAAAATACATTTATTGTTGTTGATAAGTACCAACAAGTTGGTTCTAATTCATAGTGAACCTGTATAGAGTTTCTGAGGCTGTAAATCAGTCCAGGAGTACAAAACTTCATTTTCCTCCTGCAGAAGGGCTGGTGTGCTTTAACCACCAACCTTGTGGTTAGTAATCCAGTGCTTATCCTACAAAGCCACAGCACTCCCCAAATATATTTATTACTTTCCATTTTTCTTTTAAGTTCTTAAATATGTAAACCATTCAGAAGAAATTTAACAGATGTCATGTCCTCACCATCAGAATTCACAGATGCTAACATTTTGCCATATTTGCTTCAGATTTCTTTTTTTGTTAAAATAAATTAAATAGAACACATACAGCTAAAGCCCCTTCCTCTCACTTCCTTTTCCTCCCTTCCTCTTTCTCTCTCACCTTCTGTAGAGGAAACCATTTTCCTGAGTTTGGGGCTTATCATTACCTTGAATGTTTTTGTCCTTTCACTATAAGTGAATGTATCCGTAAACAATTTATGGCCAAGACAATTTCAAGGTTGCTTATTTGTTTTTATAATTGTTGTTGTTAAGTTCTGATGAGTCAGTTCCAGCGTATAGAGACTCTGTATAGGGTTTCCAAGGAGCAACTGGTGGGTTTGAACTACTAACTTTGGTTAGCAGTCCAGTGTTTATACTATAGCACCACACCAGGAGAAAAAAGATTCATCTCTTATTCAGAAGTCCTTGTTGTTAACAGCCATTGAATCAGGTCTGACTCAGTAACCTTATATAAGGCTTCTGAGATGCAGCTGGTAGATCTGAACTGCTGACCTTGAGGTTAGTAGTGCAGTACTATACTGGCGTGGTGCTGTGGGTTAATGCGCCAGACTGCAAAGCTGTTTGAACTGCAAGGTCAGCAGTTCAAGCTCACCAGCTGCTCCTTGGAAACCCTATAGAGGGTCTCTATGAGTTGGAACTGACTTGACAGCACGTAACAACAACAACAACAATAACTTATCCTACAGTACCACACTAGGACTCCAGAAGCCCTAGGTCTATTTTCTGTTTTATTTTTCTCACCACTGAAGTCTTCCCTTATTTTACCCAAAATGATACCTTGGACCCTGTTCCTATGATTTGACCTTTTAGAATCAGCAGTCATATTACGTTGGGCATCACTCACACAGAATTCCTGTTTTCTGGCCCTTATTTAAGACACTATCAAACTCTGGTAGCATAGTGGTTACGAGTCGGGCTGCCAACCTCAAGATAAACAGTTTGAAACTACCAGCGGTTCCGTGGGAGAAAGATGAGGCGTTCTGTTCCCGTAAAGATTTACAACCTCGGAAACCCTGTGCAAGGTCATTATGAGTCGGAATCGACTCTGTGGTACTTAACAACAACATCAGACTCTTATACCTGGATACTCTGTTTTCTATGCCTGGAGCTCTGGTAGCGTTAGTGGTTACGAATCGGGCTGTGAACCGCAAGGTCAGCAGTTTGAAACTACCAGCTGTTCAGCGTGAGAAAGATGAGGTTTTCTGCTCCAGTAAAGATTTACAGCCTCGGAAACCCTGTATAGGGTCGCTATGAGTCAAAACCGACTCCACAGCACATAACAACAATGACACCAAGACTGAATGAATGCAGCTGCTCTTGACAGACTTGACTTACCTGCTTCAGCATTCTAGGACCAAATAGGCAGATCTAGTTTCCATCCTGCCTTAACTGTTCTACTTAGATCTTCCATATTTAGAGCTCAACTCCTTGATAAGACACACTAAGTGAAAGATGAGCCCAGAGGGTGGAGGCCAAAAAGTATATAGTAACTAAAAGCTAACATTCCTGAGAAACATAAATAGTAAGAACTGAACTGTTAACGGATATTCAAAATGTGTTGTTCAAAGTAAGAATGACTTTTGATTAGGGAGTACCTACTATGTGTCATGGTATGGTGCTGTGGGTTAATGCGCAAGACTGCAAAACCATTTGAATTGTAAGGTTGGAGGTTCAAGTTTACCAGCGGCTCTTCGGAAACCCTATGGAGGATCACTATGGGTTGGAACTGACTCGACAGCACTTAACAAGAACAACAACTAAGCACTATGTTAGGCACTTTTTATCTTGTTTATTTCTAATAATAACTCTTTATTTCAAAGATGAGAAAGTTGAGCCAGAAAGAACAATGTGTTACAGTGGGAAAACTGTAGGATTTAGAATAAGATTTGAGTTCAAATGCTTCTATCATATCCAATGCTTAAGGCCTTGAATTGGTTAAAACACTTGAATAAGAAGTGCTCAGTAATGATGGCTAATTTTATAGTAGATTTGGCTTCCTATTCAAAGTTATAAAGCTAACAGTACAGTTGAATTGGAATTCAAACTCAGCTCTGCTCATCTCAAAGCTTTCGTCTTCTTTTTTCAGGGTAATATGAATACACATTTAGACTTCTCCATTAAGGCATATAGGATGACCAACAAAGTCTTCAGTCCCATTCTCCATCACTAATGAGCTAAATGACCTTGGGCATGTCATTTTATTTCATCTTTTCCCTCAGTTTCTACCCCCATCTCTTATAACATTAAGGGATTGAACTAGATATCCTCTAGGTTGTTCTGCCTCTGGTTTTTGGTGACATCAAGTTGGCTTGCCATGAGGGATGAAGAATGGCAATGACACCAATATTTTAGGAAAAGCTGAGATAAAAGGACAGGGAAAGCTTCCATTCACTGCTTTTCCCAAATTCTTTAACAACCAAACCAGTTGGATTTCTTTTTTGCTTCCCAACTTGAGCTGGGAAGGGATTCAGGTTGTAGAGAGATTTAGAAGACAGCAAAACCAGTTGTCCACACTCAGGTTTTTTTTGGCGTGTTTCTTCTAGATTTCTTCACTCCCTGTCTTCTCTTTCTCAATCTTTGCCACCTTCCCCTGCTTTCTTTCCCTTTCTTTTTATAAAGGGAGTGGCGTGGTGGGCTTATGTGTTGGACTGCCAAGTCACTTTGAAGCACAAGGTCAGTGGTTCAAGTTCACCAGCTGTTCCTTGGGAACCCTATACAGGGTTGTTTTGGGTCGGAACTGATATGACGGCATTTAATAACAACAAACAAAACCAGAAGATGGCTAACTAGGATAACTAAAATGCAGGTAGAATTCAGTCATGGGAGGAATTCAATTTTGGTTTAAGCTATCTTTTTCTCTGATTTTATTTGATAAAAATAGGGCAATTTCAGGGAGCACGAGCAAGTCCTACATTCCAGTTAGTAAATTTTAAATTCATCTCTGTTACTCAGTTAAGCACCATTGAGTAGGTTCCAACTCAGTGACTAAAGAGTTTCTGAGGAGTGGCTTGTGGGTTTGAACCACCAACCTTTTGGTTCACAGTACATTGCTTATTATGTAGTGCCACACCAGGCATCTATCTATTTCTCTGTTGTTGTTAAGTGCCGTCTAGTTGGTTCTGACTCATAGTGACCCTGATTGGATTTCTGAAGAGCAGTTGGTGGGTTTGAACTGCTGACCTTGTAGTTCTAGGGCTACTTATTTGCTGAAGTTCAGGGTAGGAGAAGCCCCCAGGGGATTCCTTTGATCACTTTTGGACCACTTGGGTGACCATTTTGGATGGAGGAAACACTCATTTGCTCATCAAGTGTTCATCAAGCTCCTTCTACATATCAGTCACAGCGGACTGACCCTGCCTGGGGGTATGGAAAAAGGAAAGAAAGAGTCTTTCCAAATTCTCATAAAGCTTAAAATCCAGTGTAAAGAATTTAGCAAAAGTTGTTGAATGTAAAACTGATGATCTGCTCTGTAAACCTTCACTCAATTCACAATTAAAAGTTTGAAAAAAGTAAAGAAACAGTTATGAACATGGAAAGGGGTTGTAAGTGAGCTATGAAACAATCCTTATTTTCTACGTTTCAACTCTGTCTGCAGAAACTTTCTTCTACTCTGTTTCCAGCTCTGTTATATGAGATTCCTCAGTTTGACCATGAATCATCATCCCAAGATTATCCTGAGCATATCTGTGTCATCAAAGAGGATCACAGAACCCTTCTGAGTTTTCCTTGGTCCCTTGGGAGTCTGTTGCCTAGCCTGCTGGCTTAGTTCTCATTCTAGTTTTCTACTCTGCTCCTGTCAATTTTCTGTTAGACCACATTTTCTGACTACACCCTAACATTTTTGCTCTGGGGCCTTTCATTGATTCCTCTACCAGGAATGCCTTTCTATAACCTTTATGTTGTCCTGGTGAGGAACTGTAAGATCAGCACTGGACTGCAAACTAAAAGGTCAGCAGTTTAAACCCACGAGCTGCAACTCAGAAACCCTGTATTGGGTTGCTATGAATTGGAATCGACTCGATGGCACTAACAAGAGCAACAATGTTGTCCAAAGCCTCCTAATTCATCAAGGCTCTGTTCATGTTCCTTTTTCCTTGCTGTAACCACTCCTGAACTCTTCTCCCACCTCATGGGAGAAGAGTTGCCCTTTCCTGATGCCTTGTAATTAATCAAAGTCCTTATCACCCTCTGTGTGGTGTTACACAGTTATTTTTGGATCTGTACTAGGTCTTTACCTACTACCTTCAAATCAAGGATACGATTTATCTCTCTATCTCAAGTAGTATGTGGTATAGGAAATATACAAATATCCCAAAGATAAATTAATAATAAAGTATTTGGGCACAGTTTTATTCTAGGAGGCTTCAAAAAGTTCTTGGAAGAATGGAATTTTTCCATGTGCTTTCTAAAGTCCCATCGTGTAGTATGACAAGATAGGAAGATAGAGGATAGCTTTCGTTGAGGTGAGTGTGGTACATGGCGACCTTATGTACAACAGAACAAAAGCTGCCTGGTCCTGGATCAACTTCACAATTTCTGGCATGTCCAAATCCATCACTCCGACTATCATGCCAATTTACCACACCTAGGGTCTCTCACCCTCACTGTTTCTCTAATTCCCCAAATATGATCACCTGCTCTAGCAACTGAGCCATTCTAATGATGTGTAGAAAGTAAGCAAGTCCGACAATATTTCATTGTGCTCCACAGGCTAATTTTCAGAAGTCTATTGCCAGCTTTTCTTTCTAGTTTGCATGAATCTGGAAGTTCTGATGAAACCTGTCCACTATGGATGCCCCTGCTGGTATTTGAAATTATCAGTTGCAAAGCTTTCAGCATCTTAGTAACACACTAGCCAACACAATCCAACAACCTGACAGATGGTGGTGAATAGTTTCATAAAAATGGTCATATAGATAAACAAATTTAATCCTAAATCCAAATTTAGCAACACTATGTGAGAGAAGCTATTAAAATTCAATTTTATAGATGAGGGAATAGCAATAGATGTTGTTTACTGTTCCTTGTGTGGTGCTGTAGGATAAGCACTGGCTTGCCAGAGTCAGTGGTTCAAACCCACCAGCTGCTCCTTGGAAACCCTATACAGGGTCGTTATGAGTCGGAAACAACTCCATGGCACACAACAACAATTCTTTACTAAACATTATTCTAGGAACTTTTATTCAATTCTCATCCGTTTGCAAAAACAAAAGAAAACAGAACAAAAACAATGGCCATCCTTACTGCGCATTTGCTCTGTGCCAAGTACTTATCCTTTGTCCTTTACATCTATTAGATCATTTAGTCTAGGAAGCAACACTGTGAGATACCTATCATCATTATCCTAATTTTACATAGGAAGAAAGTTCAGGCATTTGGAGGTGTAAAAATTTACTTATGGCCCACAGCTGAATTCAGATTCCAACCTGTTGTTGCTGCTATTCTATGCTATCAATGGACTCACAGAGACTCCCACATGAAGTGTAGAATTGCCCCACAGGTTTGTTTTTTAAATTTATCTACAGCCTTTATGGAATCCTGATGTGGCATTGCAGGGTAATGCATTGGACTACATGGTCCGTTAGTGCTGTAAGGTCAGCGGTTCAAACCCAACAGTTGTTCCGTGGAAACCCTATACAGGGTCGCTGTAAGTTGGAACTGACTTGATGGCACTGAACAACCAGCTTTATGGAAGCAGATCCCCAGCTCTTTCTCCCGTGAAGTTGTGGGGGCTGTTAACAATCATGCACATGTGAGCATTTCCCCCCTTATTGGCTCAGCACTGTGTTTGTTGTTTTTGTTAAGTACCATTGAGTTGGTTCTGATTCACTGATACTTTGTATAGGGTTTCTGTGGAATGACTGCTGGGTTTGAACCACTGAACTTGTGGTTAGCTGTTTAGTGTTTAATCTACAGTACCACATCAGGAAAACAGCACTGTGTACATGAAGTATAATTATTTCCACTTTATTTATGAGAAAACTGAAGCCAAGAGAGTATAAGTAACTTGTCACCATTATACAATGGGTCAGAGCATAGCCTGGTTTGGAACTTACAAATCCCATGTTCTGAACCACTGTGTTGTCAAAGAAATGTGATAAATGGCCAGCCTAACTATTTATAATTTTCCACTGCCAAGTAAAAACATTATGATGCTTTGGTATTTCTGTATGTCATCTGTGTTCAAGGCATGGGACTGTGTTGGGCAGAGTGGGGATTTACAAAGCCTAAAATACAGTCCTTGTTTCCAAGAGGTAATTAACAATATCACTCATGCCTATTCCCTCTCCTTTTTTTTTCAGCATGCTACTTGATGTTGCTTCTTATCAGTCTGCTTTGGCAAGAGATCTTGAAGGGACACAGGCAAAGAGTTTAAGTCCACAACTGTCCGCAAAAGTGAGGTGTGCAGCTAGGTCCAGGTGGTGAGTGGAATTGATCTTGTTATTTAAAGTCAGAGCAATGAATGGGTATGGAAACATCTGACCCTAAAGAAGACAGTGGCTGCTCATGGTCATTTTTCTACTGTGGATTAGTTGGAGTCCTATAGAAACAGGAGGTCAGAGGTCAGTTGGGAAATACCCAGGTTACTTACAACAATTCCTTTCCACAACTGTTTGGATTACTGCAGACCCTTTCAAACCACAGGATGAATTCTGGACACAGTCTAAGATGGGGTAAGAGACAGTGGATGATTGTGAGCAAGTTACTTCCTCCCCACCAGGGGATTCCTGTAAAATGGGTGTAAGATTTTTATTGTGTTTGTGTGGACTGGATAAGGCCATTATGTTCTTGAAATCACTTGGCTAATGCTAGGTGCATCTGAGATGTTGATAGGGACGAAGAGTTTAGATTTTGCTTCGTCTGTAGTTCTTTTTAATTGAATTATGCTGACAGAGGGCACAGCAGATTGACTCATACATGCCTGACAGGCAAATGGGGACAGTTTTACACATTACCCAGTCTCCAGGCCTCGAAATACTAAACCTACCAATGGGATCAGCTGGCATTAGCAAGTTTTCTGTGTGGGAGTTAGGTATGTACATGGTGGTGGTGTTACTGCACCCAGAACGAAGGAGGATATTCATATGTGAAGAAGTCATGTCTGGTTCCAATGTGGTCAGCCAAATGGGATGAGCTGTCGGGAGTTCGAGTTCTAGCCCACCTCTCCACAGACTCACCTGGGCAACCCCAGCTCCTTTCCCAGCCTTAATTTCTCCATCTGTAAAACAAGGTAACACTTTCCAACAGCTTGAAAAGATCTGGGTTCTTTTTATCCAAGGGGAAATTTCTAAGGATGGGGGTGAAAGAGGTGGGAAAAATCTCCCTATCTTTGCCCTCCGGCACAAAGCCTCTTAAAAACCAGTTTTGGAATCCAGTTTTGGTGGTAGGAGAGAGCAAAAGAATTCGCGTACGTCAGTGTCTGTGAGTACGGGACACAGGGCTCTGAAATGAATCACTTTGTATGGAGCAGGGCAGCACCTGTTCCTCAGCTTCCAACGGCAGCGCGAACAACACAATCATTCAAAAGCTGCTACTTTCCATTCACCTCTATAATTAGAGCGCAGGATGAAGCTGCCGCTGGCTGGGCGGTGGGGAGGAGAAACCTCGGAGGCGGGGCCTAAATAGCTTAACCCCTCCCCTCCTCATGTTACCGCCCACCCTCCCCGCCGGCGCCCTCCCTCTGCCCTCCGGGTTCCGTCAGGGCTGTCCGCGCTGCTAGATTCCTTCAGTTATTTCCTGGACACCCAGTCTGCCGATCCCTAACTTTGGGATCACGCTAGTGGCTGTAAATCAGCACCTTGACGATTGCATTTCCAGGAGGGCGGCTATATTTAGAGCGGATCCCCCCACACCCTGGCTCCGCAGGCTCGAGCGTCCCACCTTCTCCCCTCCCGCCTGCTCATACCCCGCCCCACTGCCCGCCGCCCCTCCCAGCCACCTCTCCCTCTTTGTCGCATTACATAGTAATCTGAGATGCATTGGATGAGCTCCAGGGAACAGAATGTACTTGGCAGAGACGCGGGGCTTGATGTCTGCAAAATGTCGGAAACGCAGCCAAGAGCTGCTAACTGGGTCATTAACCTCCAAAAGCAAAGCGAGGACTGTAGGCCCGCTCTGTCTCCCTTCATCTCTCCAATAAAAGTGCCTCAGTGTGAGAGAAAGAAAAAGCCCAAGGTTGACTGCTTTGATTTCTAGGCACCAAAGGCAGGTCCCCTCCTCCTGGCCCTGGCCCTGGCCCTGGTCCCGCTCCCCCCAGGCCGTCCCTGCTCGGAGTCAGTTTACAAGTGGCCTTTGAAAGGCCTAGCAACCCTGCAGGGCCATGCTCTGCGCCTCTAAAGACGTTACCCGGCAGCCCTTCCCTACCGCACAGTCCTGGACGTCCCCAATTTCTTTGGTCGGGGAAAGAAAAGAGGTGGGGGAAGCAGTGAGGAGTGGAGAGGCGTTTCTAGGAGCACCCTAGAGCCCATGCCTACAGGGAAGGGTTTTCCCTTCCCCTTCTCCGCTTTTCCTCTTAGTCTTTGACCTGTCAGTTTTGGATCTTCTTTTCTTCTACTTCTCTTCCTTTCTGAGAGCAGGCTGTGAAGTCACGCATATAAATACAAGATCTGGATCCAGGACACTTGGGTTAAAATCCCTGCTCTGTCACTTGCTTTGTGACCTTGAAGGAATCACCTGTTTCTTTGCTCCTTAATTTCTTGATTTGTCAATTGTTCATGATAATAGCACCTTCCTGACCTACTTCACCTAGTGTGAGGCTCAAATGATTGTAAACTGTGATGTTCTGCTCAGTGTCAGGAATATTCTCCTTGTCTACCTTGACCTCCACCTCTGATGGCACCAAAGCCCCCAATCCCTCTGGTCTTGTCTGTACCTCTGGACCATGGAAATAAGTAAGTGGAAGTTTCAAAAGTGTAAATATTCATATGGGGATAGCCCCTAAAATCCACCCCTGATTTGGCCCTGTTGTATTACCAAATGGGCATCCCCCCTTAATGTCCAAACCCACTTCTCCAGTGGTTTGTCCGAGAGAGAAAGTTCTTGGTAGTGAAACCAGAAGAGGCCAATACAGTTCCTCAAATGATGAGATTCCCTTACTTGTTGGAGGAAATGTAGTGAGCCTGGTCTGATTAGCAGCAAACTCTGGAGATTGAGCTGGACATCTGGGCAGTCTCAAGCAAAGTTCAGGACAGGGCAAACTGATTTGCGCTACCCCACTTATGGAGGGAGGACGATTCACCCCTGATGGCATCTGCAACATTAGAACCAAATCCACCTGTCACCAAAGGGCTTCTGCTACCTTTTGTATCTCACCCACTCTCTGATCACTATACCTTCCACTGTAGCTACATCAGGTGAACTCCACCACCTGTCCATTCCTCATGCTGCCCTGCCAGTGGCTTTCAGCTGAGGCTTTGTTTGTGTGTGTGTCTATTCTATCTCACACTGAAAGTTTAAACATTTACTTTTTTTTTTTTTTTTACCTTCTTCAAAACTAAGTTCAAGATTTAAATCCCCAACTCTCCCTTGAAGCTTTTTCAGAATGCCGCAACATAACTATCAACGTAACTAGACAGCCTTAGGTTACACCATCTCACTCATTGCCTTCGAATCCATTCTGATTCACAGTAAGCTTAGAGCAGAGCTGCCCATAGGATTTCTAAGACTAAATCTTTCCAGAAGCAGGCAGTCTCATCTTTCTCTCACACATTGGCTGGTAGGTTCCAACTGATCATTCAGTTAGCAACCAAGTGCTTAACCATTGCATCATCAGGAGACCTTTAAGGCCACTGCCACTAAGTTAATTCCAACATATAACGACTCCATATAGGGTTTTCGAGGCTATAAATCTTTATGGAAGCAGTGCGCCTCATCTGTCTCCTGCAAAGCAACTAGTGGGTTTGAAATGCCGATCTTGTGGTTTACAGCCCAACCCCTAACCTACAGAGCCACCACCAGGGCTCCATCTTGTTGTAGTTGTTGTTAAGTGACTTCAAGTTGGTTCTGAATCATAGTGACCCTGGAGTTGCTGGTGCATTTGAACCTCCGACCTTGTGATTCAAACTTTGTGGTCCAGTGCTTTTGCCCACAGCACCATACCAGTTCTCCTTGTTGTTGTTGTACACAAGCGCTGTTGAGTGGATTCTGACCCATAATGACCCTGTATAGGGTTTCCGAGGAGCAGCTGGGAAGTCTGAACTGCCAACCTTGAAGTTCAAATGGCTTTGCAGTCTGGTGCATTAGCCCACAGTGCAACACCAGGACTCTCTTTGGGATCCTTTATACCATCTTAAAAAACAAAACATAAAAACAACCCACTGCCATAGACTTGATTCCAACTCAGAGATCCTATATAGGGTTTCCAGAACTGTAAATCTTTACAGGAGCAAATAGCCTCATCTTTCTCCCTGGGAGCTGTTGAAGGGTTTGAACCACTGACCTTGTGGTTAGCAGCCCAAGTCTTAATGTACAGCACCACCAGGGCTCCTTTTACACCATCTTCTTGTTGTTAAGTGCTGACGATTCTGCTCCGACTCAAAGTGACCCTGTATGGGGTTTCTGAGGAGCAGCTGGTGTGTTTGAACTGCCGACTTTGTGGTTCTCAGTACAGTGCTGATCCTACAACACCACACCAGGCATCCTATATTATCTTGTTGTTGTTGTTGTTGTTAAGTGCCAGTAAGTCACTTCTGACTCATAGGGACCCTGTTGGGTTTCTGAGAAGCAGCTGGTAAGCTTGAACTGCCAACCTTGAGGTTCAAACTGCCTTTGCAGTCCAGCACATTAACCCACAGTGCTGCACCAGGACTCTTAGTGCTTATATATTCCTCTTATAGTGTGAGTGTTGGAGGAGAATACTGGAAGTGCCATGGGCTTCCAAAAGAACCAATAGATCCGTTTTGGAAGACGTGCAGCCAAGAGTGCTCTTTGGAGGCCAAGATAGCCAAAATTCATCTCTCATGCTTCAGACATATTGTCAGAAGGGACCAGTTACTGAAGAAGGATATCATGTTTGGTAAGGTGGAGGGTCAGAGAAAAAGAGGAAGACCCCCAGCGAGATGGATTGGCCAAGTGGCAGCATCGATGAACTCAAACATGGCAACAGTAGTGTGGTTGGCTCAAGATGGGGCAGTGCTTCATTATGCTGTGCATAAGGTCGCTATGAGTCAGTACTGACCCAATGGCACCTAACAACAACATAGAGTGGGAATTTTTCTATGGATAGGGACATTTTATTGTTGATCTAATACCAATGGGTGAGAGTTCAGGAATGGTGCTGTAGGATAAGCACTAGACTGCTAACCTCAAGTTTGTTGGTTCAAACCCATTAGCTGCTCATTGGAAATCCTATACAAGATTGAACAACAACCACAACCCGAATGGTGAAAGTGACCATACAGTCTTTCCCAGTTTGTGCCTATGTGCCCTGGTATGGTTATTAATACCTCTCTCTTTTACCTTAAAGTGTTCAGGTTTGGATAATAAATTATATGGGCACCCTACTGAGGGGCTCCATTCAGGTTCTTGGCACATTGTAAGGACTTGATAAACGTGGTGAACTGCCTGGAAGAGCATTTAAGGGCTGTTTCTTACCCAATTTCCTGGGGTTCTTGTCCCTACCCTTTCCATCACCAACATTATGGAGGCAAACTACCATTTGTTCCTCTTCCTCCTCCCTGGGGAAGGACTACAGAGTGACCTATTACCACTGTCTTTTTGGCCAGCCTTTCCAGGATTTCAAAATGCTGTGACTCATTAAGAAGTTGCTTACCCTAACTCTTCCTATTTTTTTTTCAGCACCTCCATTTAATGTTGGAAACAAATATCAAACACAAGAGACGATCAGGACTTAATCTCTGGAATAAAGTCTTTATTTATAATCTTAACTGAACATTTGACACGATCCAGTTTATTTGACAGTCCAGCTATTCAAATTGACTTTCATGTAAATGGCTTTCATAGTATAGTTGGCATTCTAGGTATTGTTCAGAAGTTAGGGGAGACAAAGTTCCTTGCCCTTTTGCAGAGTACTAAAAGCTTATTCAAAAGCAATTCTGTTGGAATCCGTGTTTGATAATGTTCTTAAGATACCAAACATTTAGAAATAACAGTAGGCAAAATGCCTGACCTTATGAATGGAGTTCCATCTCCAGCGTCAGGAAGCCTGGATTTCCTTTCTCTTTCTCTTCTGACTCACTGCTTGCTTGAGGATGAATCATATGCCCTTTCTCAGCATTGGGTCTCAATTCCTTCATCTCCCCTATAAAATGGGCGTATTTGCCATTCCTACTACACAGGCGAGGGCTGAGGCTTTAAGAGCCCTTGCTAATTACACAAAAAATATTACTAAAAGTAAAAATATGCTGTGTTCTTGATTCTCTGAAGAGGGACAAATGAGGGTATGTGAGGCCATTTTATGAAACTGTTTTAGTTTCCGGGACACCCAGATTCACAGAGAACAGCTTTTCAGAAACTGAAGACAGGCAAGAGAATGTGTCTCAAAACAGAGGTAGGAATGAGTCTGATCTGTTTGTGTGGAATCAGGAGTAGTACAAGGATTTCACTACCAGCCAAAAAGAAACGGAGATAAGAATCAAAAAGGAGACAAGGTTCAAAAGTAAGCAGTTTTTTCTATGGAGGGCTTAGATGGCAGGCTGAGAAGTTGGGACCCTCTCTTTGGGCAATGGATTCCAATGAACGTGACTGAGTAGGGAAGTGGTATGAACCACAGAGTACTTCAAGGAGAGCCGTCCTTTAGATGGAGGAGCCGAAATTGGAGCTCAGGTCTCTTGAGTCCTACTCCGGCCCTAACAAATGATACTACCTTATGTCTCAGCTTCGGTTTCCACCTCTGTAAAGTAAGTGGGTAAGACACATGTAGCTCTGCCACTGTGATTCTACAGCAAACACCGAGTGTGCATAGTTGTGTGTTTGTACACTCAGGTGTGTTGGGTGTGGGAAAGAGATTGTAATGAAGTATCTGCTTTGTTGGACACGAATCGAAGTCCAGCAATCTTCTCCAGGGAGAAAAGCTGACTACTCTCAGAATCTTAGGTCTGAAGGATGCCCATGTATCCAGTTCACAACAATCTCTCTTTAGCAACACCATAGGCATCTCTTTAGAACTGGGGTTCTCCAGTCTCCTTTGTTTAGGTTTGCCTGCTTCCTAGTTCTGCTGAGACAGCAGATATTTGAGAGGGCTGTACTGAAGTTACTTTCATGCCAACTACATTTTCCTCAAGATACTTTAGATATCTCCCTATCCTGTATAGAGTTTTCAGAGAGTCTTCCACCAACCAGGTCCACACGACTTGGTGCCTCACATCTTTGCCTTTTAAAAGTATAATTTGGTGTTGATGTGGTTGCTGTTAGGTGCTGTTGACTTGGACCCTATGTACAACAGAATGAAACACTGCCCAGTTCTGTACCATGTTCACATTTGTTATGTTTGAACCCATTGCTGCTGATACTGTGTCAGTTCATGTTGTTGAGGGTCTTTCTCTTTTTCATTGAACCCCAAAGTATGAGCAATCAAGTTTCATCATGTTGGCTTCTAAGGTACATTCTGGCTGGATTTCTTCCAAAACAGATGTGTTTGTTCTTCTGGTGCTTCATGGTACCTTTAATATTCTTCAACACCATAACTCAAATACATCAATTCTTCTCTGGTCTTATTTATTATCCAACTTTCACATGTATATGAGGTGATTGAAAATACCATGGCTTGGGGTAAACACATCTTAGCCCTCAAAC
The DNA here is from genome assembly GCF_000296735.1 of Chrysochloris asiatica. Classification (NCBI taxonomy): domain Eukaryota; kingdom Metazoa; phylum Chordata; class Mammalia; order Afrosoricida; family Chrysochloridae; genus Chrysochloris; species Chrysochloris asiatica. The sequence goes on along the minus strand of NW_006408695.1, from coordinate 4,437,163 downwards.
TGACATCTTTGTACTTGAACACTTCAAAAAGTCTTTTGCAACTGCAAGGTCAGTGGTTCAAGCTCACCAGTTGCTCCTTGGAAACCCTGTACAGGGTTGTTATGGGTCGGAAGCGACTCTACAGCACTTAACAACAACAACAACAACAATATACCATGTCATTTTATTCCTTGAGTGCTGCTTCCACGTGCACTGATTGTGGATCTGAGCAAATTGAAATCGTTGACAACTTCAATCTTTTTTCTGTTTGCTATGACGTTGTTTATTGGCCCAATTGTAAGTATTTGTGTTATTTTTACATTAAGGTGAAATCCATACTGAAGGCTGTATTCTTTGACCGTCAGTAAGTATTTCAACTCCTTTTTGCTTTCAAACAAGCATGGTTGTGTCGCCTGCATATGGCAGGTTTTAATGAGTCTTTCTCCAATCTTTATTCCACATTCTTCTACATATAATTCAGCTTTTCAGTTTATTTGCTCAACATGTAGATCAAATAAATATGGTAATCAGATACTGCATACTGTTCCTAATTTAAAATTTAGTAATCCCTTGGTCTATGTACAGATTCCTCAGCAGCACAACTAAGTGTTCTAGAATACCCATTTTCCATAGAATACCTTTAATACTTACCAAAGTCCAATGTAAGATTGACATGTTAATGGAAGCAAAAAATTCAAACTTTATAGCATCATAGGTAGTAACAATAGATTTTTGCTTTTTCAAGTGTTTTCCTGGATTCCCCTTCAAACTTTTGACTTAGTGTTCTTATATTTGAGGTATAGTTTTATGTGAAAACATGCCAAAGGATTGTGTTTTTTTTTAAGTAGCAAAACTTAAGTAGATTCCGGTATACCCAATAATAATTAGTAGAAGAAAATCTAAATAATACTGGTGGTCAGTGAGGGCTAGGATATCGAGATTATTAAGTAAAGTGATTACCTGGTGGAATTTACATTTAGCCTTTAAGGATACCATAGTCCAGGTATATACACTATGGTGGTGGTGGTTATGTGTTGGTTCCAACTCATAGGGACCCTGTATAGAGTTTCCGAGGCTGTCAAACTTTATGGGACCAGAAAGTCTCATCTTTCTCCTGCGGAATTACTGGTAGTTTCAAACTGTTGACTGTGAGATTAGCAGCCCCGCTTTGTAGCCTTGAGATCTGTATCTTAGCTTTTGTTCAAGGAGAAATTGCTCAACTGAGTTCTGAGTTTTCTATTCTCTATTTATCTAATGCTGTTGTTGAGTCGATTCCAATTCATAGAGGCCCTGTATAGTGTTTCCAAGGAGTGGCTGGTGGGTTTGAACCAAGGACCTTGTGAACCAAGTCCACTGCTTATTTTATAGTGCCACCTCTAGTCAGATTCTAAATTGGTTGGCTTAGCACACTCTACTAATCCACCTTAGAGTCTATAAACTATCAAATTATTGTCCTGTTTCTCCAAGGTTATATATATGGATGAGAGAAAGATATGGCTGCAAGTTTCTGACAAAATGTCTTTTCTACCCAGAGGACATCTTTGTTTACTGAGTAATGATTGAATGAATAGGTAAATTCCCTTAACCTACTTTACTTGAACTTGTAAGGAAAAATTAAATTCTAACGTAAGATGCTAGAAACTCATCAACTCAAAATATAAAATATGAAAGTAATCTGACAGATTTTTATTGATGGGGAAACTAAAACTTAAAGAGATTTATCCAAGGGACTTGACCAATGACAAAGAGCCAAGATGTTTCAGAGCCAAGGCTATAACCCAGATCTCCACTGCTTTATCAACTCATTACCTACAAGCTAGAGCTTGTGTGGATCATGAGAAGCTATGGACAACATTGCGAAGTATAAGTATTCCAGAACATTTAATTGTGCTCATGAGGAATCTATACATGGACCAAGAGGCAGTTGTTTGAACAGAACATGGGAACACTGAATGGTTTAAAATTAAGAAAGGTGTGCATCAGGGTTGTGTTCTTTCACCACAGTTATTCAACCTTATGCTGAGCAAATAATATGAGAAGCTGGGTTATATGAAGAAAAACATGGGCATCAGGATTGGAGGAAGACTCATTAACACCCTGAGATATGCAGATGATAATACCTTGCTTGCTGAAAGTAAAGAGGACTTAAAATACTTACTGATGAAGATCAAAGACCACAGCCTTCAGTATGGATTGCATCTCTATGTAAAGAAAACAAAAATCCTCACCACTGGACCAATAAACAATATTCTTATCAATGGACAAAAGATTGAAGTTGTCAAGGATTTAATTCTTCTTGGATCAACCATCAACACTCATGGAAACAGCAGCCAAGAAATCAAATGACATTTTGCATTTGAAAAATCTGCTGCACAAGATCTTTTTAAAATGTTGACAAGCAAAGATGTAAATCTGAAGACTAAGGTGTGTCTGACCCAAGCCATGGTATTTTCAATAACCTCATATGCATGGGAAAGCTGGACACTGAATAAGGAAGACCATAGAAGAATTGATGTATTTGAGTTATGCTGTTGGAGGAGAATACTGAAAGAGCCATAGGCTGCCAAAAGAACAAAGAGATCTGTGTTAGAAGAAGCACAGCCATAGTGCTCCTTGGAAGCCAGGATGGCCAGGCTTCGTTTTTCATACTTCAGACATATTGTCATGAGGGACCAGTTACTGGAGAAGGATATCATGTTTGGTTAGGTGGAGGGTCAGAGAAAAAGAGGAAGACCCCAATGAGGTGGATTGGCAAAGTGGTAGCATCAATGGCCTCAAGCATGGCAATAATTGTGAGATTGGCTCAGAAACAGTCAGTGTTTCATTCTGTTGTGCATAGGGTCGCCATGAGCCAGTACCAACTCAATGGCATCTAACAACAACAACAACAATATTTCTAGTGTGAGGAGGCTTGTGGTGGTACTTGGGGTAATGCACTGGACTGTAAGGTTGGTTTGAACCACAAGGTCAGTGGTTCTAATTCCCCCGTCACTCCTCGGAAACCCTATACAGGGTCAGTAAGAGTTGGAACATATTTGATGGCACTTAACAACAACAACAACATTTCTAGTTTGGCACTGTAGGATCAGCACTGGACTGTGAACCACAAGGTCATCAGTTTAAATCCACCAACTGCTCCTTATAAACCCTATACAGGGTAGCTATAAGTTGAAATAAAATCAATGACACTTAAAAAAAATAATAACATTTTTAGTTCAAAGCTCATTTTTGTGTTGTATTTGGGCTCTGTCCATGATATCCACCACTACTTTTTCTTTCATTTATGGATGGTAAGATATAAATATGTGATCTTGTTGAAGTTTTGTATCTACTTCGGATAGTCACCTAAATTGGTTAAACTTTTCTTGATTTCTTGTAGTTTTTCTGTGCAGTTGTTACATTTCTCTAACCAGACCCTATTTCATGAGGAAATGTTTTCTAGATAGTGCAAATGGGCAAAGAAGACGGAGAAGGAAAACTGGGTCTCCAGCAGAGTTTAACTAGACTATGAGAAGATTTCTATAAAGTGAAGTAAGCAGGACCAATGATTAGCCTTTTAGGTAAGCGTAAGAAGACTCAGAGAATACCAAGCTGGCCAAGAATATGAAGGAGGCTGAAATTGTCCTCCTAGACTTTCTCCTGACTACATCCAATTCTGCTCCAATAGCACCCTCTGCTGGGTAGCAGCAGCCCCAACAATTTCAGCCATCTTGGAAATGGGCCCAACAGGAACTCTGAAAGGATGAAAAGGAAGAAAGGATGAAAAGGAAGATTGGCGTTTCCTTGAGAGACCAGTTCCCATTTGCTGAAGCTCTAAGCTACCAGTATTTAAGCACCATCCCAAATAAGATGGATCCAGCCCATGACATCCTTTTGCCTCTCTATTTCTCTTTCTCTCTCTCTTACAAAATTTTTCTTTTGTCTCATCTTGCTTGCTGCTTAGCATTTGGGAAAGAATTCATAGAGGTAACCCCAGCCTCAAAAACCATCTTGTGAGATAGAAAATAACGTTTAAGAAGACATGTGGTCTAGTGAAATGAGCATGAACCAGGGAGTCTGCATTATTTTTGAAGCCTAATTGTTGAGTAGTTTTCTTGGAATGATACAATTTCTAATCTCAGATTGTATGACTCCTCTCGTTAAAAACATTTATCAGCCATCCATTGCCTACTAAATTAAGTCAGCACTTCTTAATTTAGCATTCAAGTTACATTTGTAAATTCATGAGGCATTATTTTCTTTGCTTTCCCCTTATAAAGGCTGCTTGCATGCTTAGCTTATGTTTTTAAATTTTGGATAGCTACCTGGTGTGGTATGAATCGGGCTGCGAACTGCAAGGTCAGCAGTTCGATACTACCAGCTGTTCCATGGGAGAAAGATGAGGCTTTCTGCTCCTGTAAAGATTTACAGCCTTGGAAACCCTGTACAGTGTCACTATGAGTCAGAACTGATTCCATGGCACATACCAACAACAACAACCTGGTGTGGTGCTGTAGGATAAGCACTGGACCACAAGATCAGGTTGAGCTTCTAGGTTGGTGGTTTAAACCCACCAGTCGCTCCTCAAAAACCCTATGTAAGATCACTATCAGTCAGAATTGACTTGATGACACTTAACAATAATAACTGGTGTATGGTGTTGTAGACTAAGTACTGGACTACTAATCACAAAGTTTAAACCCACCAATTGCTCCTTGAAAATCCTATACAGGGTTGCTATAAGTGAGAACCAACTTAACAGCACTTAACAACAACACATCATCTTAATAGCATAATTTACTGAGCCATTTCTTTATGTTTGAATATTGAAGTTGCTTTAAATTTTTGTCTGGTGGCACAGTGGTTAAGTGCTGGACTTTCTAATTTATGAGTTGTTTTTCTTATTTAAAGTCCTTGATCTATTTACACAATTCTTTTTAAGAATCATAGAAGAATTGATGCATTGAGTTATGGTGTTGGAGGAGAATATTGAAAGTACCATGGGCTGCCAAAAGAACAAACAGATCTGTGCTGGAAGAAGTGCAGCCAGAGAGCTCCTTGGAAGCATGAATGGCCAGACTTCATCTTTCGCACTTCAGACATATTGTTATGAGGAACCAGTTACTGGAGAATGTTATCGTGTTTGATAAAGTGGAGGGTCAGAGAAGAAGAGATTAGCACAGTGGCAGCTACAATGGGCTCAAATGCAGCAACAATCGTGAGGTCGGCTGAGGACTGGGCAGTGTTCTGTTATAGATCTGTTGTGTGTTGTGAGTTGGTACTGACTCGATGGCACCTAACAACAACAACAACAACATCTTTACATGCTTATCTTTTCCGCCCACTCTCTTGAGACCACTCTTCCAGTGCTTTCCATTTCTCTCTCTTTTTTTTAACCTTTTACTAGAATTAGATGTAGGTTTACAGAATATATCAGTTTCCTACTCAACAATTCATCGATATTTCATTTCATGTCATTGATTGCAACCCTCACAGTGTAATATCACTTATCCCAAGATCTCCTCCATGTCTTTCCTGTTTCCATTACTCTTCCTGCCTTCTGACCTTTGTTCTTGGGCAAATACTGCTGTTTTGATCTCATATGGTTGATTGTTCTAAGGTATGCACACACCCCTAGTGTTGTCTGTCTATTGTTTGGATGAAAATTGAACCATGGGAGTGAGTTCCATTCCAGTTATGAAGGGGTCACACCAGTCTCTGTCAAAACAGGAAGCTTGTTCTTTTTATGATTTTGAATTTTGTTCCACATTTTCCTTCTATTCTACCTAGGACCTTCTAATGTGATCCTCTTCAAAGTGGTTGGTAGCTGTTTTTTTCCCCTCAGATGTTTCTTCTTCTTTTTCTAAAGCTGGGCACCATCTAGTTCTTCTGGTCTCAGGGTCATGGAAGCTGAGGTTCTTGTGGTCCATTGGTCCATTGGACCAATTAATTCTACATGTCTTTGATTTTCTTCATTCTTCTTTGCTGCAAATAGGATAAATTAATAGTTGCAGTTTAGATAGCTGCTCACAAGTTGTTAAGACCAAAGTGGGACGTAGAACACTGTTTTTGTGGACTGTTTTATGCCAACTGACTATAGTCTTGAACCTTCAGGCCCAGTGACTCATTCCTTCAAGGTGCCTGGTTATGGCTAAAAAGTCTTCATACCTTTCCCTCCTGTATTATATGTTTATTTTAAAGACGAACTTTGCCCTGATCTAGTTTTTAATATATGAGAATGTTTTGGCATTATTTTTAAAAGTATATTGACCTTGCAGTTAGCAGCCCAATGTGTAACCCACTACAGCATATTCCTTAGGAGGGAAATAAGCTGAGGCTTATTTGACGTTAAAAAGATTTGTGGGTTGATAGTTTTTCAAATGTCTTGTAGACAAAGGGAAAGGCAATCATTAGGAATATATTTCATGAGTAAGCACAGATGGTAACATGGTAACTACTAAATTTATGCTGAAAAATGACAATTAAAGCTGGATGAAACCTTCCAGAAAGCTCCACCCTCTTACAACCATGGCGGTGAAATGAGGCCCAGAAAGCATATTTTCCCAAAGACTCATGATCAGTTATTGTTGTTGTTGTTATGTGCCGTGGAGTTGGTTCCGACTCATAGTGACCCTATACAGGGTTTCCGAGGCTGTAAATCTTTACGGGAGCAGAAAGCTTCAACTTTCTCCTGCTGACCTTGTGGTTCGCAGCCCAATTCGTAACCACTACGCTACCAGAGCTCCTTATTGGTGGAGCCTAACTCAGAATACGGATTGTCCAGTTCTCAGTCTAGAACTCTTACTACTACCTAATGCTATCTGACTAACTGCCTTCCCTAAAAATGAAATGAAAACAGTCTTACGAGCGAGATACCAAAGTTCCTTTGAAAACTGATACACAAAGAAATTAAAAAGAATTTTATAATTCAGGCTCTGTCCCATTTGATTCTATTGTTAAGGGACTGAGAAATGGGGCAATCAGCTTGTTTCCGCTCACTGACCCTTCATTCTGTTTACACATGGGCTGGCCAGATGTTACAGAAATAAAACAAACATCTGCAGCTGTTATCAGGATTAGGGTGGAGCACATGAGGTTCCCAGGTTTCGATCCAAAACATCAGACCACATTTGAATTTTACTGCTGACTTAGCATTTACTGCCTTGATTCTCTTCTAGAAAGTCTAAACTTTGCCACTTCACAACAAAGTCTGCACTATGCCAAGGTGCCAAGGACTTCTTGAGCTAACTTTAGTCCATTACTGAAGTAGTGTAGGTGACCAAAACAGCTATGTTACAACTTCTTTCATCCTTTTCTCATTCCTGCATTTAGGGAAGAGGGGTAGTTCTCCTTAAGAGAAAGAGGCCAAGAAGGTGGCATGGGAGAGACAGTGTATCATTGGAGAAGAACCCGGACATTAGGATTATGTAACACAGCTTTAATGCAGTGAACATGTGATTTCAAGTTAATCACTTAACTTGATGGCTTTGTTATGTTTGCTTATTCTTAAGTCAAGATAATAATGCTTACTTTTCAAACTGAAAGGATTTAGTGAGACAATGATATGAAGGATATGGGATATAAGTGTGTCCAATAGTTCTATTAATGTTTTTTTTTCCCTCAGATGTTTCTTCTTCTTTTTCTAAAGTATGGTGTCAGCTAATTTGTGAGACTTCTTGTTCCCACACTCTTTCAGTATGCCTTGCCCAAAATCCATCATCCTGCATATCATTAGCTAGAGTTCAATATTGGTTTATCAGATTTTTTTTCCTATTTATGTAAATGTGTAAACAATGAAAAACACACATTTTGATGATATAGTCACCAAGTTTTGACAAATGTATATGTCTGTGTAGCACAAAACTCTATTAAGAGATCTGGAACATTATCAAGGAGCCCTGGTTGGGTAGTGGGTTAGGCAGTGGGCTGTTACCTGCAAGTTCAGCAATTTAAGTGCACCAGCCACTCTGTGGCAGAAAGAGGAGGCTTTCTGCTCTTGTAAAGATTGACAGCCTCAGAAAGCTGGTCACTATGAGTCAGGAGTGACTTGATGACCGTGGGTGGGGTGGGTAGGAAGAGAACTTTACCATCACCTTGGGAAATTCTCTCATGCCCCCTAATAGTTAATCATTCCCTGCCTTCTCAAACTAGAAGCAACCCCTGTTCTGATTTGTTTCACCATAAGTGCCTTTGGCCTGTGCTAGAAACTTCATATATGAGGAATCACATAGTATGTACTAGTCTGTGTAAGTTTTCTTACATTCACCACACTGGTTTCTATATTCATCCATTCTGTTATATCTATTGGCAGTTTGTCCTTTTCCACTAGGAAGCTATCTTTAGTGAGTGATGTACGTGCTTCCTGAAAACTGAATTGATAAAAACAAAGTATATGTGTATGTATGTTTGTGCGAAAAGAAAAAATCTGGAAGGATAATCACTCAAATGTTTATAGCTTTTAGCTCTGGGATGTGCAATTGGGAGTACAGAGGGGAGTGGGAGAATTTTATTCTTGATTTCATAAGCTTTTTATATGGTTTGAACTTTTCCCATACACACATATAGATTTTACTAAATAGGCAGCAAATAAACATATTTTTCTACAAAACAACAACTGAGCTAAGGTAGGTGGAAAATGGAAAGAAAGTTGAGGGTCTCTTGCTGCCCCCATGCTAAGGAGCATGTCTGTTGCCTTACTCATCTGCCAAAGTGCTCCCTGTTCTGCTGGATAAACAGTCTGCAATATGAATGGAATTGGCACACACTGTGTGAGGATAGTAGAGACAGAAAGGATGAATCAAAATTATAAAGTATCTGCAGGTTTAAAAGGAAAAAATTGCTATAAAGACTAAGTCAGAAGATTGAAAGAATGATTTCTTAAAAACAAAAAAAACAAAAACAAAACCCAAACAAATAGAATCAAAATAACACAGCAAGTAAAAAGAGAGAATTCTAAACTTTTAGGTCTGTAAGAGGTTCTATAGTACAATTGCCATGACCCTTTAATGTAGAAAAATGCAAAATGAGGCCCAATGCAAGAAAAACATATAATCTAGGTAATAATTTCATTTTAGAGTGAAAACAGAGGTCTTAGAGATCATTACAACTCTTTGAGGCAGGGCCACATTTTTACTGTTTTCTGTGACCAGTACTAGGCTCTTAGATACTTGGTAAATATTTATTGTTGTTAGTGCTGTCAAGTTGGTTCCAAGTCATGACAACCCAGTATGGTATTTCTGAGGAGAGGCTGGTGGGGACCTCCGACCTCAGAGTTAGCAGTCCACTGATTCTCATACAGCATCACTTGCTGCTACATTTTATAAATGTAGAAACTGAGATGTGACCTGACATATACTCAGAAGAGCACATATATCCAGTGGCTCATAACCAGTGATGCCAGCCTCTTCTAAGACTTCGTTTTGTATAGATCCGCAATCAACACTTATAGAAGCAGCAGTCAAGAAATCAAACGACATATTGCATTTGGCAAACCTGCCACACAAGACCTCGTTAAAATGTTCAACAGTGAAGTTTGAGGACTAAAGTGCACCTGACCCAAGTAATGAAGCCATGGTATTTTCAGTTACCTCACATTGCATGTTAAAGTTGAGCAATGAGTAAGGAAGTCTGTAGAAGAATTGATGCAGCTGGATTATAGTGTTGGAGAAGAATATTAAAAGTGCCACGGACTGTCAGAAGAACAAACAAATGTGTGTTGGAAAAGTACGACCAGAATGCTCCTTAGAAACCAGTGTGGCAAGATTTTGTCTCTCACACTTTGGGCATGTTGTTAAGAGGGACCAGTCCTGGAGAAGGACATCATACTTGGTAATGTGAAGGTCAAAGAAAAAGAAGAAATCCTCTAGCGAGTTGGATTGGTACAGTAGCAACAGCAACAGGCTGGTGCAGGATGGGGCGTTGTTTCGTTCTGTGGTGTACAGGGTCACTATGAGTAAGAGCCCACTCCATGGGACCTAACAAGAATAGAACCAGCTAAGACACTAACAAGAAAACTAGTTGTTTTCATGTAGACCTCAACTCATGATGGCCCCATGTATGTCAGAGTAGAACTATGTTCCATAGGGTTTTCAATTGATGATTTTTTTTTTGGAAGTAGATGGCCAGTCCTTTCTTCTGAGGTGTCCAACCTTGCAGTTAGCAGCTGAATGCATTAACTCTGAATCACCTAGGGTACAATAAGAGATTGAAATTACATTTGAGGGATCTAATCAGACATAAAGAAGACTTCCTCAGAAGAGAGGGTCTTGAAACCTCTGTTCCTTAAACATCTTTAACAATATAATAGAATCTCACAGACTGAAACTGTTTATGTCTGGCACTGTTTGTCAAGGTTCCTCCCAGTTAGAAAATATCCAGACCTTGGGTGCCTTTAACAAGAGGTGAAAGTACCCAGGAGTGATGTAAAAAGTCTGACCTCTAGTGGTCATCATTTCTATGTTAGACTACAGGGAAAAAAGGTCAAGAATATGAAAATAACCCAGACTATGTTTTATGGAATTGGAAAGAAACCTTAGAAATTTCCTACTCAAAATTTTCAAATTTACAAGCACATGAACTCAGAACCAGTGAATAGAAATGATTCCCCAAAATCAGCTACTTTTAAAACCCAAGACTTCTGACAGATTGATACTCTGAGCTCAATATCCAACTCTTACAAACTTCCAGGGTCTCTTATCTTCAGTAAATCTGGAATCTGGAGCCTGGCTAGATACTTGGGCTTCAACTATACATATATTCTTGTTCACTAGCCATTGATAAGAAGTTATTTCCCTACGCAAAACAGTACCTATTCTGTTCTGAGCACTGTTTCATAAACAGGTGACCAGAGAAAAAACTGCTGGTTTCTTTGTGTATCACTTTATTAACACATTGAATAAAATATTGTTGCTGTTAGGTGAAGTCAAGTCAGTTCTGACTCATAGGACGTTATGCATAACAGAATGAGACATTACCCGGTCCTGTGCCATCCTCACAATTGCTGTTAAGCTTGAGCCCATTGCTGCTGCCACTGAGCCAATTCATCTAATTGGGGGTCTTCCTCTTTTTTGCTGACCCACCATTTCAACTTGTATGATGTCTTTCTTCAAGGACCGGTACCGCTTGATAATATGTCCAAAGTATGAGATACGAAGTCTTGCCATCTTGGCCTCTAAGGAGCATTCTGGCTGTTGTTCTTCTAACACAGATAAACTTACTGGTACTTTTAGTATGCTTCCCCAACACCATAACTCAAATTATCAATGCTTCTATGGCCTTCCTTATTCATTATCCAAATTTCACATGCTTATGATGCTGTTGAAAATACCATGGCTTGGATCAGGTGCACCTTAGACCTCAAACTGATATCTTTGCTCTTCAAAAATTTAACGAGTTCTTGCACAGCCTATTTGCCTAATGCAATATTCCATTTGATTTCTTGACTGCTGCTTTCATGAGCATTGATAGTGGATTTAAGCACAATGAAGTTTTTGACAGTTTCAGTCTTTTCTCCATTTGTCATGATGTTATTTATTGGTCCAGGGGTGAGGATTTTTGGTTTGTTTTGTTTTTTACATTGAGATGCAGCTCATACTGAAAGCTGTGGTCTTTAACCTTCCTCAGTAAGCATTTTAAGTCTTCACTTTCAGAAACCTAGATTGCATCATCTACATACTGCAGGTTGTTAATAAGTCTTCCTCCAAAACTGATGCCACACTCTTCTTCAGATAAACCAGCTTCTTAGATTATTTACTCAGTGTACAGATTGAATAAGTATGGTGAAAGAATACAACCCTAGCGCACACCTTCCCTAATTTTAAACCATTCAGTGTCCCCTTGTTTGTGTTGAACAACTGCCTCTTGGTCTATGTACAGGTTTCTCATGAGCACAATTAAGTGTTACAGTATATATATTCACTGTAATGTTGTCCATAGCTTGTCACATTCCACCCAGTCAAAAAACTTTGCATAGTCAATATAGCACAAGTAAACATCTCTCTGGTATTCTCTGCTTTCAGCCAAAGTCCATCTGATGTCAGCAATGATATCCCTCATTCCACATCGTCACCTGAATCTAGCTTGGACTTCTGGCAGTTCCCAGTTAACATATTTTTGAATTACCGTTACAAAATTTTACTTGATATTGATAATTTTGTTCACTGATTTCCACATTCTGTTGGGTCACCTCTCTTTGGAATGGGTACATATATAGATTTCTTCCAATCATTTAGCCAGGTATCTGTCTTCCAAATTTGTTGGCATAGATGAGTGAGTGCCTCCAGTTCTGCATCAGTTTGCTGGAAGATTTCAATCAGTATTCCATCAATTTCCAGACCCTAATATTTTTCCAATGCCGTCAGTGTACCTTGGACTTCTTCTTTTAGAGCACCATTGACTTTTAATCATATGCTACCTCCTAAAATAGTTAAACATCAGCCATTTCTTTTTGGTACAGTGACTCTATATTCCTTCCATCTTCTTTTGATGCTTTATGCATCATTCAGTATTTTGCTTATAGAATCCTTCAATATTTCAAGTTGAGGCCTGCATTTTTTCCTCAGTTCCCTATGCTTGAGAAATGCTGAGTGTGCTTTTCTTTTTTGATTTTATAACTTCAGGTCTTGGAACATTTCATTATAATACTTGACTTTATCTTCTCAAGCTGTCTTTTGAAATTTTCTGTTCAACTCTTGTACCTCCTCACTTCTTTCATTTGCTTTAGCATCTTTATGCTGGAGAGCAAGTTTCAGATTCTTTTCTGATATTGATTTTGTTCTTTTCCTTTTTTTCTTTTTGTTATCTTACAGATCTTTTGCTTTCTTCCTATATGATTTTTTTTTTTTTTTAATGTTATCCCACAACGGTTCTGGTCTTTAGTTATTAGTGTCTAATGTATCAGATATGTTCTTGAGATGGTTTCTAAATTCAGGTGGGATATGTTCAAGGTAAATTTTTGGCTTTCATGAACTTCTTTTAATTTTCTTCAGCTTCAACCTGAGCTTGCATATGAGCAATTGATGGTCTATTTCACAGTCTATCTCTGGCCTGGTTTTGACTGGTGACGTGGAGCTTTCCCATCATCTGTTCCCACAGAAGACTCCTGGTGTGGTACGGTAGGATCAGCATTGGACTACACACCACAACGTCAGCAGTTCAAGCTCACCAGCTGCTCCTCAGAAACCCTATACAGGGTTGCTGTGAGTCAGAACTGACTCGATGGCACTTAAAACCAATTTCCTACAGATGCAGTCAACTTGATTTGTGTGTTTGCCATCTGGTGAGGTCCATGTGTATGGTCATCATGTTTCAATATTCTGGTGCTGTCTGACAGTGTCCCACTGTTCCTCATAAAGTTTTCAGTGACTAAACATTCTGGAGTAGTCTGCTTTTCCCTCTTTCAAGACTGTCTTATTCTTGAAGTTCAGCTAAATCCTGTCCACCGTGGGTGTACCCTGCTGTATTTAAAATACCGACGGCATATTTTTCAACATTACAGTAACACACAAGCCACCATAGTATGACAAACTGACAGACGAGTGACGGAATAAACATTGAATAACATTTATTAAACCATTAAAACTAAATGATCTCACAGGGCTTGTCTAGCTCAACTGTGTAAGGGTTTCAAGTATATGGAAATCTTGACTCTGCATAAGTAAGACATGATAATCTGGTATCACTACAATGACACCACCTTTTAGAATAGGAATTTTTAGTCTGGATTCCACCAGATCCTAAAGGGGACTATGAAATTTTCTTATCTTAATGACCTTTTGCTTTCTTCCTGTATGATTTTTATTTGATGTAATCCCACAACTCTTCTGGTCTTTAATGAGTAGTGTCTAATGCATCATATATGTTCTTGAGATGATCTCTAAGTTCTTTTATGGGAAGATCTATAAACTTTCTGATATTGAATCAGGCTGTTCGTACAGTTTTACATTTTTCTGGAGAAAACATCCAAAGAGTCCATCAGAAGGTTCAAGGACAATCTGACAAGTTATAAGCATCATTGAGTAAAAACAGACATTAAACAAGGTTTCCAAAGAAGAAATGGACACAAACTCTGAGACTTAACAGTTGTAATTTCATAGAATAAGATAACACACATGTCTGCTATCAGGGTAAGAGATTCACTTCTCATTCTCTTCTGCTCTTCTATGTTGAGGTTCACTTGTTTATTCAATAGATGTAGCCCCCAGTTAACTGAAGTCATCTAGTCCTTTTTTAAAACATCCTGGCTGAAGCTGATGGCATACTAGATGCTCACGGCTTGTAGGTTGGTAGTTAGTGGCTGGAGCTGTGTGCTTACCAAGGTTCAGCTACCCATCCTTCCAGATCTATGTATCCCAGTTGTATTCATTATTGTAATTATAGAATTTAAATGTTATGCAAACAGATGAGGCATGAGTATGAAAACAAAGAAACTTCCTTCAATGAAAACTAACTTGATTGCTCTGGAAAGACTCAAAAAGGATGAGTTGCTGAAAAGTACTCTAAAATTAGTTTGTAGATGAGACAACTGTAAAGGAATGATAAAAATTTAAAATATGGAAGATTTCTGCAAGTTTTTACTTTGTTCCATTAGAACAAACAATAAACAAACAAAACATGATTAAGAATTATAGTGCTGGTGATTGTCTGCCCTTGAGTCGGTTCTAACTCATAGAGACTCTGTATAGAGATTCTGAGGCTGTAAATCTTTATGTGAGCAAAAAGCCACATCTTTCTCCTATGGAGTGGCTGGTATATTCAAACTGCTGACCTTGCATCTAGCAGCCCAACTTGTAAAACATTATGCTCTCAGGACTCCTTTAGAACTATGGTTATTATTTTTATGTGCCATTGAGTAGGTTCCTACTCATACCTACCCTGTATAGGCCATCCAAGGCTTCAAATCTTCATGGGATCAGAAAGACCTATCTTTTCCCTGTGAACAGGCTGGTGGGCTTTAACCGCAGACCTTGTCATTCACAGTCCTTTCCTTATAGTAGAAGAAGCATTATTGGAGTGACCTATTTATTTTTAAAAATCAACTACAAAACAGATGAAATTCTGTAACTGGAGAATACATATTTAACGAAAGTTCATGGCCTTACATCAGAAAACTTACTGACAAATGAGTATCTTAAGTTAAATATATGTATAGATATGATTTTTACCTTTAGCTAATTTTTTTGATTAGCTGACACTGAACTGCAATTAGGAAGAGTACTTCTTTAGTGCTAAGATTAGGATGTCAAACTGAGATCTAAGAGAACTGGTTTACTTGTGTTTCCTGAGTGTTAACCTCTTGAGAGTTTGGTCTTTTAAAACATTCCTGCGAAGACTCTTTTTATTCTTGTAACTCTGCTTCCTGTAGGCACTTCTCAGATACCTTTTCCCTTTGATAATTAGCTTGGCTTCAGAGCCAGGAACCAATAATTCAACTCTCAGACTTTCTGTTAATATTTGTTTACCTTAGCAAACAAATGTTTCCCTTAGAGAATTTTGTGTGTTGTCTAATTCTGTGGGGTTGTTGTTGTTATTGTTAAGTGTCATCGAGTCAGTTTCAACTTATAGCTACCTTGGATATGGTCTCCGAGCCAAATCATTGAAAAAGATCCATATTTGTGCCCATTTCAAAGAAGGGTGGGCCAAAGGAATACAGAAGTCATGGAACTATATCATTAGTATCACATGAAGATAAATAAAAAATGGTTGTTGTTGTTGTTGTTGTTGTTAAGGGTCTTCGAGTCTGTTCCAACTCAGTTACCCTGCATAGGGTTTCTGAGGAGCAGCTGCTGAGTCTAAACACCGATCATACAATTCAAACTGACCTTGAGGTCTAGTGCTTATCTTACAGTGCCACACTCAGACTCCAAAGAGAAAGAAAGAAAAAAATGGTTGTATCTGAAAATACTTAAAAATGGTTATGGGAGTCCTGGTGTGGTACTATAGGGCAAGCATTGGAAGGCTAACCATAAGATTCAAACCCACCAGCCACTCCTCAGAAACTTATAGTGTCGCTTTGAGTCAGAACTGACTTAACAACACTTAACCTAACCATCAATACATCCACAGGGAACTGTCAGAAATTCAAGCTGGATTCACAAGAGGTTGTAGGATAAGGAATACCATTGTTGATGTCAGATGGATCTTGGCCAAAAGCAGAGAATGTTTATTGTTGTTATTGTTGTCAGGTGCCATCGAGTTGGAACTGATGCATAGCAACCCCATGCACAGCAGAACAAAACAATGTCCGATCCTGGGCCAACCTCACCACCGCTGCCACACTTGAGTCCATCAATGATGCCACCTGGCCGATCCATCTCATTGGGGGTCTTCCTCTTTTTCTCTGACCCTCCACCTTACCCATAAAAATCAAATTGACTACATCTGTGGAAAGAGAAGATATGATGAGTCCATATCATCAGTGAAGACAAGGCCAGGGGCAGACTGTGGAACAGACCATCAATTACTGACATGCAAATTCAAGTTGAAGCTGGAAGAAAATGAAAACAAGTCTACAAGAGACAAAATATGACCTTGAATTGATCCCATCTGAATTCAGAGATCATCTGATTTGATGCATTAAACACTAAAGACCGAAGACCAGAAAAGTTGTGGGATGACATCAAGAACATCATACATGAAGAGAGCAAAAAGTCATTAAGAAGACAAGAAAGAAGGAAAAGGTCAAAATGGATGTCAGGGGAGACTCTGAAACTTGCTCTCCAGCGTAGAGAATGTTTACTTGTGCTTCCTTGTCAATGCGAAGGCATTAGACTGTGTATCATAACAAACTATGGATAACATTGAGAAGAATAAGAATTCTATTATACTTAATTGTGGTCATGAAAAACCTGTATGTATTTCTAGAGACATTCATTAGAACAGAATGATGGGATCAGGAAAGGTGTGCACTAGGGCTGTATCCCTTCACCACCGTACTTATTTTATATGCTGAGAAGCTGGATTATATGAAAAGAAATATATGATCAGGATTGGTGGGAGACTCATTAACAACCTGTGATATGCAAATGACACAACTTTGATTGCTGAAAGGGAAAAGGACTTGAAATATTTACCAATAAAGATCAATGAGCACAGCCTTCAGGATGGATTGCCCCTTAATGCCAATAAAATGAAAATCTTTATAACTGGGCCAATAAATAACATCATGATAAATGGAGAAAAGATTGAAGTTGTCAAAGACTTAATTTTGTTTGCATTCGTAATCAATGATGATAGAAGCAGCAGTCAAGAAATTAAACAGTGTAATGCCTTGGGCAAATCTGTTGCAAAGGACTTGTTAAAGAGCAAAGATATAACTTTGAGGACTAAGGTGTGTCTGATCCAAGTCATGGTATTTTCAATTGTATCTTATGCGTGTGGAAGTTTGATGACGACAAAGGAAGACCAAAGAAGAATCAATGCATTTGAATTATGGTGTTGAAGAAGAATATTCAAAGTAACATGGACTGCCAGAAGAAAACATATCTGTCTTATTCCATATTCCTTATTCTATATTCCAAGCATTATTCTAAAGACTTTGCAGACATTATTTAATTGAGTGGCTGCTTCATAGCATCCCTAGGAGGTAGGTGCTAGCATTAGCTTTGCTTTATTCAGATAGTTACAGGGGAGTTAAGTAACTTGCTCAGCATCACACAGCTGGTAAGGGGTTGAATCCAAGCAGTCTGTTTACAGAGTCCATGCCCACTGCCCTTATGCTGTTTATTGTCACTGAAAGTGCTTGGCCTAAAAAAGTAGGAAAACATAGATTCTAGATGCGATTTTCCTTTCTTACAATGTTCAATTCAATTTAATAACTACTGCTCAATTCAATTCAATTCAGTCCTACTGACTTCAACTCAGTTCCACTTAAAATGGTTTTATTTTATTTTTTTCAGTATAGTTTGTGCCAGCAACCACTGCGCTCAGCCCTGGAGGGCTACGAGAGAGGTTGTTGTTAGCTGCTGTGGAGTCAGCTCTGACCCATGGAAACCCCGTGCACAGCAGAATGAAGCACTGTCCCATTCCCACCCATGTTCAGATGCATATCAAATGGTTGTGAGCTACAGGTTTTACACACACTGATTTTCAGGAGTAGATTATGAGGCCTTCCTTTCTCATCTGTCTGAGTCTGGAAGCTGCTATGAAACTTGTTCAACAGCATAGTAACCTACAAGCATCCATTGACAAGTGGGTGCTGGCTGCCCATGAAGTGCATTGGCTGGGAATCAAACCTGGGCTTTTGGCATGGGGCATAGGGCCTCTCTTGTAGAATTCTTGCCTTCCATGCAGAAGACAAATAGGATTGTTGTTGTTAAGTGCTGTGGAGTTGGTTCTGATGCATAGCAACCCTGTATAGGATTTTCAAGAATCAGCTGATGTGTTTGAACTGCTGACCCAAAGAAGATTAAGACCCAAGAATCTTGGGTTTTTATGGGTGAGAATAAGTCAAGTAATAAAATGATGGCAAAATATGGAGTAGAAAAAGCAGTCTTCAGAAGGAATGTGAGATCTGGAGCTCAGGTGAGGGTGGGTACCAGAAGAAGTATGTTTTATGTACTCTGTCTTCTCTACTTCTCATTGAGGAGATGACTGATCTTATAGCCCAGGTAGGGGTCTCCTGGAACTACAGGGTCTGGATAGGGGGAAAGTTGAAACATAGATATTCAGTGCCCAAGAAGAGCAGATGACCTTAGACTGGGACCATTTCCCAGCTCCAGCCAGTGGCCTTAGGCTGCCATTCCAAAGTGCAGTCAGCTCAGTGACTTGGTGTTTATTTCTTATTACCCTGAATATTGCCATGATTTTCTATGGTCTTCAATGGATGTGTTAGTTTTTTAAAAAAATATCTATACAAAGCACCTTGCACAGTGTCTGACCCTTCGTGAGTGCTCCTACTGTGGCAACCATTATCATCAATATTTTAACCTTTGCAATCTGTCCAATTGCTCATAGTTCTCTTTGACAGAGATGGAAGGTTGGCCTAATGGCTCATGAGCCAGATAGCATGACATTCCTTTGTCTCTTTTTAGGGAGTTCTATCTTTCTTCTCCAAGATGAAAAGTGGGACAAACTATTGAAGATCATGCTCCTGCTTGTCCAATGGTCATGCTGTACTAAACATGAGTATTCTCAGGGGTAAACTGCTCCCTTACACAACACCTTTGATGTTACACAATGGAAAAGGGTTGCATATTAAAATACGAGGCATGTGTAAGTACCTCATAATTAACTGCTCTCTATTTAACCAGACAGTTCTAGCAAGTTAATTTGATGTCTGTTACGAGACTTAATAATTGTCAGTGACTTTTAAAAACAATTTACTGGTATAATCATTAACTACCCTTAGATTATCTTGTCAAATTGATAATTAAATGCCTCAAAAATTCATTACAGACTCAATGTATTAATAGGAATGTAATTAAGTAATGTTTGCTTATGAATAAATCTAGAGTTTATTACCTGTACACTTATTTATCTTTTCTACACTTATTAAATCTTCCTAGGGGCCTCTTCAGAATCAATAGAAAACCAAGAATCAATAAAAGTCTTATTAGATCCAAATGAGCAACTTAATTGAGAGAATGTGAAATAAATATGGATTCTTCATATCTGTGGGTGGAGGCAGAGAGTATTTCTATTTCATAGGAAAATTTTCAGTTGGGAAAACAGAGTTCGTTCCCTCCTTTCTTCCATTTTCTCTTGTTTCTTTTTCTTGCATTTCCCTTCCTTCTTTTTCCTCCTTTTCTTTTACCAAGCATTTAAGTGTCTTTTATGTCCCAGTCATCATGGAAGTTGCTGAGGATACATAGTTCCAACCTAACCTGTAAGACCTGTAACACTTACAATGCACCACGTGAATGCTACCCTAGAGAAATGGACCAGTTGTTTAAGGAGTACACAGGAAGGCATGATTGACTAAACCTGTACTCAGGGAAGATTTCTCAGAGGAGGTGATATCAGTGCTTGACAGAGAATGGGAAGTAGAAGTTCTCCAGGGAGAAAAAGTCAGAGAGCACATCCAAGTAAAGGGAATAGTGTGCAAAAGGGGGGGACAGGGAAGAGCATCATGGGAAACTTAAGAACTGGTCAAGAGTTCACTAGAAATGAATGCATTTGAAACTCCTGAGTGACATGATCAGAGAAAATAACCTTGGAGGAGAGAGTAGGGGTTTCAGTTGCTGTTGTTAAGTGCCATTGAGTGAGTTCAGATTCATAGCGAGCCTATGTAGAGTTTCTGCAAAAAATATATGACACCAAGCATTCCTCTTACAACTCTATATGCCACAGGTTTAGTGATTCATTGCAGTGGCCACACAACTCAGACAGAAAACTCAGTTATGAAGCTCATTAGGGAAGCTAACAGGTTACAATTTGGGGTCAGAAATGCTCAGAGCACAGTCAACTGCTGATAATGCCCATAGGACACACTGCTCCACCATGAGCCTCAGCCTGAAAGCACTCGGCTCTAGCTGTGTGGGTCAGCAAACCTAGCTCCTTCACTTAAGTGCCTGGAGGCACCCCACTCTACAAGCAAGCTTCCTGCCCAGTTGTGCGGCTTTACTAACTCCATGGGCTGGGAAGTCCCCTGCTCTGTCTCATGCTCTGGTTCTTGGTTCTGCTGCTGTTGCTCCTCTAGCATTCCTCCATTGTCATCACTTTCTGTACCTGGGCCAAAGAGGTTCAATGCGTAGGGATCTTGGGACCCAAAGGACAAACTCTACTTCTGGTTCCTCTTCTTTGATGATAATGAGATTCTCCTTCCTGCTTCTGAGATGGTTTATTTAATACTTAAGTTTTATTATTACAATTACGATGAACTCTGCTAATATCCAGAGCTGAATTGTTATCCTGTCATATCTTCTCACACTTTCTCTTACTCAGACCTACTGATGTTGTTACGTGCATTGAGTCAGTTCTGACTTATAGTGACCCTATATAGGGTTTCCAAGGAGCAACTGGTGGGTTTGAACCACTAACCTTGTGGTCAGCCTTTCAGTGCTAATCCTACAGAGCCACACCATTACTCTTACCCAGATCTAGCAGGGCAGAAATGGTGTTTGGTGGACATAGTCTACGCCTTGAAGAAACATTAAGAATTCACTATATTGCAGTTTCCAAAGGGTGGCTGGTGAGTTTGTACCACCAACCTTGAGGTCAGCAGTTGAGTGCTGATGATTATAATGTTAGCAGCATATTCTGATATCCCTGATTTCTCAAGATGTTCATTCTAATTACAGCTTAACTGGCCCTACCTGTCCATATCCTTCTATTCTTGTGATCATCAGATGCCCAGGTTTTTCTAGGTCATACTCCACTTCTGATCTGCTGCCATAGTAAAGATACCCATACATGTCAAGTCACATACTGGAATTTGAGTTTGATAAATAAGATCTCAACCTATTTCAACTGCGACTTCCTAAAATTCTTTGGGGGAATTCAAAGATCTGTCTGGTTTCTCCCCCAAACTCCTCAGACATACCCAGGAGACATAGAAACCAAATTCAAGAATGTTTGGTGGTATGAACAACCCTAGATAAAATTAAGTTTAAATTAGTGGCTGTGACTTTTCCAGTCTCTATAGAGAATCCCACCACTTGTTTGTCACTTTGTTTTACTGCGGTAGCTTGCATGTTGCTATGATCCTGGAAGCTATGCCACTAATATTTTAAATACCAGCAGGATCATTATGGTGGACAGATTTCAGATGAGCTTCCCGACTAAAACAGACTTGAAAAAAGAAGAGATGGATTACTTCTAAATATTAGTCACTGAAAGCCTTATGAGTAGCAGCGGAACACTAAATATTGAATTGAAACATGATGAAGAGCGCCAGAATATTGTCAACTATAGTACCAGATGATGAACTCCTCAGATTGGAAGGCCCTCAAAATATGACTGGGGAAGAACTGTCTCCTTAAAGTAGAGTTGACTGTCATGCCGGGAAAGGATTATAGCTTTTGGAACCTTCTTTTGCTGATGGGTCACAACTCAAAATGAGCTGAAAACATCCATTAATAATCAGAACATGGAATGTAGGATGTATAAGTCTAGGAAAATTGCAAGTTGTTTAAAAATGAAATGGAATGCATTTATATCCTAGGCAATAGTGACAATCTGACAATCACATGGTTTTTATGCCAGGGATGAACAGGAGTGGTGTCACATTCATCATCAAAAAGAAATGATTGAGTGCCTGTGGGCAGAAGGTTGATTTGTAAAGTGTGCCTTTTGGACATTTAAACAAATACCTGTTTTCTATTTTACATGTGTACATTAAAGAAAAAAAAAAAAAGAAATAGATGTAAATACTGTTGACTGATGGTACACGAAGAAGATTGTAATCATTGCAATGAAACAAAATATGATTTATTGCATGTAAAACTCATCATCTGCCCTGTAAATTTTCATTTAATTCATAATAAAAACTAAGGAAAACATCTATCTTGAGGCACAACTTTGTCTGTGATAGGATAATATCCATACGCCTACGAGGAAGACTAGTTAATACCACTATTATTAAAATTCATACATGAATCACTAAAGCCAGTGATGATGACACTGAAGAATTCTAACAACTTCTTCAGCCTGAAATTTATTAAACATGCAATCGAGGTGTATTTATAATTACTGGAGATTGGGATGCAAAAGTTGGAAACAAAGAGGAAGGATGAGTAGAGGGAAAAAATGGCCTTGGTGATAGAAACAATGCAGGAGATTGCTTGACAGAATTTTGCAAGACCAATGACTTCTTCATTGCAGATACCTTTTTTAAACAACATAAAAAACTACTATTCACATGGACCTCACCAGATGGGATACACAGAAATCAGATTGATTACATCTATGGAAAGAGACGGTGAAAAAGCTAAAAGAAGGTCGGGGCTGACTGTGGTGGTGGTGTGCCTTGGAGACGGTTCTGACTCATAGTGACTTTGTGTAGGATTTCTGAGGTTATAAATCCTTACAGGAGCAGAAAGCCTCATCTTTCTACCATAGAACAGCTGGTAGTTTTGAACTGCTGACCTTGAGATTAGCAGCCTGACTTGTAACCACTATGCTACCAGAGCTCCTGAAGAACAGACTTGATGCATTACACACTAGTGTTCAAAGACCAGAAGATTTGTGGGATGACATCAAGAATGTCATATAGGAAGAAAGGAAATGGTCATTAAGAAGACTAGAAAGGAGGAAAAGACAAAATGGATGTCAAAAAAGACTCTGAAACTGACTCTCTAGCATAGAGATGCAAAAGCAAAAGGAAGAAAAGAGGATGTAAGAGAGCTGAATAGAAATTTTCAAAGGGCAGCTCAAGAAGACAAAGTTAAAAATTATAATGAAATGTGCAAAGACCTGGAGTTAGAAAACCACAAAGGAAGAACACGCTCAACATTTCCCAAGCTGAGGGAACTAAAGAAAAAAATCAACTTTAAATATTGAAGGTTTCTGTGGGCAAAATATTGAATGATGCATAAGGCACCAAAAGAAGATGTAAGGAATACACAGAGTCACTGTACAAAAAAGAAATCAATGTTCAATCATTTCAAGAAGTAGCTTATGATCAAGAGTCAACAGTACTGAAGGAAGAAGTCCAGGGTACACTGAAGGCATTGGCAAAGAACAAGCCTCTGGGAATAGACAGAATACAAATTGCAATCTTTCAACAAATTGTTGTGGCACTGATGGCACTCACTTATCTATCTCAAGAAATTTTGAAGACAGTTGCCAACTGATTGGAAAATAACAATATTTATGCCCAATCCAAAGAGTCGTGACCCAAAAGAACACAGAAATCATTGGACAATATCCTTAATATTACCTGCAAGCAAAATTTTGTTAAAGATAATTTAAAAATGGCTGTAGCAGTACATTAACAGGGAGCTGCCAGACATTCAGGCAAGATTCAGAAAAGGACATATTGTCAGGAGTGACCAGTCCCTGTAGAAGGACATCATGCTTTGTAAAGTGGAGGGTCGGAGACAAAAAAGGAAGACCTTCAATGAAATGGATGGGCACAGTGACAACAGAAATGGGCTTAAGTGTAGCAATGATTGTGAGGTTGGTGCCGGATTGGGCAGTGTTTTGTTCATTTGTTCATATGGTCATCAATGTTCATCACTGCATGATCTACAATAGCAAAAAGATGTAGAAAGCCTAAGCGCACATCAGTGGAAGAATGGATAAACAAACTTTGGTACGTACACACCCTGGAATACTATATAACCATGAAGAATAATGATACATTTGCAAAATGCCTCATAATGCCCTGGAGGACATTATGCTGAGTAAAATTAGTCAGACACAAAAGGACAAATACTTTTGTCCATTATTGTAAAAGCTTAAGAAAACAGTTTCATACTAAAAGAAATATTATTTGATAGCTACCAGGCATGGAAGGGAGTGGACAGTAAATTCATGTTAGAGGCAGACACATGCTAGCTCAGATGATGTTGTTGTTGCTAGGTGCCATAGAGTTGGCACCGACTCATAGCAACCTTACGCACAGCAGAAGGAAACAATGTCCGATCCTGGGCCAACCTCACTATTGCTGCCATAATTGAGTCCATCGATGCTGCCATCTGGCCAATCCATCTTGCTGGGGGTCTTCCTCTTTTTTTCTGACCCTCAGTCTTACCAAACATGACATCCTTCTTCAGCGACTGTTCCCTCCTGACAATATGTCCAAAGTATGAGAGACTAAGTTTGGCCATTTTGGCCTCCAAGGAGCACTCTGGCTGCACTTATTCCAAAACAGATATATTGGTTCTTTTGGCAGTCCATGGCAATTTTAGTATTCTCCTCCAACACCATAACTCAAATGCATCAATTCTTCTACAGTCTTCCTTATTCATTGTCCAGCTTTCACATGCATATGAGATTATTGAAAATACCATGGCTTGGGTCAGGCACACCTTAGTCCTCAAGCTGACACCTTTGTTCTTCAACACTTTAAAAAGTTCTTGTGCAGCAGATTTGCTTAATGCAATATGTTCTCTGATCTCTTGACTGCTGCTTCTGTGAGTGTTGATAGTTAATCCAAGAAGAATGAAGTCCTTGACAACTTCAATCTTTTCTCCGTTGATAAGAATGTTGTTTATTGGTAGAGTGGTGAGGATATTTGTTTTCTTGACATTGAGATGTAATCCATACCGAAGGCTGTGCTCTTTCATCTTCATCAGTAAATGATTTAAATCCTCTTCACTTTCAGCAAGCAAGGTTGTATCATCTGCATATTGCAAGTTGTTAATAAATTTTCCTCCAATCCTGATGCCATGTTTTTCTTCATAGAACCCAGATTCTCAGATTATTTTTTTCAGCATACAGGTTGAATAAGTATGGTGAAAGAGTACAACTTGTCGCACACCTTTCTTAATTTTAAAACATTCAGTGTTCCCATGTTCTGTTAGAACAACTGCTTCTTGGTCCAGGTTCAGATTCCTCATGAGCACAATTAAGTGTTCTGGAATACTCATACTTCTCAATGTTGTCCATAGCTTGTCATGATCCACACACTCGAAAGCCTTTGCATAGTCAATAAAGCA
>NW_006408695.1:4387257-4411175 GCF_000296735.1 Chrysochloris asiatica | reverse complement strand
AGATGAGTGAGTGCCTCCTGTGCCTTCTCGTATTCTTGAAAAATTTCAATCTTTATTCCATCGATTCCTGGTGGCTTGTTCTTTGCCAATTCTTCTTCAATGCACTTTGGACTTCTTCCCCAAGTATCATTGGCTCTTGTTCATATACTAACTCTTAAAATAGTTGAACATTAACCATTTCCTTTTGGTACAGTGACTCTGTGTATTCCTTCCATCTTCTCTTGATGCTTTCTGCATCATCCAATAATTTGCCCAGAGAATCTTTCAATAATGAAAGCTGAGGCTTGAATTTTTTCTTCAGTTCCCCCAGCTTGAGAAATGCTGAGCGTGTTCTTCTTTTTAATTTCTTACTCCAGATCTTTGAACATTTTATTGTAATATTTGACTTTATGTTCTCGAGCTGATCTTTGAAATTTTCTGTTCAGCTCTTTTACTTCTTCATTTCTTCCATTTGCTTTAGCATCTCTATGCTGGAGAGCAAGTTTCAGAGTCTCTTCTGGCATCCATTTTGATCTTTTCCTTCTTTCTTGTCTTCTCAATGACTTTTTGCTTTCTTCATGTATGATGTTCTTGATGTCATCAAGAAGAGTTGTGGGATGACATCAAGAACATCATACATGAAGAAAGCTCAGGTGATGGGTAGGGCAATTTACAAGAAGGGGGACAGCAATACACAAGAAGAGGGACTGTGGCAAATGAACAATGAATATAGTGAAAGACTTAAGGAGGTATGCATAGCCTAAATGAGATAGAAGTAAATACTGATTTATACACAACCTTGGAACAGCAGTATTCTGTGATACAGGGATCACATAGTCTGAATAGGTAAAGGAGGGGAAAAATGTTTAGACATTTGACTGTGTTGTAGATATTGTTTTCCCAAATGAATATAGGGAATTATAATTACAGAATATTTGTAAGCCCATCTTTAGTCTATAATAGATTTGGTTTACTAAAAGGGGAATTAGAATCTGCCAAGGGAAATGGACTTCTTGTTAAGGCTTTGTGGAGTATGAGACCTTAGGTGGAATCCTGAATCCCACCCGAACCTTCTAAGTTGGGACATTGCCGCTTGAAAAGACATACAGACCAACCCAGAACTTCTGGGAGAACAGAAAAATCTTATTAATTTTTTGCAGAAGAAATTGATTTTATTTGATTATTGCATTTAAAAAAGTGACTGGCTATTAGAATATCAAGCAAGCTGTTTGCTTTGGAGGCATCTAGGTAAGAAAAGTCAGACATCAGGGGAAGCTCCCGTCTAAAATTGAAATTCAAAGGGAACCTGCATGCAGTCTAATATGCTTGCTGGTGACCACTCTGGTCTACTTGTGAGTGGAAGTGGGGGAAATGTTGCAATGATGACATGGGCTGAGTTTGACCCTGTTCCATTAATACCTGTTGACCTTAAGCTGACAGAGAAGAGGAAGGCCTGGCTGGTTTGAACTTTAGGGAGAGCTCTAGTAGCGTAGTGGTTATGAATTGGGCTGCGAACTGCAAGGTCAGCAGTTCAAAACTACCAGCTGCTCCACGGGAGAAAGATGAGGCTTTCTGCTCCCATAAAGATTTACAGCCTCGGAAACCCTGTTCAGGGTCGCTATGGGTCAGAACCGACTCGCCAGCACTTAACAACAACATGACCTCTGTAGAACTTGGGCACCAACCAGAGCTGAAAGTGAAGCAACCACCTAGTCTGAAGTGCAGGGCAGTGTCTGTGAAGTCCAGAACTTGCAGCTAGTACACATTTGACCTAGCTTGGATAGCTAGCTGACCAGAACTCGGCCAGATGAAGATAAAGATGTTTGATACTGTTAGCAAGTATAAATGGCTACAATTTGATGAACTGGACCTTTGCTTATGGATGCAGTTGCTCAAAATTTCAACTGAAATAGGATCCTTCGTA
Source organism: Chrysochloris asiatica (assembly GCF_000296735.1). NCBI lineage: Eukaryota > Metazoa > Chordata > Mammalia > Afrosoricida > Chrysochloridae > Chrysochloris > Chrysochloris asiatica. The sequence continues at coordinate 4,409,272 of NW_006408695.1, read as the reverse complement.
TCGAGAAACAAGCGTGTGTCCACAGTTCACTGGTTTGCTATAGATGGGTAATCTAGACTTTGACTATCAAAAATGAGGGGCTATTAAGGCATGAAGTGGCTGGCTTGCAATCTTTCATGAATGTGCTTAGTTTCAGAATGATGGGGGTAAGGTAGAATACCCACTGAATAGTTTTCCTCTTCTCCAGATGGATCTGGTGAAAGGGAATGGGGTGTGATGCAGACAGGATTTCATGATTCAATTGTGAGTAATTATTAGCTGGATTAATTATGATTGCCACAACTGTAATTGCAGAAGATGTAGCTAAAAGGTGGAGTAGTTAATCTTTCATTTCAGGAACAGAGGATCCCAGAACCATCAGGAAAGATGAAGATTTAAGTGACATTTTTTAAGGCTGGATGACCTGACTTCAAGTGCCTTGTCTGTCACTAATTAAGTGAAAGACTCTGGACAGGTGGCATTCTCTCAGTTTCCTCATGTGGAAAATGGGTGTAATCGTTTTAGGTCTATCCATCTTATACCACCATTGAGAGGATCAAATGAAACCATGGAATATAGAACACCTTGTAAACAGGCCATAAAATGCTACATAAATGTGAGGTCATAGTATTATGATTATATCTAAAAGGCTATAAACCATTCAGAGGAAAATATCCAAGTATTCAAAGCATATGGTTGGAATCCAGCATTGCTTTATCTGTCAGATGGTGACTCTCAGATACTAATGGATAGACCTGCTGTTCTTCCCAGGTGCTTCCCCACAGGAATTGTACTAGTCTGTTGACTTGTCTGCATTCTAGGTTAGTCTGTAAGCTCTGTGAGGAAAAGACCACGGCTATTTTGGCAATATATAGAGCAGTGGTTAAATGTACTGGGTTTAGGGAAAACAATTGGCTAGTCCTAATTCCAGTCCTGGCTTTGCTGCTTGCCTGCTATATGACTTAGGGAAAATTGATGAAACTCTTCAAGTCTTCATTTTTTTAAATACATGCTTCCCTCATGTGATTCTTGTTAGGTGCCATATAGATACATAGTGATCCTATGTTACAGGATAGAACTAGCCATAGCATTTTCTTGGCTGTAATTTTTACAGGAATAGATCACATGGTCCTTCTTCCATGGGGCCACAGAATGGGCTTAAACCACTATCCTTTTGGTTAGCAGCCCAGAACTTAACTCTTGTGAAACTAAGGATCCTTGCCTTCCTCATAGTGGTGTTGAAAAGATGAAATGAATGATCACATTTCAAATGCTTAAAGCAAAACCTGTAGCATAGGAAGTGTTTAGAAACTCAGGGCATTCATTATTGTTGCTGTTGTCCTCTTTAGATCTCAAGTGCCTAGAATAGTATTTTGCCTATAATAGATGTTCAATACATAAGAAAATGAAAGAAGATAAAATAAATTCCTAATCTAAACAGATATATATTCATATCCTGAGATTAATGAATCCTAAAGGTTGGGGTTGGGGAAGGAAAATCATTGAGTTATGTGGACTGATGCTGCATCCTTTGGGGCCATTTTGTCTTTTGTCTTTATCAATAAGAAGAAACTTCTACCATATTGGCAATCTGCAGTAATTGGGGTAGCTTTTCAAGTTAGCCATGGCTTGGAATGTTTACAGAGTATCTAGCACTGCACCACAGGTGTGACTGTGAATTGGAATCTACTCAATTGTACCAACAACAATGACAGTCATATGTGACTATAGAGCACTGGAAATGTAGTCCAAATTGAGATATGGTATCACTGTAAAATTCACACCAGATCTCAAGGCCTTAGTATGAAAAAGCAAACAAACAAACAAGTAAAAGTGACCTCAATACTTTTTATATTGCTTAGTTTTTGAAATGATAAAATCTTGGAGGTGCTGATTAAATATAATATGTTGTTGTTGTTGTTAAGTGCCATCAAGTCAGTTCCAACCCATAGTGACCCTGTACAGGGTTTCCGAGGGTAAAAATATTTTAAAGAAAAATGTTTTAAAGGACACTTTTTTATTGCATTCTTCCGCGAAACCTTTGGGGGAAGGTATTATTATATTATCCACTTCACAGATAAGAAATTCAGGTTGTTGTTGTTGAGTGCTATTGAATCAGTTCTGACTCATAACGACCCTGTAGTGGGTTTTCTAGTCTCCTGTGGAGTGGCTGGTGGGTTTGAAATGCTGACCTTGTGGTTTGTGGTCCAGTATTTATCCTACAGAGCCACTGTGCTTCCACCATGTAATGAAAGAAATAAAAATGAAATTAAAAATTATTCCTTGAATAAAATGAGAGTGAAAACATAACATCAAAACCTTTGGGACATGCAAAAGCAGTGCATAGAGGGAAATTTATAGCAGTAAACACACCTATCAAAAATGGAGAAAGAACCAAAATTAACAACTCAGTCCAACTTCTCAATCAATTAGAAAAAGAGCAGTAAAGTAAGCCACCAGAAGAAAAGAAGTAATGATTAAAGCAGGAAAAAATGGAGCAGAAAAACAATGTAAAGAATCAACAAGACAAGACGTTGGTTATTTGAAAGGATTAATAAAATCTACAAACTGCTGACAAATCTAACAATAACAAAAAAAGACAAGGTGCAGACACCATGAATAAGAAATTATATTGGTAATGCCACAACAGAAAATTAGGAATTGGGCTGCAAACTTCAAGGTCAGCAGTTTGAAACTACCAGCTGCTCTGCGGGAGAAAGATGAGACTTTCTGCTCTGTAAAGATTTACAGCCTTGGAAACCCTGTACAGGGTCGCTATGAGTTGGAACCGACTCCACGGCACATAATCATCACCACCACCACCACGTAACAGATTGCTATGCATAATATGTATGTGAAAGTTGAACAGTGAATAAGGAAGACCGTAGAAGAATTGATGCATTTGAGGTAAGATGTTGGAGAATAGAATTCAAAGTACCATGGATTGTTAGAAGAACAAACCAATCTGTGTTGGAAGAAGTACAACCAGAATACTCCTTGGAAGTGTGGAGACTTCATGTCTCAGACTTCAGACATATTGCCAGGAGGGACCAGTCCCTGGAGAAAGACATCATACTTGGTAAAGTGGAGGGTCAGCAAAAAAGAGGAAAACCCCAATGAGGTGAACTGACACAGTGGCAGCAGCAATGGGCTCAAGCTTAACAATGTTATGGTGCAGGACTGGGCAGTGCTTTGTTCTGTTGTGTGTAGGAATGCTGTGAGTTAGAATCAACTCACCACCACCTAACAATAACAATATGAAGAATTTTACTCCAAAAAATTTGAAAATCTAGGAGAAATGGAAAAATTTCTAGAAACATAACTACCTTTCAAAACTAACACTGACTAAACTAAAATAGAAAACATAAGAACTAATTGATCAGGTCATTAAAAATCCCCAACACAGACACAAAAAATCTAAGCCTAGAATTCTACCAAATATTCAGAGAAGAGCTGACATCAATTATACTCAAACTATTCCAGAACATAGAAAAGGATGAAAAACTCTTAAATTCATTTTATGAAGAGAGCATAAATCTGATTCCCAAAGCAGGCAGACTTCATTTACAAAGAAAATCATGTATCAATATCCCTTATGAGCATAAAAGCAAAAATTATTTAAAAAATCATAGCTAATGAAATACAACAACATATCAGAAAATAAAACCCTATACAGGGTCACCATGAGTTGGCACTGACTAGACAGCATTTAACAAGAGTAACAAGACTTTACATATATAACTTATATCTTGTTGTTATTGTTGGAATTGAAGTTGTTGTTTTTATTGTTGAGTGTCATTGAGTTAGTTCTGACTCATAGTGAACTGTATAGGGTTTCCAAGAAGCACCTCCTGGATTTGAGTTGTCAACCTTGTGGTTAACAGTCTAGGGTTTATTCTATAGTGCTACACCAAGCATTTGAGGTAAGGAGAGAATAAATATCTTGCACAAGGGACACACATCTGGTAAGCCAAGGAATTTACATTTGAGCCCTGGTCTTGCTTCCTGACATTTCCTCCACTTGGGAACAGACTTAAGGCTAATGCAGCCCAGGTCAGAGTACGGCCCATTTCTCTCCATGTCACAAAACTAGGGATGTATCTCAAAGCACTTAGATTTCTCAGAGTAATCCATTAAGACTCTTATGTGAGTGTAGCTAAACATGTGTGAAGCTTTTTACCATCTTCATCTATATTTTGGTTTTGATTCCTAATTTCCTCAGCATATGAAATGTACTTTCTCATCACTGTACTGGGTTTTCTCCTATGAAAGCTAAGCTGATACAACCAATTTCTGTTCTATAGATGGCAAGCAGAAGCCCTGAATATTTTTCAACCTACAAGGTTTAAGCAAACCAGACACAGAGGTATGATTACATCTGTCGGGGACCGGCCTCAACACGAGTGTTTGGTTCACGAGGAGGGGATATCTGGCGGCGGTAGGGATAGCAAAAGAATACACAGAAAGACAAAAAGAGGGAGACAAAGAGGCACCCCGAAACCAGGATGGTTGCATTACTGGTGTCCGGCAACTCTAGCGTGGTGAACATATTAGCCATAAGGGCAGTAAAGTCCTGTATGGTAAACATCTTAGCTAAGTGGGCAGTATGCACCCCTTACTAGCTGGTCAGTAACACATGCCTAGTCAGCTGCACAGCTCGTTATCCAATCTGTACTGCACACTTTCACCGCCTGCCTGTAATGCACACCTGGGCCGGCCTGCACCTCTATTTTATTTAGGGGAGGAGCTTCACACCAAGCTGGGAGGGACTAAGACAAGGTAGAGCTAACATCAGTAATTTTCCAGACATTCAGGTAACTTTGCATCGTATTTTGCTGGTTCGAATCCCAGGCCTGCAACTTAGTTTCTCAGGCTCAATTAACATATCTATAGCCCCTGAGCTCAGTTGGGGGAAGGTGAGAGGGAAGGACAAAAGGCTTGGGAGGAGTCCCGCTGTTATGGCTTCCTGAGCCAGGTTTTCAGGAACTTGGCTGAATAACCAGCACCTGGGATAGATTTAGGGAGGATGTCCTTTTGTCTATAGAACAAAGAACCGGGAAGTAGCTAAGCTATTTTCAGTTAATCCTTTGGAGAAAGGCTTAACCTTGAAACCTTTACAGTCTCAGCTTTAGGAAAATATTACATTTATCTGTGGATATTAAGGGCTCATGTTTGGAATTAAATAAAAAACATAACTGAACACTAAGATGAAAAACAATTTGCCATGACTGCCAGTGGCCAGAATTTGTTCCTCAGAGTCTGTGGCCTGTATAGTCAACACGGTCGGTAACAACCAATTTCTGTTCTATAGATGGCAAGCAGAAGCCCTGAATTTTTCTCAACCTACAAGGTTTAAGCAAACCAGACACAGAGGTATAATTACATCATTGCTTAACTTCTTAGAACCTCTAGAATGCCTGTAAAGAAAGGCATTTCTTCTAATAATTCTGAAACCCCTGATAGTTCTCCTCAGGAATTATTGGCAGATAGTAAAACCAGCCTGGTTACCTGGTTACCCTTAGCCTAAGCTTCCTTTCCACTACTCGTCTGTCAGTTTGTTGTACTGTGGTGGCTTGCCTGTTGCTGTGATGCTGGAGGATATGCCACTGGTATAATATTATAATACCAGTATGGTTACCCATGGCATATAGGTTTCAGTAGAGGTTCCAGACAAAGACAGACTAGCAAGATAGAGAGGTGGGCTACTTCTAAATGTTTAGTCACTGAAAACTTTATGAATAGCAGAGGAACATTGTCAGTTATAGTGTCAAAAGTTGAAAACATTTAGAATTGCACCAGAATATTATTAAGTATAGTGCTGGAAGATGAACCCCCTCTGGTAGGAAGGCACTAAAATGTAATAGGGAAAGGATTGTCTCCTCAAAATAGAGTTGGCCATGATGACATGAATGCAGCAAAGCTTTTGGGACCTTCATTTGCTGAAGCATTTCTCAAAATGAAGAGAAAAAGCTGCAAACATCTATTTGTAATCAGGACATGGAATGTATTAAGCATGAATCTAGGAAAATTGGAATTTGTCAAAAATGAAATGCAACACATAAAAATCTATATCCTAGGCATGAATGAGCTGAAATGGACTGGTATTGGACATTTTGAATCAGTAAATCATATGGTTTACTATGCCATGAAAGATGAATTGAAGAGGAATGGCATCACATTCATCATTAAAAAGAATAGTTCAAAGTCTATCTTGAAATATAATGCTTTCTGTGATAGGATATCTTTATGCCTATAAGTAAGACCAGTTAATAGCACTATTATTCAAATTTCCACATCAACCACTAAAGCCAGTGATAATGAAATTGAAGAATTCTACCAACTTTTTTAGTCTGAAATTGATCAAAACGTAATAAAAATGTATTGATAATTAGTGGTTATTTGAATGCCAATATTGGAAACAAAGAGGGAGGATCAGTGATGAAAAATATGGCCTTGGTGATAGAAATGATGCTGAAGACTTCATGGTAGAATTTTGCAAGAACAATGACTTAATAATTGTAAATAAATACCTTTTTAAAACAACAGAAAAGGTGACTCTAAACATGGATCTCACCAGATAGAATACACTGATTACAGGAATCAAACTGATTACATCTGAGGGTATAGACAGTGGAAAAACTCAATATTGTTAGCCAAAACAAAGCCTGGGGCTGACTATGAAATGCACCGTTAATTGTTCATATGCAAGTTCAGGCTGAAGCCGAAGAAAATGAAAACAAGTCCACGAGAGCTAAAATATGGCCTTGAACATGTTGTTAAGTGTCTTCAAGTAATTTTTGACTCTTAGTGACCCTATATATAGGGTTTACAAAGAGCAGCTGGTGAATTTGAACCACTAACTTTGTTGTTCCAATCAACATTGTGGCCAAATGCTTATCTTAAAATGCCACACTAGGACTTCACCTTGAACATACCCTACCTGAATTTAGAAATCATCTGAAGAAGAGATTTGATGCATTAAATACCAATGACCAAAGACCAGAAGAGCTGTGGGATGACATCAAGAATATCATGCAGGAAGAGAGCAAAAGGTTACTAAAAAGACAGGAAAGAAAAAACCAAAATGGGTATTAGAAGAACCTCTGAATTTGCTTTCCAGTGTAGAGCTCTTGAAGTGACTAGAAGAAATGAGGAGGTCAGAGAGCTGAATGGGAAAAATTACAAAGGGTATCTCAAGAAGAAAAAGTATTATAATGAAATGTGCAAAAGCTGGAGTTATAAAACCATAAAGGAAAAACATGCTCAACATTTCACAAGCCGAAAGAACTGAAGAAAAACTCAAGCCTAGACTTGAAATACTGAAGGATTTGAGGGAAAAATATTGATTAATGCAGAAAGCATCAAAAGAAGATGGAAGGAATATACAGAATCACTGTACCAAAGAGAAATGGTTGATGTTCTGCCTTAAGGCATTGGTGAAAACTAAGGTTTGATGAACTGATGGAATACAAATGGAAATCTTTCAACAAACTGATGCAGCACTAGAGGGGCTTACCTATCTGTGGAGAAATTTGAAGACAGCTACCTGGCCAACTGGTTGGATGCCACCCATATTTCGTCCATTCCAAAGAAAGGAGACCCAACAGCATGAGGAAATCACTGAACAATATAATTAATATTACATGCAAGTACAATTTTGCTGAAGATAATTCAAAAACAGCTGCAACAGTATACCAACAAAGAACTGCCAGAAATTCAATTCAAATTCAGAAGAGGCATCAGATGGATCTTGTGTGAATGCAGAATACAGAAAGATGTTTACTTGTGCTTTATTGACTATACATTTGACTTTGTGGATCATGACAAGATATGAGTAACATTGTGAAGAATGGGTACTCCAGAACACTTAATTATTCTTATGAGGAACCTATACATAGACAAAGATGCAGTTGTTCAAACAGAACAAGGGGATGCTGTAAGGTTTAAAATCAGCAAGGGTGTGCACAAGGGTTGTATTCCTTCATCATATTTATTCAATCTGTATGCTGAGCAAGTAATTTGAGAAGCTTGATTGTATGAAGAAGAACATGGCATTAGGATTGGAGGAAGATTCTTTAACAACTTGTGATATATAGTTGATACACCTTGCTTGCTAAAAGCAAACAGGGCTTAAACTGTTTCAGATGAAGATCAAAGACTACAACCTTCAGTACTGATTACAATTCAATAATAAGAAAGCAAAAATGCTCACAACTAGACCAATAAATAACATAATGATAAATGGAGAAAGTATAGAAATTGTCACATTTGTTTTATATCCACAATCAACACTCATAAGCAACAGTTAAGAAATCAAACAATGTATTGCATCAGGCAAATCTGCTTCACAAGACCTCTTTAAAGTGTTCAATAGCAAAGTTATCAGTTTGAGATCTAAGGTACACCTGGCCCAAGCTATGGTATTTTCAATAGCTTCATATGCATTTGAAAGTTGTATAATGAATAAGGAATACCAAAGAATAATTGATGTATTTGAGCTATGGTATTAGAGAAGAATATTGAAAGTACTGTGGACTCTCAGAAAAACAAACTAATTTGTTCTGAAGGAATTACAACCAGAATGCTCCTTAGAGGCCAGGATGGATCTTGAAAGTTCATGAATGGTTTTTGAGATGAGAAAGCATATTTATGTTGCAGAAACTTACCTGAGGCTCGTGGAGACAAAGGTGTGATTAATTTATATATGTATTTTCTCCTTTTATTTTCCTGACCAGCATACAACCCTAGGGATTCTTCCGCTTTCCAGGTGGTCAGAATCACTTTTGGGGGAGTTATATACAATAACCCCACTAGGACAGACTCTGATCCAAATCTGCAGAGTTGACCCTAGTCAGCCTTAAACTGGATCTCACAAAGAAAGCTGGGTAAACAGACATGTGAGGTAGATGGAAAAAAAGAAAAAGGAAGGAAAGGAGGCAGGTGATCTGTGGAGTAGGCCTTCCCCCCTGTAGCGTGGCAAATTTGAACTTTCCCAGGTGACTTTGAAGACAAGAGACCAGTAGGTGGTAGAGCATACTCATTGGAGAAGAGAAAGCTATTGACTTTTCTTTTTCTGTAACAGCATTCTTTTGTTGTTGTTGTGTTGTATTCCTTATTCTTGCATCACACAAGAGAAGACAGCAACTGCAGCCATACAACCAAGCCACATTCGTAGTTTCTATAGCCCCATCAATTAGGTAACAGCTAATACCAGGTGCTATACACCAGAGCAGTGACGACAAGCAGCATCGGCTAAGACCACTGTGAATTGAACTGTAGGAACAATGAACAGAGAAGTTCATTTCCTGATCACACTCAACAGGAAGTGCCTAAGAATACACTAACATACAATCGTCAACTTAACACATATATAGCAACACCATGATACCTAAAAATAAGCAGAAAATTGCTGTTCACACACAGAAACAAGACAAACTACCAAGAAAAAGATAATGCTTCTTAGGAAGAAAAGGCACTGGAACCACCTAAAAAAGAATTCAGGAGAATAATATTGAGGTATGTTCAAATGTTTCTCAGAAAATTTGAGGAAAACAAGGAAGAATTCAGAAAAGTGCTACAGGAGCAAATATACATAATAGATACAGCTTTGGAGAGAATACAAAGTTTCCAAACAAAGATCCAGATTATCAGTACTAAAATATCAGAAATGGATAATACTCTGAAAGGGTAGAGGTCAGGATGGTGAGACTGTATCTCTCATATTTCAGACATGTTATCATGAGGTACCAGTTCCTGGAAGACAACATGCTTGGTAAAGTGGAGGAAAATCCTTATGAGATGAATTGGCACAGTGGCAGCAACAATGGGCTCAAGTGTAACAGCAATTATGAGGATGGCACAGAACCGGGCAGTGTTTCATAAGGTGTCTGTGAGTCACAACAGACTGAATAGTACCTAATGAAAACAAGAGCAACAATTTTTACTTAATCCTATTCTCTTGTACTTCCTCTGTAGCACTGGGCACCTTTGATAATCATTCCCCTAGTACCTTTTAAGACCCAGCATTGCTCCATTTCTATTCCAGTCTGATATTTTCTAGTTCTTTCAGAATGAAAATTTAGTTCTTTCTGTATTCTCTGCCTTGTGATTTCAGACATTTCCCTAGGTCTAAGTCTATGGTCCTCTTTTTTCTTTTCTCTGTTTCTCTCTCTCATTTGCTTGGGTACCAGCTATTGTGCTGATGAATCAAACAGTCAGTAGCTTCAAGGAACCCACAGTGTAGTAGAGGTTAGAGAAATATGTGAACAAAGACCTCAAAGTCTAATGAATTGTTGCAAGTGCTTTGATGGAGGTAATTGGGACTTCAAGGGAGGGGGAGGTATAGCAAAAGATGAAGGACATAAAACTCTCTATGAAAGAGATCTTCTTAGAAGATGTCTTAGAAGATGAATGTGTGTTCAACATTTGGACAAGAGAAAAGGCCATTGGAGATAAGCTTGTGTAATGAAACCAAGAGAAGAAACTTTGTATTTTGTTTTCTTAATTTGAAAAATGGGGATAATAATACCAGGCTACCAGTGTGGTCATGAAGGTTGGTGATGATGTGCACAGCCTGACACTTAGTATTATAATCAATAGATGGCAAATAATAATTATAAGCCCTTGACTCTCATCAATTTTATTTCTTTTTAAAAGAGAGAAATGAGTTAGATGATTTTAAAGGTGATTCCAGATCTGACATCCTAAGATACCTTAAAACCTCTGGGGGAAATTAAACAAGAGTGCAGTTTCCTCTAACTCCCTTTTTCTTGCTCTACTGCTGACTGAATCTCAATGCTTTCTCTTTCTGAAAACACAAGTCATTTACTCTAAGGACCACCAACTCTATTGGAAAACAAATATGATCTTGTATGAGTTTTGTTTAACTTTGTTCATTGGCTCAGCTGGTTTTCTGTATGCAATTACAAACTCCCTGAAACAAGGAATGGGCACCACTGGATTCAGAACAGGCATTTGAGATTCAATATTGGACTCTGTTACTTCTGGAGTCCTGTTGTGGAGCTGTGGGATAAGCACTGGACCAAAAAGTTGGTCTGAACTGTAAGTTTGGCAGTTTACACTCACCAGCTGCTCCTTGGAAAACCTATACAGAGTCACTCTGAGTCAGAACCAACTAGACAACACTTAACAATAGCAACAACCTCTGGTACCTATAAGTTAGTTAACCTCCATTTTTTTCATGAGTTAAGTGGAGAACATATAATGACCATCTTTTAGGAATTATTAGGAGGCTTAACTAGCTTAAAGAGTCTCTGGGTAGTACAAATGGTCAATGTGCTTGGCTGATAAGTGAAAGGTTGGAGACTTAGACCCACCCTAAGTTACCTGCAAGTGAAAGCCTGGCATTCTACTTAAAATAATATCAGTCATTGAAAAAAATTTGAAGCATATTTGTACTCTGACGCATGGAATGACAATGAATTAGAATGGACTCGGTGCCAATTTTTAAAAATTAGATAATGCACATGATGATACTTTTTAAAGTAACTATGCTGCTTCTGTGTGCTGTTGAGTTGGTTCTAACTCATAGAAACTCTGCATAAGGTTTCCAAGACTGTAAATCTTTATGAGAGCAAAAAGCTTCCTCTTTCTCCCACAGAGTGGTTGGTGGATTCTAACTGTTGAACTTGCGGTTAGCATCCCTAACTATAAAAAACATTATATAGGTAGTAATGTTTCTAGCATTTATATCTGTGACTGTAGTAATCAAGATACTTTTGATCACAACCAACAGAAATCTAACTTCAAGTATATTAAATAAAAAAGCAAATTTGGATAGACATAAATGAAACATTCAGGAATATAATGACAACAGGTATCGAGAGAAAATCAGAAATGTGCTTCTCATCTGTTAGCTGTTTTCCTTTGTGCTGGCTTTTTTAGCAGGTATCTCTTTTCCTTGGTGTGTCCTAGTAGCTGCAAGTTTATATCCTGTTAGTTTAACAACCTTAACCAAAAGGTGGCTTATTTCCTCCCAAATAATTTTGACAAATTTCCCATAACCAGCCTTCATTTGACTCTATGGACACGTGCCCATCTGTGAATTAGTCATGGAGACAGCACAAGTTTATATGCTGGTTTGCCATGCCTATGCTTTGCCAAATCTGGAGCCTTGACAAATATGGTAATTTTCTCATAAACCACTTGGGTGGACACTGGGAAGAGGTGTGTGGTTCCTCAAAGGAAAAGTGAAGTACTGTTTTTGATGGGATGAGGTTGTGATGATTCAGAATCTTTGTCTTGTGATAGATATAAGGGTATTTACCAATAAAATCTAATAGAAGACTGTCTGCGGGATGTTCCAAAGCAGAAATACACATTGTTATTGCTGTTAAGTGCCTTCGAATGGAATCTGACTCAAATTGACACCGTAGAGGGTTTCTGAGGAGCAGCTGGTGAATTTGAACTGCCGGCCTTGCAGTTCAAACCAACTTTGTGCTCTAGTGTTTATCCTACAATGCCATACCAGGGCACAAATATTGGGAGTCCAACCAAGATAGATTGTTTTGATTTGGTTGGTTTCCAATGGACCTAAAGTTTTCTTATACTAACATTGGTGAATGAGAGAGTGAGATGAAAAGAGAAAATTCTGAGACTGTATTTTTAAACAAAGTCTTTAAAAATAAAACATTGACTCATTGGAGCATTCACCTGTCTAAAAGCTGGAGGGCCTCTGATGGGTTCATCCCAGGACAAGCTCAGTGCTGTGGAGCCAGGCTGCCTGGAGGCAGGAAAGGGAGAGACCACAGCAAAAGGAGTGTATTGTCTCCTGCCAGCTAGGGCTGCTCCCTCCTCCCATGAGCCTCCAGGCAGTGGGGCCTCCTGGTCCCTGGTGTCCTTTCTAGTGCATATTTGGGGCCTGATCTGGTAGTCCCTGTGATTTATTTCTTGTGGCAGCTGACACTTTGGATAAATGGACTAGGATAAGGGTCTTCTATCTTCCTTTTTTCACTCCCCTCCCCATCTTTTTCTCTATCTTTCTCCCTCACACATTACTTATTTTCCTTCCTGTATCTCCATCCCTTTTAGGAGCTCTGGTAGTGTAGTGGTTATGAGTTGGGCTGCTAACCTCAAGGTCAACAGTTCGATACTATCAGTGGTTCTGTGGGAGAAAGATGAAGCTTTCTGCTCCCTTAAAAATGTACAGCCTCAGAAGCCATGTAAGGGGTTGCTATGGGTCAGAACCGACTTGACTGCTCTTAAAAACAACAAAACCTCCATCCCTTTATTAAAATGAAGTCCCTTTGAGGATAGCATTTATGAGGGTAAGTTAAAAATCCGTGCTACCCGGGTTCCAGCTTGTACATGCACATTTAAAACAAAAACATGTTTAAACATGTCTCTGTAATCAATGGATGGCTGAAGACATCTCAGTGATATAATCTTGTTAGCGTGCCAGCAAGTGATGTGCTATCAAAACAGGGGCTTCTGGGGGAATCTGTTGGGCCAGTTAAATTCAAGCTCAGAATGTTCTGTTGACTGTGTTTAGGATTCCAAATAGATCATTCTGATAGATTTTCTAAGAGGACACAGGCATATCAGAGGGGCTGATTAGGAAGAAGTTTTAAGAAAATTGAAAAGCGCAATGGTGAGATATAAGCCAGGAAAGTTGTGCTGAGGAATTATTTCCCCTATCAAGACAATGCACCTGCTCATTTTCCAAGGGAAACAAGGGCTGTCCTTCAAGTACTTCATTGGGAAACCTTACTACATTCATACTGCAGTCCTGATCTTGCCACTTCAGACTTCTTTTTGTCCACCAAACTCACAAATCATTCCAAAAGAACACAATTTGAGTTCCTTGAGGATGCAAATTGCTATTTTGACGTGGTCCGAGACACAGAATTCTTCAGAGAAGGGCTTAAGTTGTGGAAACATTGCCCTCAGAAGGGTATAGATCTCGATGGCGGTTATGGTGAGAAACAATAACTTCACATTTTGATATTCTTGTTTAATAAAGGTTACTATGATTTTGGAGGACTACTTCTTGACTTGCCCTAGTATACCTTATTATGGGAAAAGCCCTGATTGCGAAAAGGGAGGCATCATGAAGATAAATAAAATGAAAATCCTGTCCTTAAATTTTCATTATAATTGAGGGGACAAGTATATTGACCACAAACCCAAGGTAGGCAGCGATGATCCCTTCAAGGGCACATCTCTTGGTTTAGGAGTTCAGAGGCAGGGGAGGTAACTTCTGCTGGCAAATTTCTGGGATCCTTCCTGAGGGAAATTTTATTTGAGTTAGGTTTTGAAGACCAACCATTGGAAAAAAACACAATAAACCTGACATTGGAGCAGAAAGGACACAGGGACAGCCAAGAGGGATGTCAAGCTTCAGTTTAGCGTTGGCAAAGTTTGCTGATGAACTATTGTCCTTTTCTTGGAGCCTGGCTGATTCATTTTAGTTTATCCAATCTGCTAATATACTTGCTTACTTATAAATGCATATGAGACCAGAAGCAGGGCATTAGCAAGGGAGGGGGGCTGCCACAGGAGACCCACTGAAACTGGAGAGAAGTACAAATTCATGGAACTGATGAGAAAAGTGGAGACAAAAGAAAAAGGGAAAAATTCCTTACTGCAAATCTTCAAGAGCTAAAAAAAAAAATCACTGCAATTTGGATTGAGCATGGAGTCCAGAAATCTGTTAAATTTAGAATCCTCTAGAATGTCATGGTACATTACAGTGCAGAGGAGCAAGTGATGACCAAGCTTCTCCAAGGAAAAACTGAATGGTGTTCTTTATGCTTTGTTTTAGAAGGCAGACAAATGCATAATCAATTGTAGAAAGATTCTCATCCCTATTTAGTTACAATAAAGTTTGCATTGAAACCATATGTCTTCAGCATTTGGAAGTTATAGAAAAGATATAGTTTGGTTTTACTTTTAGTAAATCAAGACGTTCCGTGGGTCACTTTATGTCATACTCCCCTCTTCCAGTGACCTTATTATCTCCATGCCTCCCACATTCCTAAGGTTTCTCTTCCTTGCTCCCTGACTGTGTGGCTTTCACTTGGTTCCCTCCAGAGTCTGACTTGCTGGGTTTTTGTTGTTGTCCCTTCTATAGCATTTGGAATATATTGGTGGAGGGCTAATGAGGGGGAAGTCAGAGGCAAGCCTAGGAACATGGACATTGATCTTGAGTTCCTTCCTAAGAGCTAGGGACTTTAGAAAAGCCACTTCCCTTCTTTGAACCTCTATTTACCCTAGAAAATGGGGATAATCACCTTTATTTGTGGTGGTGTTGTTAAGACTAAGTGCATAATGGAAGTGAACATACTTGGTAAAGTGAGCAGTGCTTTCATTTGCATCTCGTGCATAGTATTTGTTTCCTGTCTCCACCGTTAGTAAGACTGCTGGTTGGTGCTGTGGGTTAATGAAGCAGACTGCAAAGTCGGTTTGAATGGCAAGGTTGGTGGTTCAAGTTCACCAGCCACTCCTCAGAAACTCTATACAAGGTCGCTATGGGTCGGAACCAATTTGACATCACTTAATAAAAACAGCAACCACCCTTAGTTGGAGCCTGGTGTGTTGCTGTAGGATAAGCACTGGACCACACCATCAATTCGAACCACAGGAATGATAGTTCAAACCCACCAGCCACTCCTTGGAGACCTTACACAGGGTCTCTATGAGTCAGAACAACTCAGTGGTACTTAATAACAACAACAACAGCAACCCTTAGTTATAATTTGTACACATATATGTCTCTCTCACTTGAACGTTTCTTTTCAGCTATATTTTTCTTTTCTTTTTTTATATGTAGCTGATAAGGGCTTTGATGGAAGCAAGTTACACACAATGCACTAAGGCAATGCTGGGAAGTGCTGGTTCTGATGTGAGTAGGGTTGACTATAGTTGAGTAATATGTGGGCCCCAAAGTGCCTAATCTGTTTGCTTTTGTTGTATATATTAAACTCTTGTTGTTGTTGTTAAGTGCCATCGAGTCGGATCCGACCCATAGCGACCCTGTACAGGGTTTCCGAGGCTGTAAATCTTTACGGGAGCAGAACGCCTCATCTTTCTCCTGCGGAGCGGCTGGTAGTTTCGAACTGCTGGCCTTAAGGTTTGCAGCCCGATTCGTAACCACTACGCTACCAGAGCTCCTTATCCATCCTTAATTTTCAAACCTTGTTTTATGGCATAAAATACTTCTGAATATTAGATTCTGGGCCCTGCATGAAAACTCTTAGTACTGTATTATTCAACTCCAGGCCAAGTTTTCAACCTTCTATTTCATCTTTGATTCGACTGCCTGGTCATACTTTCGTCAGAATCTTCTGAACCACAGAGCTGACCCCTCTGATGATAAGAGGTTTGGACAACCACCATATCAAAATAAAAAAAGAATACAAAATTATCAGCTTTGTATTTAGGCATTAGCTTTAATCCCTAAATCTTTGAAAATGGAAACAGCTCATCAGATAGGCTTGAAAGTAGACAACAAAACAAAACACAGCACATCTGGTTTGCCCTTCCCTCACCCTCTTCCAATCATTATGAAGATTTCATCTAGTAAATGTCATAATAGAGCTTCCATCTATCATTTTGATGATCTGCAGTTTCCTTCCCTGTTCACTGGGACTGGAGCAATCATACTCACTTCACAGGCATGGTAAAGCATGAAATGAGATGTCATGTATGAGCATCCAAGAACGGTGCCTGAATCCAGCTGTGATGTGCTATTGAGTCGGTTTGGACTCATAGTGACTTAGCACAGGGTTTCTGAGGCTATAAATCTTTTGCGGAAACAGAAAGCCTCGTCCTTTTCTTGTGGAGTGACTGGTGGGCTCCAGCCATTGACTTTGTGGTATGCAGTTCAGTGCATACTCTACAGTGTCACAGCACTCCCAGTTAGGTGCTCACAAAATGGTTGTTGTTGCTGTTGTTAGGTGCCATAGAGTTGGGACCGACTTATAGGAACGCTATGTACAGCAAAATGAAAGATGGCCTGGTCCTGGGCCAACCTCACTACTGTTGACATGCTTGAGCCCATTGACACTGCCATCTGGCCAAGCCATCTTGCTGGGGGCCTTCCTCTTTTTCTCTGACCCTCCACCTTACCAAACATGATATCCTTCTCCAGTGACTGGTCCCTCCTGACAATATGTCCAAAGTATGAGGGACGAAGTTTGACCATCCTTACCTCCAAGGAGCATTCTGGCTGCACATCTTCCAACACAGATACGTTTGTTCTTTTGGCAGCTCATGGCACTTTCAATATTCTCCTCCAACACCATAACTCAAAAGTATCAATTCTTCTATGGTCTTCCTTATTCGATGTCCAGCTTTTGCATGCATCTGAGGTTATTGAAAATACCATGGCTTGGATCAGGTGCACCTGAGTTCTCAAGCTGACATCTTTGCTCTTCAATACTTTAAAACAGTCTTGTGCAGCAGATTTACCTAATGCAATACATTGTCTGATCTCTTCACTGCTGCTTCCAGGAATGTTGATAGTTGATCCAAGAGGAATAAGTTCTTGACAACTCAAAATTTAGAAAAACAGCTGCAAGCATCCATTAATAATTGGAACATGGAATGCATGAATTATGAATTGAGGAAAATTGGAAATTGGCAAAAATGAAATGGAATGCATAAACATTAATCTCTTAGCCATTAGTGAGTTGAAATGGACTGGTATTGGCCATTTGAATCTGATGACCACATGGTTTACTATGCCGGAATGACAAATTGAAGAGAAATGGTGTTACATTCACTGTCAAAAAAACATATCCAGATCAGTCATGAGGTACAACTCTGTATGTGATAGGATAATATCTATGTGCAAGAAAAATGTGGCATCAGGATTGGAGGAAGACTCATTAACAACCTGTGATATGCAGATGATACAACCTTGCTTGCTGAAAATGAAGAGGACTTAAGGCATTTACTGATAAAGATCAAAGACCACAGCCTTCAGTATGGATTACATCTCAATGTAAATAAAACAAAAATCCTTACCACTGGACCAATAAACAACATTCTTGTCAGTGGAGAAAAGATTGAAGTTGTCAAGGACTTCATTCTTCTTGGGTCAACTATCAATACTCATGGAAACAGCAGTCAAGACTCAAATAATTTATTGTATTAGGCAAATCTGCTGCCCAAGACCTTTCTAAAGTGTTGAAGAGCAAAGACGTCAGCTTGAGGACTAAAGTGCGCCTAACTCAAGCCATGGTATTTTCAACAACCTCATATGCATATGAAAGGTGGACACTGAATAAGGAAGACTATAGAAGAATTGACACATTTGAGTTATTGTGTTGGAGGAGAATATTGAAAGTGCCATGGGCTGCCAAAAGAACAAACAGATCCATGTTGGAAAAAGTGCAGCCAGAGTGCTCCTTGGAGGCCAGGATGGCCAAATTTCGTCTTTCATACTTCGGACATATTGTCAGGAGGGGCCAGTCACTATAGAAGGATATCATGTTTGGTAGGGTGGAGGGTCAGAGAAAAAGAGGAAGACCCCCAACGAGATGGATTGACCAGGTAGCAGCATCGATGGACTCAAGCGTGGCAACAGTAGTGAGGTTGGTCCAGGATTGGGCAGTGTTTTGTTCTGCTGTGCATGGGGTCGCTATGAGTTGGCCCCAACTCTATGGCATCAACAACAACAACAACAGGGAAGCCCAGTTAATACCACTATTATTCAAATTTATGCACCAACCACTAAAGCCAGTGAGGATGAAATAGAAGAATTCTACCAACTTCTTCAATCTGAAATCGATCAAACATGCAATCATGATGTACTGATCATTACTGGTGATTGGAATGCAAAGATTGGGAACAAAGAGGAAGGATTAGTAGTTGGAAAATATGGCCTTGATGATAAAAATGATACTGGAGAACACATGATAAAATTCTGTAAAATCAGTGATTTTTTTCATTTCAAATACCTCTTTAGATAGCGTAAGAAATGATTATACACGTTGACCTCACCAAATGGAATACAGAGAAATCAAATTGACTACATCTGTGGAAAGAGAAGATGGAAAAGCTTGAGACATTCAGTCAAATCAAGGCGGGAGGCAGTTTGTGGAACAGACCAACAATCACTCATATGCAAATTCAAACTGAAGCTGAAGAAAATGAAACAAGTCCACAAGAGCCAAAATATGACCTTGAATATATCCCACCTGAATTTAGAGATCATCTGAAGAACAGATTTGATACATTAAACACAAAACGGTAAGTGATCTGAAATGACAGTGGCAAGAAACTTACCTCTCCTATTTTCTGGCAATGCTTTCCGTTGTTTGAGAGCTCTGACATAGAACTTTCTACCTTGTTGCTGTTGTTAAGAGCTGTCAAGTTGGTTTGGAATCATAATGATCCTATATAAGGTTTCTGAGAAGCGGCCGATGGTTTTGAACTGCTGACCTTGTGGTTAGCAATCCACTGCTTATTTTGTAGTGCCACACCAGGACTCTTCTACCTTGTTGTGAGAGAAAAATATGTACTTTGGTGTAACTTCCATCTACGAGACTCATGGGAAAGGAGGGGTGTCTACTTGTTTTCCTCACCTCCGTGCTTAGTCTCCCAGTGATGACAGACAGCAGAATGCCACTGTGGCCAGAGGACTGAGGAGCCAGACAAGACTCTGTGGTTACACATTTATTTATTCCTGTATTTATTACTTTTGCAGTTAGCATTTTAACAATCATGTTATTTGTGGTAAATTTGTAAAATGCATTGTGAGCCAAGTTTGCCTCAGATGCGCTCTAGGTTGGAAAAGAGTTGCACAGGGGAGCCCAGAGAGAGATGGGAGGAGGGCAGGAGAGCAATTGCAAAAACAGGATGCAATTAATAGATCTGTAAATGGTCCTCTCTTTTCATCAAGCTACCCATGGAAGATACCAAAGTCAAGCCAAACTATATCAGAGTAGAACTGTGTTCCATGGGCTGATTTTTTTTGAAAGTAGATTGCCAGGCTTTTCTTCTGAGATGCCTCTGGGTAGACTTAAATTTCAACATTTCTGTTAGCAGCTGAGTTGTGCTTAGCCATTTGCACAACTCAAGTATCAGCCAAGGAAGATGGTGGTGGTGGTAGTTGTATGCCGTTGAATCGATTCCAGTACATGGCAACCCTTTATAAAGTTTCTGAGGTCGTAAATCTTTACATGCACAGGAAGCCTCATCTTTCACCCAAGGAATGGCTGATGGATTCAGAGTGCTGACCTTGTGGGTAGAAGCCTAATGCATAACTCACTAGGCCATCAGAGATCCTTAGCTAAGGAAGATAGAGAAATAAACATTGACAAAACATCATGAGCCAATGGTAGCTGCATGAACAGACTCTGCTGCCTCAGAAGTGAAATGCAAAAGGCCAGCCTGGGGACCCAGGAGGAAAACTCTAGTTCTACTGAAGGATCCTCAAACACCTAGAAGGTTTCTTTTCAAAGATTTTGGGAGAGAGTAGAGGCTGGCGAAAGAGAGGTTATGGATGCTGAATTAATCTGTGAATAGTATTAGGGGTTTATTATAAATTCATTTTTGAAGTTTTTAATATAAACAAAAGTCTGATTTTTCAGAAATAGCTGAAATGGGGCCCAAGAGAAGCTCTTGAAAAGCTACTTTCCTTCTGAATTTTATATTCTTCCTTTCCCACCTCCCAGGGAATAGCACAGTTCTTCTACAAGAACTCCCTGGTGTTGGTGAAGCCCATGTTGACTATGTTCAAGTTTGTTCTCGTATTATTCCATCTGGTGACTCCCCAAACCATTTTCCTTTTTTACTCATCTTGTAAATATTTACATAAGAAGGTTCTTGCAATGGCACGATCCTATACTGGTGGGTTGGAGCAAAGCAAAGCAAATTGATGTGTTTTATTCCTTTTACTAACAACTTGGTAAGTGGATTTCCTCCCAGCTCATTTAAAAATCCTTCCACTTTAATAACATCATCAGAAACAAAATAGCATCAGAGGGAAAAATAAGTTTGCAGTGAACAGTCTGCAGTGGCAGGCAATCTCTGAGTCACTTAGTAGCTGTTAATGGCGAATATAAGAACTGGTGGTTCTAGTTAATGGCTAGATTGCAGCATTCCTTCAAAGGACTCATCTCCCTATGCAGGACAATGATTTCTGGTATTTTCTGTGTTGACTGGGTGATAAGAGATTAGATACTGGATCAGGAAATCTAGACTTGCTTCTCAAAGTCCAATACCACTTCTAAATGCACCCTTAGGGCATTATTTTTGTTTTCTTTTTTCTGTCCTTCCTCTTGAACAAATTCATTTTTGCCAACAGCTTTAGCTCACAATTCTCAATAAGTAACAATAAAATTTCTCTCTTTAGCTTTAACTTCTCTTCTGAGCCCCATTTCTGTATTTCTGAATGCTCTAGACCTTTCTGCAAGATTGTTATCAAGGGGTTTCAAAAAGTTCAAGGAAAAACAAAATGAAAATATAATGGATTTTTTTTTCATGAATTTTTTGAAGCTCCCTTATACCTTAACTCAA
This sequence comes from Chrysochloris asiatica, assembly GCF_000296735.1. Classification (NCBI taxonomy): domain Eukaryota; kingdom Metazoa; phylum Chordata; class Mammalia; order Afrosoricida; family Chrysochloridae; genus Chrysochloris; species Chrysochloris asiatica. Next base: position 4,387,807 of record NW_006408695.1, on the reverse strand, counting down.
TAGGACCCAAACCAAGCACATCTCCATGTGGATCTAGTCTCCTTCTGGCTCCTGTGAATGTACCCCTTCCATCTTCCAACTCTGCACCATTCTCTCAGATGCTTAGATCCTATATCTCAAAGTTCTTTTTGCCTTCTCCTTGTCCCCAAATTTAATCAGTTACTAGGTGCTATTTAAACCAACACCTTACAACAACTTGCATGGTGACATCTCTGCTTGTATCCCCACTGCCATTCCATTCATCCTTGTGCTCATTCTTTTTTTAAGTTTTTACTGTGAGTTGAGTGAAAGTTTACAGTGCAGATTATCAGTTTTACATTCAATAAATTACATTTTGTTTCATTGCAATGATTATAATACCCTCCATATATCAATAGTCAACAGTATTTACCTCTATTCACCCACTCCTTTTTAAAAAGTTTTTATTATGAATTGATAAAGTATGAGTATTCATTGCAAAGTATGAGTATTTTGAAACACCTAATTGTGCTCACGAGGAACTTGTACATGACCAAGAGGCAGTTGTATGAACAGAGCATGAGAACACTGA
>NW_006408695.1:4383924-4386032 GCF_000296735.1 Chrysochloris asiatica | reverse complement strand
TACTCAGGAATATATAATAATTCAAACAACCAAAGGGTATACCCTGCAAGCCTGCCCCTTGGCCGCCAGCACACAGCCCCTCTCCTTCCATGAGTCTAGAACTCCCAGATGCTCCATCTCTCCACATCATCACCTCTGCCTCCATCTCTGGTGTTGCTTCTCTGAATAGGGTCCCATACTCCACTCTTCTCCCTTGATGGTCCCAGGGTCCTCCACTCATGGACTGCAAGATCAACCACTCCCCTCTTTTTGTTACTAAACATCTACCTTTACATTTGCAACAATCACCATCCGTCCAGATAACAGTTACTCACTATTGAACCACAAGAGTCTTATCCCCATCTCCTTTCAGCAGCCCTGTCTAGACAGGTTAAAAACTGCTTAGTGGAGATTCTACCTTCCCCTGCGTTCTCTGAAACTAAACTCTCTCTTGAAAACTTGTAAGCCAGTAATTGCGTTCCTTTATAGCTCTCCCGTTTTAGGTAGCCAATGTCTAAATTGCCTATCCCTATCAACCCCATGTAAATAGGGGGTGGGAATGATCCTTGTTGTGCAGATTCCTTCCCTCTTTTAACCTTATGCTCATTCACTTAACACAACTGTTCAATTCAATACTTGGATGGTGCTGTAGGAAAAGCAGTGGACTGCTAACCATAAGGTTGAAACTTCAAACCCACTAGTAACTCCTTGGAAATACTATATGGGGTCACTATGAGTTGAACCAACGTGGCAGCACTTAATAAATAACAACAGTAAAACAGGGTTATTAAGAAGCCCTGGTACTACAGACGCAGAAGTAGACAAAGTAAGTACAAATCTTCCTGTGCTCTTATACACAAAGACATGTCTTTAAAAAAGTAATTATAAAACTGCCTGCTTAGTGTGATTCTGGAGGGAACAACAGGGAAGTCATAAGTTTCTCTGCCTTCAACTCTCCTGCAACATACTATGACCATATTCATGTTTTCTGATCATGTCATTTTTCTCCTCAAATGCCATTTGGTTGTGGTTTTTCCTCCATGTCATTAAAAAAAAATTGTTCCTCTGCCTTTGTTATATGGGTCCCTCATCCTATAATGTCCTTTTTACCTCACTATACACAGCAACTCTTCACTTGGTTATTTAAAAAGGTATCTTCAATAATGCAGATAGCAATGCTTCTAGGAAAACATCTCTACTCCTTGAAACAGGGAAGAAGCCTTCCCTAGTATGGTCACCATTTTCTTCCCCATCCCCTCCACCTCACCCATTAGGAAGCTACTCACTCTTCACACCTCTAGGAGACATCAAAACATATAAAAACCATTTATCTGGTTGTGAACTTTTGGTTCTGTGATGGTAACCTTGAAATAAATTGCTTATATTAAGTCTTCTTTGAATTAAGATCTCTGCTTTCCTAATATACAGTCTTTGATTTGACTGATCCTTCTGGGCCTTGGTAGTTAATGCCTGGTGGAGAGGCTGCCTTCTTCAACTGTCAATCTACAGAAGCTACAGTCAACCTGGGCTTCTTGAACAATGATGTTTGTGGGTGGTTCAAATGAATAAGTGCTTGGCTACTACCCAAAAGGAGTCCTGGTGAGGCATTGTGGGATAAAGCACTGTACCAAAAGGTTGGTTTGAACTACAAGGTAAGTGGTTCAAACTCACCAGTTGCTCCTTGGAAACCCTATACAGGGTTGCTATGAGTCGGAACCAACTCTATGGCATTTAGCAACAACAATAGCAATTTTGCCGAAGTAGATCACAAGGCTTTTTCCAAGAAACTTCTGAGTTGGATTTGAAAAGGAACGTTTTTGGTTAGTGTTGTTGTTGTTGTTCCGACCCATGTTGTTGTTGGTGGTGTTAGATGCCATAGGTACCGACTCATAGCGATCTTATGCACAGCAGAACGAACCACTGCCCAATCCTGGGCCAACATCATGATTGTTGCCATGCTTGAGTCCATCAATGCTGACACATGGTCAATCCATCTTGTTGGGTTCTTCCTCTTTTTCTCTGACCCTCCACCTTACCAAACATGATATCCTTCTCCAGCAACTGCTCCCTCCTGACAATATGTCCAAAGTATGAGAGACGAAGTTTGGCCATCTTGGCCTCCAAGGAGC
>NW_006408695.1:4372875-4382464 GCF_000296735.1 Chrysochloris asiatica | reverse complement strand
TCAGCTCTTGTACCTCCTCATTTCTTCCATTTGCTTTAGCACCTTTACTCTGGAGAGCAAGTTTAAGTGTCTCTTCTGACATCCTTTTTGACCTTTTCTTTCTTTCTTTTCTTCTTAATGTCTTTTTGCTTTCTTCCTATATGATGTTCTTGATGGCATCCCACAATTCTTCTGGTCTTCGGTCTTTAGTGTTTAATGTATCAAATCTGTTCTTCAGATGATCCCTAAATTCAGGTGGGATATATTCAAGGTCATATTTTGGCTCTCATGAACTTGTTTTCATTTTCTTCAGCTTCAGTTTGAATTTGCATATGAGTGGTTCTGTTCCACAGTCTGCCCCTGGCCTTCTTTTGACTGATGATAGGGAGTTTTTCCACAGTCTCTTTCTGCAGATGTAGTCAATCTGATTTCTTTGTGTTCCATCTGGTAAGGTCCATGTGTATAGTCATCTCTTATGCTGCCTAAAGAAGGTATTTGAAATGAACAAATCATTGATTTTGCAGAATTCTATCATGCGTTCTCCAGAATAATTTCTATCACCGAGGCCATATTTTCCAAATATCACCAGTAATGGTCAATACATCTTGATTGCATGTTTGATCAATTTCAGAGTGAAGACGTTTGTAGAATTCTTCTATTTCATCCTCACTGGCTTTAGTGGTTGTTGCATACATTTGAATAATAGTGGTAATAACTGGGTTTCCCTATTGTTGTTGTTGTTGTTAAGTATCGTGGAGTTGGTACTGATTCATAGTGACCCTGCACAGGGTTTCCAAGGCTGTAAATCTTTACGGGAGCTGAAAGCCTCATCTTTCTCCTGCAGAACAGCTGGTAGTTTTGAACTGATGACCTTGAGGTTAGCAGCCTGATTTGTAACCACTAAGCTACCAGAGCAGATGGATATTATCCTATCACAGACAGTGTTATACCTCATGACTGATCTGGATATGTTCTTTTTGACAATGAATGCAACACCATTCCTCTTCAATTTGCCATTTCCAGTATAGTAAACCATGTGGTCGTCAGATTCAAAATGGCCAATACCAGTCTATTTCAGCTCACTAATGCCCAAGACATGGATGTTTATGCATTCCATTTCATTTTTGACAACTTCCATTTTTCCCAGATTCATACTTCGTATATTCCATGTTCTGATTTTCAAGGATATTTACAGCTGTTTTTCTTCATTTTGAGTTGTGCTCCATCAGCAAATGAAGGTCCTGTGGGCTTTACTCCATTCACGTCACCACGGTCAACTCTACTTTGAGGAGGCAGCTCTTCCCCAGCCGCATTTCACTTGGGGAGTTTGAACTGCCCACTTTTCCAGAAGCCATATGAAAACACTATGAAACATAGTTCTACTCTGATACACATAGGTTAACATGAATTGGAATCAAGTCAATGGCAACTGGATGGTTGATTTCTTCATCAGTACTGGATTGTGTTAGATTTAGAACATGCTGAAGAGATAGCTTCAGATGATGGTTTACTATGAGACCTAGAATAAAGAGGGACCACAGTGGCTCTCTAGGATAAGCACTGGAGTGTGAATCACAAGGTCGATGATTCTAGCCCAGCAGCCCCTCTTCAGGAGAAAGATGAGGCTTTCTGTTCCGCAAAGAGTTACATTCTTGGAAAGCATGTACAGGGTCACCATGAGTCAGAACTGACTTGACTGCACTTAACAGCAACAACAGAAAACAGAATAAAGCAAACAAAAATAATCACAACTGGATCAATAGGCAACATCATGACATATAGAGATAATATTGACGTTGTCAGGGATTTCATTTTACTTGGATCCACAATCCATACTCATGGAAATCAAATGACATATTGTGTTGACAAATCTGCTGCAAAACCTTTTTAAAGTATTAAAAGCAATGATGTCACTTTGAGGACTAATGTGGGCCTGACCCAAGCCATGATATTTTCAATTGCCTCATATAAATGTAAAACCTACAAAGAATAAGGGAGACTGAAGAAGAATTGATGACTTTGAATTATGGTATTGGCAAAGAATATTGAAAATATCATAGACTGCCAAAAGAACAAACAAATCTGTCTTGGAAGAAGTACAACTAGAATACTCCTTAAAAGGGAGGATGGTAAGACTTTGTCTTACATACTCTGGGCATGTTATCAGTAAAGACCAGTGTCTGGAAAATGAAGAGTCAGTGAAAAAGAGGAAAACATTCAACAAAATGGATTGACACAACGAAAGCAACAATGGGCTCAAACATGCAATAATTATGAGGATTGGATAGGACCTAGCAGTGTTTCATTCTGTTGTACACAGGGTCTTTATAAGTCAGAACCAACTCAAAGGCACCTTACTACAACAAGAGTTAAAGGGGAGTGCTTTATCAAATTGTGTAGCAGTAGCATCATTAGAAATATTATTGTTTTGTCCTCCTTTTCCTTTCCCAGTTCACAGATGAGAATAAAGGAGGTTTAAAGAATAGTGTCTTATACATATTTTGGTGAATTATAAGAAATTATAATGATATTATGAATCAGGTGTTAGGAACATCAATTTCAATTGGATCTCTTGGATTTGTATGGCTGCAAGGAAAATTAAATAGATGGCATGATGAGTTCTTCACTTGGCCCACTTTGTTCTGAGTACTTCATATTCAATCTTCTTAAACTCTATCCCATTTCTAAAAGGTACCAATCTTTCTTAGAATGCAGAATGTCTACTGTGGAGACATCCTGCGGCAACAAAGAGCAGCCTGAGACTGTGGAACAACACCTGACTAGCAATGGCCAAATGACAGGGCTGTGTTCTGAGAAAGGCTGCAAAGTCTTCCCATTGGAAAAGAAATATCATTTTGGGAAATATTCAATAAAAAGTTTTTGAGACACAGAATCCCATTCATGGTGGGAGTGATTGAAGGGAACTGTTTTGCCTCTTAAGGTTTGGCTCAGTCTGGAAGGATGCTATTTAATGCAATCCAGAACTGATCATGTTGTTGATCATATTTCAAAACCCCTGTCCTTTAAACAAATTCCCAGAGTAAATTGAGTGCAATTGTGGGAAGTTTAACTTAAAAAAAAAAAGATCTATTATAATTTTTTTTTTTTTTTAATTGAAGATGACAGGAGGTGGTAGATGGAAATCTGCCCTGAGGAATGAAAAATAAAAGCAGAGAGGGTGGAGATGAATAGAGCAAAGAAAAAATGAGAATTCTGGGTCGGAAACTCTTGCTGAATGAGTCAGCTCATAGGACAAATAAAACCTCACTCATCACCCTGTCTTCCTTCGCTGCAGTGAGAGAAATGAACAGTGGGGCCCTGGAAAAACATCAGCAACTTCTTGTAGCATCTGTAGGTGGGGAAGTTTTCCAAGACACAGAGAAGGCTGCATACGCGGCTTACCCAAGCTCCAGTTTTTCTCAGCCAAATAGGAAGAACTTCCAAATTGACCTTGGAAAAACATACACACTGAAGGGAAAAAAAAATAGTCTAAGCTCAGCATGTGTATTTGTATTAAGAGATTTCTTTAAAAAGAAAGAAAGAAACAAATACATTGCTTTCCAGTTTTCCATGAAAAGAGTTTGAATACTCCCAGCAATGCAATGATAGAATCCTTGGAGTTGTTTTTAAAGGCTGTAGAGAGGAATTAAGTCCTGTCCCTCTTTAATGAATACAAGGTCATCCACATAGCACAACTGTATTCACATTAAAAAGCCTGAGGGGGAGAGCATTCTTGCCACTCCTTTCTGCAAAGATTGCAATTAGCATTTTTATGAAGAACATAAACTCTCTGTGTATCAAAGATGCACTTTTTATTACTCTGAAACTGGCTTGAATAAGCATCCTGCAAATGTTTGGCTCTTTCCCTTCTAGGAGGAGGCCAATTAAAACACAGTCTGTCTAACTACCCACCCTTCAGTGGGGTAAAAACAATGCTGAGATGATAGCGTTGGCGCCCTCAAAAGTGGCTTTTCAGTTGCTGGGCACCTGGAAGGAAAATAATGACTCCCTGGCTCTCAGCATAGAAAATCTCAATGCTTATTTTGCTTTTCCCTCACTTAGTTATGAATTGCTTGGTTCAGAAGGATGACTTACACTGCCTCCAATTGTGTCTGTCAGCTCCCCTTTCTCCCACCTTGAGGGCAGTAAGGCTCAAGGGAGAGGGGTAGTTGACCATATCTCAGTGGCGCCAGCATGCTTTTACAAGCCATGATTGCCCTCTGGAAAATAGCCAGGGTTGGGGGTGCTGTTTTCTGGTGCAGAGGCTCCCAGGCACAGAATACCATGGTGGCAACCAACTGATCATGACATTTAATGCTGTGTCTCTAGGTATTGTCTGATATGACCAATGATTTTCCTATTATATGTGGACTGTCTATCATGGCATGGGACAGAGAGTGAAGTGGAAAAGACAGTGTTTGGTTGCTTTTGAAGCAAGAGACAATGAGCCAGGAGTTACCTCACTCATTCAATTCTACTTGTTAGCCAAATGGATCTTGCTAAAATATTTAGTCTCCATATGCAGAATAAATAACCTTGAACTAGAGTCAATGAACAGTATAAAAAAGCCCAATTTCCCTTTGAGTGCAAATGGCATCAAGAACAATGCCTGGTACACAAACAATATTCAGTAAATGTTTCTTAAATGAAGGAAACAACATGCCAAGGCATAGAGGAAGGAGTACTTTCCATCAAATGACTTTAGAAGCATGTTAATGATATTTTCCTAGTGTACTTGTATTCATCTATTTCCATTTCTCTGATGTGATGAAACTCATCCCTGTGATCCTCATGGTAATTTCCCTCTGACAACGAGTCTTCCACATTTCAGACTAAGAAGTGAATTGGCTTCAATATGCAAACGGTGAATGTAATACTTGGTATAATAATTTTGGTACTTTTGATTGCAGATGAAAGAATATCTATCAGAAAGGAATCTTGGGAAACATGATACAGAAAGCTTGTAAACCTGCCTTCAGCCTACAACTGATTAGAATACGTAAAGGGGATTCTAGGACTTGCCCAGTGAAATAGGCTTCTTGCAGAGCCCTTGTAGTATATAGGACCTTAGGTGGAATCCTGTGCCCCATCCAGAACCTTCTGAGGTGGAACAGTCCCACTTGAAAGGTTATATAGACGAACCCAGAGCAGCTAGAGGAACAGAAGATATTTCCTGAAGAAAAGATGAGCTGGAGAAAACAAAATCAAAAAGAAAAACTTCAGTCTGTTTGGCTATAAGAACAAGCAAACTATTTGTGGAGAACCATCAAAGCAAGTAATCAAGTCCCTTTAGGACAAATCCCCATTCAAGACTGAAACTAAAGAGAACACACAAGTGACATGTAAGCTCATTGGAGACCACATTGTTCTACATTTGAGTGGAAGTGGGGGAAAGTCAGTAATGAAGATAAGGGCTGAGTTTGACCACATTCCATTGACTCCTGTCGACCTTCAGATGAGAGAGAGGAGGAAAATAACTGTTTGGTCTAAAGTTTGGGAAGAACTTGGGAACTCCTGAGCCCATGGACACTGACCTAGCCACTGAGGGCTAGAGCTGAGAGTGAAGTGTACAGATGATATGAAGTGGGGGGAGATGCACAAGAATGCCCAAACTAGTAGATAGTACTCATTTGACCTAGCTTCGATGGCTTGATGGCCAGAGCTTGACTAGAGGAAGTTAAAGAAATTTGTTAAAGGAAGCAAGTGTAAATTGTTATAATTTGATGAACTTGACCAATACTTATGGATGTAGTAGCTTAAAATACCAACCAATAGTGCCTATCTCCTCAGTATACAGGGTTGATAGGGACAGGCAACTTAGACACTGGGTACCTAAAATGAGGGTGTGGGGATGTAAAGGCATAAAGTAGCTGGCTTACAAGTTTTCAAGAGAGAGTTTAGTTTCAGAGTGTGTGGGGGATGGTAGAATCTCCACTGAATAGTTTTCATCTTTTCTAGGTGGGTCTGGTAAAAGGAGATGGGGATAAGATTGTATAATTCAATAATGAGCAATTGTTATCACAACTAATGACGATTGTCACAACTGTAAAGGTAGAAGTTTTGTAACAAAAAGGTGGGGATAGTTAATCTTATATTCTAGAAACAGAGGACCCTAGGACCATCAAGACAGAAGAGCAGGAGCAGAATGTGGGACCCTAACCAAGAAGCAGTGACACCAGAGAATGAGACAGAGGTGATGACATGGAGAGATAGAGCAACAGACTTTAGACTCATGGAAAAAGGAAGACTGTGTGCTGGTGACCAGTAGGTAGGCTTGCAGAACGTGTCCTTTGGTTGTTTAAATGTTATATATCTGAGTGCTTTTGTGTACATCTAAAGAGAAAAAAAAAAAATAGGGAATAGAAGCAAATACTGTTGAATGATGATGCATGGAGGTGATTGTAATCATTGTAATGAAACAAAATATGAAAGGATGAGTGCAAAACTGATATTCACTCAATTCACAGTAAGAGCTTTTTTTTTTTTTTTTAAGTAACAAAATAAAAAATAATTTCAGACAAAGAAAAAGAAAAGGATATCTGTCAGAGCAGATTTAAACAATTGGAATTTGCTAATGTTATTATTGTTAAGTGCTGTAGAGTTGGTTCCAACTCACAGTAACCTTGAATAGGATTTCTAAGGCTTTAAATCTTTGGGGGAGCAGAAAGCTTCATTTTTCTCTTGAGGAACAGCTAGTGGGCTTGAGCATATGACCTTGCAGTTATCAGTCCAGTGCTTATTCTACAGTGCAAAAATGGTGTCAAGAGATGCATAGTTCTGGATCCATAAATCACCAATGTCAGGAATTCAGATTCAGTGTCCCTGAGATTTTCTTTCTCATTCCTTTATAGTTTCAAGATGTCTGCTGCAGTTCTGAACATAATATTTTCAGAGAACACACAGAAGAGACTTATTTGACTGATCATAAAAGACTTCCATTAATGTTTCATTCCCTATAACTGGGTTATATTCAAAGTAAAACATAATTGACTTAGACTCCTTATGATCCAACCTCTGGGCTATTACTTATTATTACTGAGGCAACATAACTGACCTCCTTATTTATTATTATTATTATTTTTGTGTAATGATTGTTGAGATTTTTTCATTTTCCCAAAGGTGATCAGTTTGAAGAAGACAACATGAGAAGTGATTCAGAGAATTAAAAGGTCAGGATAATTGATCACCGCTCTCTAGATATTTCCCTCAACAATGACCAGCCTGTCCAGTAAAAAAAGCATATTCTTTTCAGGAATCATGTGGCAGGGGGAAAAAAAAGACTTTCTTAATAGATAGCATAAGAATTTCTCTTAGGGAAGGGGATGTCTTGGTTTTAAAAAAAAAACTTGGCAATATGTTTAGTAGTAAAGTGATAGAAGTCATTCATGGGTTACTAGGAGTCAAGACAACAAAAAATAAGGCTGCATTTATTTGCATGGGTCTGGATAAGAATTTGGGAGTGTGAGAAGAAAAGTGGAGGACAAAAAGAGAAATGAGAAACCAACAGGAGGTTGATGACCTTGTGGGAACAGAAGACAAAGACACTACCCAGTTCAGGAAAACCAAAGGACTTCTTGGAAGAAAGATGACAGATATTCAGCTAAAAGATATTTGTATTGTTGTGATGTGGTCTTCCCCTTAGCCACCTTCTAAGATCTTTAGTTGCTGTTGTTGTTATGTGCTGTCAAGTCAGTTCCGACTCATAGCGACCCTGTATAGGTTTCCGAGGAGATGGCTGGTGGGTTTGAACTGCTGACCTTACGGCCCAGAACTTATCCTATAGCACCACACCAGGATACCAAGATCTTTAGTAAAATATACTATTCACACACATATCTTGAAATAGTAGTGCTTTGGTGAAAGGGATAAACTGGAATGGTACTGAAACTGCTGGGAGCTAAACTAGCAAAGGATGCATACAACTGAAGCAAGATTTCAGAAGGAGATGTCTATAGATATAAGCATTTGTTACTCCTCTCTCCAGGTGGGAATAAAAATCTGGAGGAGACTGTTTCAGTTTTCACAGGACAATGAAAGGGTGGTGGAAGTGAAGGATTTGAGTCAATCTATTATACTTTGCTAAGTGCAGTTGAGACAATTCTGACCTTTTCCTATTAATAAACTGTTAAGGGCCAGCTGTGACCATTTTGTGCTGCCATTCAGCTTTAAGTGAAGACTGTCCTTTAAATACTGAGAAGATCTATGTACATGTGTGGTAGGTGAACCCTCCAGTGGTTTGGGTAAGGAATGTCCACTCACTCAGGCACCCCCTTTAGTCACCAGAATGGAGGTGTGCAGACAGCAACAGGCTAATGAACAGATACCAAAATAATCAGAACAAAAGAAAACACAAAATAGTGTCCACCTTTGTCTCTGAGGTTCCCACAGCCATCCGTGGCGGGTTTGCTTGCTATCCACACTTGGTCTTGCCTTTTGGTCTCACTTAAGTTATTGGGTCCGGGTCGCTGGGCCTGGCAGTTTCAAAAGTATGAGATTTCTTTTTTCTGCTACAAGTTCCACTAGCTATAAGCCTGCAAACTTTAAAAATATGCCTACATCTGTGGTTTAGAGTTTTGGCACTCTCCTCTGAACCCTCTTCACCTGGTATTCTGTGTTATTGCTGACGGAGATCTTCACTGCACTTCTACCATATCCACCATCAACCCCCACTTTCCATTATCTTTTAATTCCATTTTTTCATAAAATTTTGAAGCTTCCTTGTGTATTCTAGATGTTAGATCTCTGTTGGACATGGAATTTGCAAATGTTTCTCCTAAACTGTGCCATGTCTTTTATAGATCTTCATAATAGGATCTTTTATCGAAAAAAATTTTTAAACTTTGATAAAGTCTGCTTTATGTTGTTGTTAAGTACTGTTGAGTCTGTTCCACCATCCTTGTGGTTCAAACTGACCCTATGGTGCTGCATTTACCTTACTGCGTCACACCAGGACTCCATAGTTATATGGGATAGTGGTAGTTATGTGTTGTGAAGTTGGTTCTGACTCATAGAGACCCTGACTAGGGTTTCTGAGGCTGTACATCTTTATGGGAGCAGAAAGCCTCATCTTTCTCCTACAGACTGGCTGGTTGTTTTGAACTGCTGACTGTGGGATTAGCAGCCAGACTCGTAACGAGTATGCTCCTAGAGCACCTTAAAAACTCTTAAAATTGGGCAAACCGATGCTTCGCACTTTTAATTCTGTTTCTTCAAAATTGTTTTAGCTAATTTTGTTTATTTGCCTTTCCATATAAATTTTAGAAAATCCTATTTATCTCTACAAAAATTCTTAAAATCATTTTAAAAGACTGATAGAACCCCCAAGACTGTGCTCTTAGTCACCTTCAGGTCTGGAAATGAATTCACCCCATGAATTAATTTTCAGCCAAACAATGTTGCTGTTCCTGGGTGCTCTGAAGTCAGTTCCAACTCACAGTGACCTTATATACAACCGAACAAAATACTGCCCAATCCTGTACTGTCCTACCAATTGTTGTTGTGTCTGAGCACACTGTTACTGTCTCTGTGTAAATTCAACTCCTTGAGGGTCTTCCTCTTTTTCAGTGAACTTACCAAGAATGATGTCTTTTTCCAGGAAACTGATCCTTCC
>NW_006408695.1:4370876-4372300 GCF_000296735.1 Chrysochloris asiatica | reverse complement strand
AAAAAAAAAGAATAACACATAAAATCTAATAGGATTTTGATAAGATTCAGATTAAAGCTGAATGTTAATTTGGAGAATATTAAAATCTTTAGATATAGTCATAATTCTAATCCCTGTAAAGGACTTCTGGTTGCCTAGTGGGTTACATGTTGGACTGCTTACTGCAGGGTCAGAAGTTCGAGTCCACAAGCTGCTCCACAGGAGAAAGATGAGGCTTTCTGCTCCCGTAAAGATTTATAGCCTCAGAAACCCTATACAGGGTTGCTCTAAGTCAGAAATGACTTGATGGCACTTAACAACAACATCAATCCCTAGAAATGATAAGTTGTTTCATTTACCTATACATTATTTCATTTTCTTCATTAACATGTAATCTTTGGCATGCAACTTATGTGTATGAAAATTTTTTTTAAGTTTACACTGTGTTCCCAGGATATTTTAAGGTTATTGTATTTTTAATATCAGTATCTACCTGCTTATTATCTGCTTATTTAAAAAAATATTGAGTTTTATGTATTTATTATACTTTTCAAAATTTTCTTCATTAACATTTAATCTTTGGTATGAAAGTTTTATGTATGATTGATTTTTTTAAAAATGTGCACTTCTTTTCTTTTTTCCCAGGATATCTTAAGTTTCTTGTATTTTTAATATCAGTATCTACTTGTTAGTTGTTTGTTTTTTAAAAATATTGAGTTTTATGTATTTATGTTATTGTTGTTGTTAGGTGCCATCAAGTTGTTACTGACTCATAGCAACCTTACATACAACAGAATGAAACACTAGCTGGTCCTGGGCCAACATCACATTTGTAACTATGTCTGAGCTCATTGCTGCTGCCACTGTGCCAATCCATCTCGTTGGGGGCTTTCCTCTTACTCACAGACCCTCCACTTTGCCAAATGCCTTCTCCAGGGTTTGGGCCCTCCTGATAATATTTCTGAAGTATGAGAGACCAAGTCTAGCCATCCTGGGCTCCAAGGAGAACGCTGGCTGTACTTTTATTATAGCAGCTTTAGATCTGTTGCTAAAGAAACTGAGGCCACTTGGAAATGTGAAGCAGAGTTTCAGATTTTATTAAGCTGGCTGGCTCCGAGGAGCTAATTTCTCCAGATTCTGAGCCCCCAAGTGCAGGTCAGTACAGGCTTATATGGGGTCAGAATTGGGATCTGGGAAGGGCTAGGTTTTGGACCTGTTTGAAGACAGAAGGGAAACCAGAAGATTTCTCCTTCTTGGTAATCTGATTAGCATACTAGCTTGTCTCCTGGGTGGGGAGGATAGGTCCTGCTCCGTAACCTGATTAACATTCTAGTTGGTCTCCTGGGAGAGGAGACAGTAAGTTAATGTTTTACCTTTTCCTGTTCACTTTTTCCAACAAAGGTTGGTTTGTTCTTTTAGCAGTCCATGGTACTTTCAATATTCTC
>NW_006408695.1:4359400-4367236 GCF_000296735.1 Chrysochloris asiatica | reverse complement strand
TTTGGTGAGGTCCATGTATATAGTCATCTTTTGTGTTGTTTAAAAATGGTATTTGAAATGTAGAAGTCATTGGTCTTGTAAAATTCTATCATGGGATCTCCAGCACCAGAGCCATATATCCCAACTACTGACCTTTGTTTCCAAGCTTTCCATTCTGATTACCAGTAATTATCAATACATTTTGTATTTATGAGTGTTAATCAAAAATTATTGCTACTATGGTTCAGTTCATATGTGCACATGTTTACTACAAACAAAAACATGTTTAAACATGTATTTGTGATCAGTAAATGGCTGCATCCAATCTCTCTCAGGAATACACTTGTCTTAGTGTTTTAAGAATGCCTTCAGAAAAGTATAGCTTTTCTTGTATGCCTGTCTTCAGCCTATAACTTATTGTAATACCTAAAAGGGATTCTTGAACTTGCCCTGTGAAATAGGCTTCTTGCTGAGCCCTTGTAGTGTATAGGACCTTAGGTGGAATCCCGAGACCCATCCAGAGCCTTCTGAGGTGGAACATTCTCACCTGAAAGGACATGCAGACCAACCCAGAATGGCTAGAGGAAAAGAAGATGCTTCTTGAAAAATGACCAACAGGAGAAAACAAAGTAAAAAATGTCAGTCTGTTTCAGTATTACAAGAAAAAGCAAACTGTTCGCTGGGGAACCATGAATGCAATCAATCAAGTCCTTTCAGGAAAAACTCCTGACCAAGATTGGAACTCAATCTTGAGCAGACAATCTCACCAGCTGCTCCTTGGAAACACTATACACGGTCGCTCTGGGTTGGAATCGACTCTATGACACTTAACAACAACAATGGGTCAATACTGACTGCTATTCTCAGAAGACACAAAATGATCACAGGGGGTTAATATGAATACGTTTTAAGACAATTTAAAGTTGTACCGATGATTTTTCCCCCCCTCATGGCAGTGCACCTTTTTGCTCTTTGAGGATAACAAGGGCCATCCTATGAGAATTATTTTAGAAAATCTGACCACATTCATTCTCAGTCCCTGATCTTGCTCTTTCAGACTTCTTTTTGTTCCCCAAACTCAAAGATCATTTAAAAGGAGCACCAATTGAATCAAAGATGCCCGAACTGTTATTTTGAAATGTTGTAAATTGAAAAGCACATAATTCTTTGGGGGAAGGGTTGTAGTTGTTAGATGTTGTTAAGTTGGTTCTGTATATCGCAGGTTGTTAATGAGTCTTCCTTCAATCCTGATGCCATGTTTTTCTTCATATAACCCAGTTTCTTGTATTATTTGCTCAACATACAGGTTGAATAAATATGGTGAAAGAATACAACCCTGTTACATACCTTTCTTAATTTGAAACCAGTTGGTGTTCCCATGTCCTGTTCAAACAGCTAACTGCCTCTTGGTCCATGTGCAGATTCTTCATGAGCACAATTGTTTCTGAATACTCATACTTCTCAATGTTGTCCATAGCTTATCATGATCCACACAATCAAAAGTCTTTGGTTTCACATCCATAAAAGACAACTCAGATAACATTGCTCTTTAACAACCTAAGGAAGTGTTTTGCAGCAGATTTACCAATGCATTGCATACTTGGATTTCTTGTCTGTTCTTTCTGAGTGCTGACCTTGGATCCAAGCAAAATGAAATCTTTGAGAGATTCAATCTTTTATCTATTTATCATGATGTTATTTATTAGTCCAGTTGTGAGGATTTTTTTTTTTTTTCTCACATTGAGGTGCAATCCTTACTAAAGGTTCTAGTATTTGATCTTCATTGTTATGTATTTTAAGTTCTCTTCGCTTCCAGCAAGCAAGGTTGTGTCATCTACATGTGACAGGTTCTTGATGAGTGTTTCTCCAGTCTTGAAGTCAAGTTCTTCTTCATATAATCTAACTTCTTGGATTATTTGCTCAGCATACAGATTGAGTAATAGGGTGAAAGCATACAACCCTGGTGCATAAAATTCCAAATCTGAAAGCATTAAGCATCCCCTTTTTCTGTTTGAATGTCTACCTCTTAGATCTAGTTTCCTCATGAGTACAATTGTTTGTTTTTGTTTTTTGTATACCCGTTATTCTCAACATTTTCCATAGTTTGTTATGATCTACATAGATCCTTGTATAGTCAATAAAGCAAAATAAAGTAAATGTCTTTCTGGTATTCTCTGTTTTTAGCCAACATCCATCTAACATCAGCAGTCTGATATTCCACATCTTTTTCTGAATCCAGCTTGTGTTGCTAGCAACTCCCTGTTGATATCCTGCTGCAATCATTTTTGAATTATCTTCAGCAAAATTTTACTTGCACATGATATTAATGATATTTTTGGATGATTTCCACATTCCATTGGGTCACCATTGTTTGTAATGGGTACAAATATGGGTCTCTTCCACTTGGTTGGCCAGGTAGCTATCTTCTAAATTTCTTAGCATTGATGAGTGAGCATCTTCAGCACTGCATCATTATGTTGAAAAATTTCAATAGTTTTTTCATCAATTTTTGGAGTCTCCTTTTTAGCCAATACCTTCAGTGCTGCTTCACCAATGGTTTCAGTGTTGATTTCTTCCTTCAATACCATCATTTCTTGATCATATGCTATGTATGGTTGAATGATTGAACAATGACTATCTTCTTTTTATGCTTCCTTCATCATTTGATATTTTGCCTATAGAATCCTTTAATATTGTAAATCAAGGTTTGATTTTTTTCTTCAGTTCTTTCAGCTTGGGAAATGCTGAGCATGTTCTTCACTTCTAGTTGTCTAACTCTAGGTTTTTGCACATTTCACTGTTTTCTCAAACTGTTCTTTGTAATTTTCTGTTAATCTCTTTTACTTTCTCCTTTCTCTCAATTGTTTCATCTTATCTACATTCAAGGGCAAGTTTCAGAGTATCTTTTAGCATCTATTTTTGTCTTTTCTTTCTTTACTGTCTTTTTAATTACTCTTTTATTTCTTCAAGTATGATGTTTTTGGTGTCATCCCACAACTATGATGGTCTTCCATCATTATTGTCTAATGCATTGAATCTATTTTTGAGATAGTCTCTAAATTCAGGTAGGATATATTCAAGGTCATATCTTAGCTCTCATGGACTTGTTTTAATTTTCTTCAGCTTCAGTGCTTACTTGCATATTACCAATTGATGGAGTCTTTCACAGTTGTCCTCTGGCCTTATTTTGGCTGACATTGTGCTTCTCCATCATTCCTTTGCACAGATATAGTTAATTTGATTCCTGTGTATTCAATCCGGTGAGCTCCAAGTGTAAAATTGCTGTTTAAAAATGTTTTTGCAATGACTAAGTCACTGGTTTTGCAAAATTCTGTTATACAATCTTCAACATCTTTTCTATTACCAAGGCCATCCTTCCTCTTTGTTTCCAACCTTCATATTCCAATAACCAGTAATGATTAGTACATCTTAATTGCATGTTTGATCAATTTCAAATTGAAGAAGTAGGCAGAATTTTTCAGTTTCATCATCATTGGTTTTAGTGGCTGGTGCATAAATTTAAGCAATAGTTGTATTAACTGGTCTTTGCTTTAGTTATTGTAGTATGCTATCACAGAAAGCATTGTACTTCAAGAAAGATCTCAAAATGCTCGTTTTGACAATGAATATGATGCCATTCCTCTTCTTTTTGTTGTTCCAAGCATGGTAAATCATATGATTATTTAATTTAGTTTATTAATGCCTAGGATATTGATCTTCATGTGTTCCATTTCATTTTTGATGGCTTCCAATTTTTCTAGTTTCATACTCTGTACATTCCATATTCTAATTATTATTCAATGCTTGCAGTGGTTTCTTCTCAATTTGAGTTGTGCCTAGTCAGCCAATGAAGGTCCCAAATGCTTTGCTCCATTCACATCATTAAGGTCAACTCTACTTTTAGGGGCAGCTCTTTCTCACTCTTATTTTGAGTGTCTTCTTACTTTAGGGGCTCATCTTAGGGGAACTTAGGGACATTATATCTTATAATGTTCCATTGTTCTTCATAAGGGTTTCAGCAGTTCATCATTCAGAAGTGGTTTGCCCCTCCTATTTTATAGTCTGTCTAAATCTGTGAGATCTGTTGAAACCTGTCTACCATCGATGACCTTCCCAGTATTTGAAATACTGGTGACATAACACCCAGAATCAAAGTCACCACAGTAAGACAAACTGTCAGATGAGTAGTTGTTTAGGGAGATGGAAAGAATACTTCCAGAAATGTATAACACTGGATGCAGGATATGTTTAGAAACAATAGCTTTACATTTTGATACTTTTGTTTAATAAGTAATTTTAAACGTGATTTTGTAGTAATACTTTTTAACTTACCCTCATATAATATATCCTATGATATTGCTGGGCTCACTTGTTTCTTTTATGTTCTTTTTGTCTTTTGTTTCATTTTCTTGTATCATTTCATTGGCTAGAAATTAACATGCTGTTGAATAAAATACTTAAGCATGAACATCCTTGCCTGTTGTCAGTCTTATGGGAAAATAATTCAATCATTCATCATTAAGTATAATGTTGACTGTATGTTTATCAAGCTGAGGAATTTCACCTCTATTCTTGTTTTTCTGAAAGTTTTGATCTGGCAAAATCAAAATGATTTTGCCAGATCATTTTTCTGTATCAATTAATATGCTTTTGTGATTTTTCTTCTTTAGCCTGTTAATATAGTGAATTACAATGATCAACTTTTAAATTTCCAACCATCTTTGCATTCCTGGAATAAACTCCATTTTGTCTTAGTGTTTAATACTTTTAATATATTGTTGAATTCTATTTGCCAATATTTTCTTAAGGATTTTTGCACTTAGATTCTTGAGTGATATTGGTCTGTAATTTACCTTTTATATTTGCATTGTCTTTATCTGGTTCTTGTATTAGGGTAATACCAGCTTCATAAAATAAGTTAGGAAATATTTCCTCCTTTTTTTTTTAGAGATTGAATAGAATTAGTGTTAAGATCAGTACAATTTTTCACCAGAGGCTGGAGATTTCTCCTTTTTGATTTTTAATTATGAATTCAGTGTCCTTCATAGTTAAAATGTTATTCAAATTATATATTTCATGTTAGGTGAGATGCAGTAGTTTATGTTTGGAAAGGAATTGGTCTATTTCATTAAAGTTGTCAAATCTATGCTGTTGAATTAGTCATAGTACTTTCTTATTATTGCTTTGATATCTGCAGAATCTATAGTTATATCCCCTATTTTATTCCTAATAGGTATTTTTTTCTTCTCTTCTTTATACTTTGTCAGTTTTGCTAAAAAACTGATCATTTCAGGCAACTCACTCTTTGTTTCTTTGACATTCTATATTGCTTTTTGGTTACAGTTTCAGTGATTTTTATTTTATCTTTGTTCTTTCCGTCAATCTATATGCTTTGTATTTATTGTTGTTGTTAGGTGCCATCAAGTCTGTTCTGACTCACAGATATCTTATGCATAACAGAATGAAACACTGCCTGGTCCTATGTCATCTTCACAATTATTGTTAAACTTAAGTCCATTGCAGCTGCCTTGGTGCCAATCCATCCTGTTGGGGAAATTCTTCTTTTTTTTACTGACTTTCCATTTAACCTGGCATGATGTCCTTCTCTAGGAACTGGTCCCTCCTGATAATACACCTGAAGTATCAGAGATGAAGCCTCATCATCCTGTCTTCTAAGGAGCATTCTGGCTATACTTCTTCCAACACAGATTTGTTTGTTCTTCTATCAGTCCATGGTACTCTTAAAATTTGTATCCAACACCATACTACTACTTGTCTGTCAGTTTGTCATACTATGGTGTTTTGTGTGCTGCTGTGATGCTGGAAGCTATGCCACCAGTATTTTAAATACCAGCAGTGTCACTCATGGTGGACAGGTTACAGCAGAGTGTCCAGAAAAAGACAGACTAGGAAGAAGAAGAGATGAACTAGTTCCAAATATTTAGTTACTGAAAACCTTAAGAATAGCAGTGAAACACTGTCAGACAGCATCAGGATATTAAATATTGAAACATAATGAATAGCTCCAGATAGTGTCATATATAGTGCCAGAAGAGAAGTCTTGGTATGGTGCTGTAGGATAAGCACTGGACTACATGTTTGGTTTGCATTGTAAGTTTGGCAGTTCAAATTCACCAGCTGCTCCTTGGAAATTCTACACAGGTCATAATGAATTGGAACCAACTCGACGGCAGTTAACAACAACAACAAATGCCTGAAGATGAGCAACTCAGGTTGAAAGACACTGAGAATACTAATGGGGAAGAGCTGCATCCTTAAAGTAAAGCTAGCTGGCTGTGGATGGCATGAATGGGGTAAAGCTTTCAAAACCTTCATTTGCTGATGGGGTACAACTCAACATAAGGAGACACACCTGTAAATATCCAGTAATAATCACAACATGGAATGTACAAACTGTGAATCTATGAAAATTGGAAGTAGTTAAAAATGATATAAGAAGCATGAAGATCTATATCTTAGGCATTAGTGAGCTGAAATGGGCTGGTACTGGCCTTTTTGAATCTGACAATCATATGGTTTACTATTTTGGGAATGACAAATTGAAGTGGAATTACATCTCATTTACCGTCAGTAAGACTGTTCTTCCCCAGTCATATTTTGAACACCTTCCAGCCTGAGGTGCTCATCTTCTGATATTATATCTGACAATATTCTGGTGCTATTCATCATATTTCAACATTCAGTATTTGAGTGCTATCTGATGGTGTTTCACTGCTATTTATAACGTTTTTAGTGGCTAAATATTCAAAACTATCTGACTCTCCTTATTTCTAGTCTGTCTTAGTCTTTCAACAATTAAAGTTGGTGTTCTAGGTTTGAATGTTGTTGGTCTATATTGTAGCTACTATCTGTTGTTGTTGTTGTCAAGGGCCCTCAAGTTAGTTCCAATGCATAGCAACCCTGTATAGGGTTTCCAAGGATCAGCTGGTGATCTTGAAACCATCAACCTTGAGGTTCAAACCAACTTTACAGTCCAGCTCATTAACCTACAGTGCTACACTATTATTCCAGATATTGCTTTTTAATCTTTAATTATTTATACAAAAATAATTATCACATTTAGTTTAAATCAATAGGTTATTTTAAAGCATATATATTGTTGTTGTTGTTGTTAAATGCTGTTGAGTTGACCACGACCCATAACAACCTTGTATAGGGTTTCCAAGGAGCAGCTGGTGAGCTTGAATGGTCGACCTTTTGATTCAAAGCAAATTTGCCATTAAGCACATTAACCTACACAGGCATACCAGGATATGTATATATGTATAACTTTGTTTGCATTACATTGAGATGTAATCCATACTGAAGGTCTTTGATCTTTATCAGTAAGTATTTTAAATGCTCTTCACTTTCAGCAAACAAGGTTGTGTCATCTGCATATTGCAGGGTTTTAATGAGTCTTTCTTCAATCCTGATGCCATGTTTTTCTTCATATAACGCAGCTTCTCAGAATATTTGCTCAGCATACAGGCTGAATAAGTATGGTGAAAGAATACAACCATGGCACACACTTTTCCTAATTTGAAAACATTCGGTGTTCCATTGTTCTGATGGGGTACAACTGCCTCTTGGTCTATGTACATGTTCCTCATGGGCCTAAATAAGTGTTCCGGAATACTTATACTTCACAATGTTGTCCATAGCTTGTCATGAGTCACATAATCAGAGGACTTTCTGTAATCAATAAAACACAGATAAACATCTTTCTGGTATTTTCTGCTTTCATCCAAGATCCATCGGACATCTGCAATGATGTCCCACGCTCCATGGCCTCCTCTGAATCCGGCTTGAACCTCTGGAAGTTCTCTGTCAATGTATGCTTGCAGCCATTTCTGT
>NW_006408695.1:4351949-4358667 GCF_000296735.1 Chrysochloris asiatica | reverse complement strand
CTTGATGTCATGTCACAATTCTTATGGTCTTCGGTCCTTATGCATCTCTTCAGATGATCTCTAAATTCAGGTGGGATATATTCAAGTCATATTTTGGCTCTTGTGGACTTGTTTTCATTTTATTTAGCTTCATTATGAATTTGCATATGAGCAATTGATGGTCTGCTCCACAATCTTCCCCTGGCCGTGTTTTAGCTTTTCTACCATCCCTTTCCACAGACGTAATCAATTTGATTTCTGTGTATTCCATCTGAAGTTATCAAAGAATTCATTTTTTTTGGATCAACCATCAACACATATGGAAGCAGCAGTCAAGAAATCAAACAATGTATTGCATTAGGCAGATATTTTGCACAGACCTTTTTAAAGTGTTAAAGAGCAAAAATGTCGGTTTGAGGACTAAGGTGCCTGACCCAAGCCATGTTATTTTCAGTACCCTGGTATACATGTGAAAGTTGGACAGTGAATAAGGAAGACTTTAGAAGAATTGATACATTTGAGTTATGGTGTTGTAGGAGAATACTGTAGGTACTCTGGACCACCAAAAGAGTAAATAGATCTGTGTTGGAAGAAATTGTAACTTCTTGTACCTCCTCCTTTCTTCTATTTGCTTTAGCATCTCTATGCTGAATGATCTTTACAAGGCAGAATAGCCACACTTTGTATCTCATACTTAGGACATATTGTTAGGCAGGACCACTCACTGGAAAAGGATATCAAATTTTGATAAAGTGGATTATTAGAAAAAACAGGAAGACCACTGGGTAGATGGATTGGCACAGTGGCAGCATCAATTGGTTCAATTGTGGCAACAATTGTGAGATTGTACCAGAACTGGGCAGTGTTTCATTCTGTTCTGCAAAGCATTGTTATGACTCAGTACCAACTCGATGGCATCTAACAACAACAACATAATATGCTTTATATATACTGGGCACATAACCATCAAGTGAATTAATCCATATAGATACTATACATATGCTTTTAAATATTCTATCAATTTAAACTAAATGTGATAAAGATTTCTATTCAAATAATTAAAGATTAAAAACAACACTTGAATTTACAGAAGTTGAGCAATGTTTCAAAAGCCATCCAAGATCTCATTTCAGCACTTTTGTTGTCAGCATCTGTAGGTAAATTAGAAAAGCATCATTCTACTGTTGGATATAGCTCTTAACTAGTATGCACACGTTGGTGAGCAAACATGAACTATATTTTAGTTTCATTTGTACCCACCAGATTGCTATCCATGTGCAGTGAACAATCTTGGAACCTGGCAGAGTTCATGTCATAGAGTTAGGATCTGGACTGACGTTTATGTCATCTCCATACATTATCCAATTTTGGGATATATCTAAAGCTAATGAAGTCTGCAAAAGGCAGGATAGGCTCGGTTATGCTCTGATAACAAATAACTTCAAAATGTTAGTTACTTAACATAACACAATTCTGTTTAGTGCTCATTCAAATTCTGTTGGAAGTCCAGGTTTTTCTGGGGCAACTGATCTCCACGTGTAGACTCAGTATCTTTGACTGCTTAGATTCTGTGGCATCCCCATAACAATACCTTCTTTTACAATCCCATGGCAATGGGAGAACCAACAATAGACTCAAATATTTATGATTAAATGCCTTCATATGGAAACTACACCTGTTAACTTCTACTCACATACATTGCCAGGTCAAGTCACATGGTCATCCCCAACATCAAGCAGGGAATTAGTTCAATTCGCCATGTGCTTAGAAGTAGAGATTACCATAAATGTTTGAATAATAATAATTGTTCCCATAAAAACCCTTAAGTGCTGTGGAATTATAGCTACACTGTTAGAATTAAAGAATATTACAGGTAAATATGATTCTCCTACAGTCTTAGATCAAACACTGTGAATCAGCACTAAAGAAAAAATATATATGTGTTCCCTCTTTCTATTTCTCCAACCCCCCACCACCGTAATTAATTTGGTTACTGAGCTTGGAAATATAAAATATAAATAATGCTACTGCTTTGTATTTTGCCCAGTATTATAGATAACTTGTTTGTATGAAAGTTTTACATAATAATTCTGCCTTGTTAGAAATCTAGTGTTAAATCTAATGGGTAAGTAATATTTATGCACTGTAACACACAGAGTGTTGTAAACCTTAAATGAAACAATTGTTATGAAAGGACTGGGTATAATTTAATATATTCAACAAACATTTTAATGGGCTAGTATTATTGTTTTCCTCTTTGGACTTCTAGCAGGAAGTCACTGGGTTGAGTTTTCATTTGAAATTTGATTGGCCAATTCTTCACAGGGCTTAAACACCCAATTTCCAGACAGCTTAAAAGTCTCCCTTAGCAACAGAATCCTTAAGTATTTATTTATTCAATAAAGGACCTGGTTAAGTGTGGCAGGGTGGAATAGAACCGGGGTAACAGATAAGGATACTTAGGACAAGTTGGTAATAACAATGTGGCTCAGATAGAAAAATAAGGCAGCCTATAGTATGAATGTGAGCTCTTTAAGGTCTGCTGTGTGATTCTCTTTAATAACGGAGTCGAGAGGTGTTAATGAGCATGACACAGGGCACACAGCCATCAAGTGAATTAGTCATAGTTGGATTCTTTTATGTGCCTTGTCTAATGGCAAACATTACCCAGCAATCAGAGCAGCAGCACTCTCAGATGGAGCAGAAGGTGTGGAAGGGAGTAATGAGGCTGCCTGAAAACTGTTTCACAGAGCCCTGCACCAATTCACAACAGATAATAGAACTCAAAGCCAGACAGATAATAGAAGCGACAGCCATTTATTGCTAAGAGACTGTCTGAATATTTGTGCATAAAACAGCCCACTCCAAGTTCTTTAATCACATTTCCTGAGAAAGAGTGGCAAAAAGGAGAGCCACGTGGCAGGCTATTTCCATTAGTGTATTCTAAATGAGTCTAAAGAAGAGGAATGAGTAGACACACACACACACACACAAAAAGAATAATGAGACAGAGACTGCAGAGCAGAAAAAGTTCCTGACTGCTTCTGATCCAGCACATTGGGACATATTCTCCTGGTGGAGTGTGCGAAGGAATTGGAAAATTACTTTATCCTGGAGTTATTTGATGTTCAGGATTGTTGAAATTATCTTAGTTTACAATTCTTTGATTGTTGAGAGGGACTACATCTCACTCAGACCCCCTTCTTTCTTACTCATGCCTAGAATTTGGTATTAATTAATATTCTAGACTGTTAATGGAGACAGATAAAGATTTGGAAAGTGAAATGCAGAATGTTCAGTAAGTTTTTTATAAAGACCAACAACTCATCTTTTGCCAATGAAGTCCCCAAAAGGACCTAAAAAGAAGATTATTCATATCACATTGTGCCTCCTAATAGAATGTGAAATTCAGAAACCTTGTTTTCCATAGTTTCCTTACTCCATCTGGCAATCTTGTGTTCTGTTCTCGTGCCATAATTTAAGAGGAACATTGGACCAGATGAAGTACTTCCAAAATAAGATGACCAAAATGTTAATGGAATGTGAAACCATAGCATTTAAAAAATGGTAGGAACACATGAAGAAGACTTCAGCTTGGGGGGCCGAGTGTGTGTGAGGAGTGACTGGGTAGCTTGATAACAGTATTCAAATAGTTGCTTACTTTCTTGTGAAATGGAAATTTGATATGGCCTGTAGCACTTTAGAGAGTAGAAAAGGATGACTAGATAGAAGTTAGTATAGACTGACCTTACCTGAATAATGCATAATATTAAGAGATGATTTAATCAGGTAATTAGAAATATTATCCACTACAAGAATATGATGGCACTAACCATTCCTCCCACAGCACTCTACTAATTTGGGTTCAATAGTTCATTTCAGTGGCCACACAGAACTCAGATCCCATATTAACAGTTACGGGGTTTATTAGAGAAACTAATAGGTTACAAGTCAGGACCAGATAATGCTCAGACCATTGTTCTTCCAGTCAGGATAGCTTCTCCTCAGCCATGTCTACACACAGGCTTCTGTTTACCTGGGGAATATTAACAAACTTTTTTTTAGACTGCTGATAAATGCCAACAGGACACACCACTCCACTATGAGTCTCTCAGCCTGAAGGCACTTGGTTCTAGCTCCACTGGTCAGCAAGCCCAGTTTCCCCAGTTAAGTGCCTGGAGGCACCCCACTCTACAAGCAAGCCTCCTGCTCAAAGTCACTAGCTTTTACTTGCTTCCTGGGCTAGGAAGCCTACTTTTCTGTCTTGTTCTCTGGCTCTTGATTCTGCTGCTGATGCTACTTTGCCACTTCTCTCCTGTGTAACAGCTTTTTGTTCCTGGTCCAGGAAGTTCAGTGTACCCCTGTACATCCAAAGGGTGTGCTCTACTCCTGGCTCTTCTTTGATGGCAGTGACATCCCCTCTCCTGCTTCTGAGATGGTTCATTTTAATACCAGCAGGATGGTAACTTTGACCATCATTTTAAACCCAGCAAGATGGTAACATTACTAATTATAGTAATTAAAGATGATCAGGAATTGAATGAACTATTCACTATGTCCTCTGTCAGTGAAAGTGTTCAAGCAGAAGCAAAGCAACCACTTTACAGGGCTATTGTAGAGAAAAGTGAAGCAAGAGAATTGTCATAATTGATGTGGCATTCACTTGAACACAACTCTGTGTCATTGTTTTTATCATTAATATCCCTATGGGGCGGTTCCTGATGCACTGTAACCTGGAACTGAGGCAATGAGGAAGTATAGAAAAATGAGGTCTTCAAAGGTTACATTTGCAATAGTTCATCTTCTCTTAAGTCAGAAACTGCCAGTGCTTACATTAATAAGTCTACACAAATTAGTTTTAAATTTCAAATTATGTTTGCTTGAGCTTTGGTACAGCTCTTTGTTTTGCCTAGAGTTAAAATTGCTTTGTTCACTAATTTTATTTACTTTTACATACATATGACTAATGAATACGCCGCTATTCTAATCATTTTTACAAAACACTGCATTATTATTTTATATATAGTCAAATGCTCTAGGTCTTCCATCAAGTAGACATGTAACAGTTTAGTGCCCAGCGCTGTTAGTGTATATCCAAAAGTCCATTCTTCTCTTTTTTAAACTGAGGACTGATTTTTATTCAGTGCAATATATCTAGCTTTAAAAATTCATTTATTAGTTTTTCTTGCAGCAAATACTGTCCATGAAACATACTTCTAGCCAAGAAGATGTTAAATAGCCATCCATTGGGAATTTTAGGGGATGGTTCTTTTTTGTTAAAGACATTACCTTTTCTTCTCAACACTTTCTCCTCCGTTTCCTCTTCCCTTTTCTCTCCTTAGTCTTTCTTCTTCATCTGCTCCCCCTCTTCTTTCTCCATCTTTTTCTTTTTACCCCCTTCTTATTTGACAATCCTCATTTTAGGCAGGGGTTTGAGAAGCCCTTGAGTAACAAGAAACATCTGTAAGGATAAAATATGTAAGGAACAGAAAGATAGGAAGAAATTGGGATGTTCATGGCATTGGAAAAACTAGTTTGGGACTTTTTATCTCCAGATTTATAGTAAAATATGAAATGATTCTCAATGGTTAAACCACTTTGGCTAGGTTTCTAATATTCAGCCCAATGTAATTCCAGCTGATAAAGATGGCATTTCAGATCAATGAATTTTTCAATAAATGTTGGGACAAGAACCAACCTATTTGGAAAAAACAAAACAAAAAACAGTGAAATGTCTACCTGTTTTTTTGCATGAAAATTAACTCCAGATGAACTAACATTATAAATATATAAAAATGGAAATAAAAAAGTACTAGGAAAAAAGTGCTTCATTTAAAAAAAAAATACAATTTTGGACTGTGGAACTCTTGAATAAATATTGTCAAAACCTCCCAAATAAAATGTTCGACTATAATTAAAATGTATTTACAGATGCCCAAATAAGACAAATGGTTAATTGGGAAGACAAGCCACACTAATTTACAAACCTAATCTCCTTCGTATATAAAGAGTTCTTAAATAACAACAAGAAAAACTTATTAGCCTGATAAAAGATTGGCAAAGGAAATAGACAAACAATTCCAAGAAAGCAGAATGATGTCTGAGGAAAGGCTTCCATATAACAGACTAATTAAATAAATGAAATAACTAAGCTAACACATAAAAAGGAATCCGAGAAAAGCATATATAAAGCAAGGAGTCTATTAAAATTATGAACAAAATTCTCAGAGATGTAAGAGAAAATAGAACACCCCCCAAAAAAATAAAAAAAGAGAATGTTTCACATATTTAAAAACAAATCAAAACAAAGTATCTGGAGGACAAGAAAGAAAGGAGGCTTGAATAATAAAAAAATATGGTAATGAAAAAAATCTAAAGAATAGCTAGAATATAAAATTAAGGATATAACTTAGACGTTAGAATAAAAACATAAAGAGAAGATTGATAAGAGAGAAACTAAAAGAAAATTAGAAGATGAAACTAGAAATCCCAACATTCAACTACAAGGCAATCCAGAAAGAAACACTAAAATAAACAGTGGGGAGGAAATTATCCAAACAATAATATTTTTTAATTTTAATTTTTAAGATCCAAGGAATGTTTGCAGATTCAAACTGTATGTTGTTTGTTGTTGTCAGGTGGCATCGAGTCGGAACCGATGCACAGCAGAACAAAACAATGTCCAATCCTGGGCCAACCTCACTACTGCTGCCACATTTGAGTCCATCAATGATGTCAC
>NW_006408695.1:4341325-4349237 GCF_000296735.1 Chrysochloris asiatica | reverse complement strand
ATTCATACTTTGTACATTCCATGTTCCAATTTTCAATGGATGTTTACAGCTGTTTCTCTTCATTTTAAGTTGTTGCCCATCAGCAAATGCATTTTCTGTGCGCTTTTCTCCCCCGAGCTTAACTGTATTCATGTCATTATGGTCAACCTTACTTTGAAACTGTATATAATGTGCCTATTATTAAAAACAAAAAAAGTCACAAAGATACACAGAAGTTTTAAAAAATGCTGTTGTTGATGCTTAATGCTGTTGAATCAGTTCTGACTCATAGAAACCCTGTATAGTGTTTTCAAGGAGCAGCTGGTGGGCTTGAGCCACCAATTTCATTGTTAGCAGTCTCGTGTTTATCCTATAGCATCAGAGCTGGACTCATAGAAGAGAGGAAAAGTTTAAGTACAAAGGATCATAAATAAAAATGGCATATTTATCTATTCATATAAGCACTAGACTGCTAACTCACCAACCATATCTTAGAAATCCTATACAGGGTCTCTATGAGTTGGAACCCACTTGACAGCACTTAACAACAACCACAAACTTTTAATCTGGAAATTCATCAAAGATCTTTTTGTGCTGTAGTTAAATGATGAACGTGTGTTTTCAGGGCAGACAAAGAGGTCTTGCTGGTATCTCATTATTATAGTGGGTTATGCATTGGGCTGCTAACTGCAAGGTCAGTAATATGAACCCACCAGTTGCTCCACATGAGGAAGATGAAGCTTACTGCTCCTGTAAATATTTACAGCCTCAGAAACCCTAATCAGGGTCTCTATGAGTTGGAACTAACCTGACTGCACACAACTACCCACCACAATGAACAACCTGACCGCAAGTGGAACATGGTGCTAGAGCATAGATAAATTGATGTAAATTCCATTTCTATTGTTGGAAAAACAAACTCAAAGCAATTGAGGTGCATTAGTGTCAGTTTGGAGTTTTTTAAAATTCAAATCATTTATCTTTTCCTCCTTCTCTCCCTCTCTCCCTTTGTTTTTCTTCTTTGGCAAACACCTGCAAGATTTGTCACATACAGGGAAATCTCTACACTGAGAAACAGCAATTCTGTTCTCTATCTGTCACTTTTCCCTTGGGCTCCTGTCATTATAATTGCTTGGCATCATCAGTTGGTCCCCTCTAAACTCTCAGTTTTTGTTCAGTGCTGATAGTTGTTCCTGGAATTTTCAGACATCTTAAATGCTAATAAAAGGCCTCAGACCTCTTTGGGTGAAGACTGGGAGTAAGAAAAACAGTATAAATTTTTAGCAGTGTACTGGGGTCCTTCCTTAAGGGACTTAATATCCCCTCCCCTTTACTCAAGGAATTGTGGGTCTGTAAAGTGACCCAGGCGACATAACCTTGTTTGCTGGAAGCAAAGAAAACTTGAGGTAATTATTGATGAAGATTAAAGACTATAGCCTTCTATATAGATTGTACCTTTACATTTCATTGTAAAGAAAATGAATATCTTCACAAATGGACCAATAAATAACATCATGATATAATTTTGCTTAGATCCATGAACAATGCTCATTAAAACAGCAGTCAAGAGATTACCAGGACCCCATAAATATATATGTATGTGTGTGTGTGTTTGTATGTACAAAACCCAAACCAAATCCACTGTCTTCAAGTCAATTCCTGTTCATAGTGACCCTATGCAGGATTTCCCAGACTGTAAGTCTTTATGGGAGCAGACTAGCAGACTAATACTTCTCCCCTGGAACACCTGGTGGTTTTAAATTACTGACCTTGTGGTTAGCAGCCCAATGCTAATTTCACAGCATACTGGCTCTCTCTCTCTCTCTCTCTCTCTCTCTCTCTATATATATATATATATATATATGTTAAATATATATGTTGTTGTTAAGTGCTATTGAGTCAGTTCCAATTCATAGGAACCCTGTATAGGATTTCTGAGGAGCAGCTGGTAGGTTTGAACTGCCGACATTTTAGCCCAGTGCTTATCCTACAGTGCCACACCAGGACTCTCCCCTATCCTCTCTATATATATTGTTGCTTTAAAGTGCCTTTGAGTTGGTTCCGACTCATAGTGACCCTGTATAGGGTTTCTGAGAGTGGCTGGGGATTTGAACTACTGAACTTTCAGCCAGTGTGATTACCAGTCCAATGCTAATCCTATAGTGCCACATCAGGGTAAATAGATAGATAGATTTATTTCAAGTAACTTACTCAGACAGTTATGGAGGCTGGCAAATGCAAAAGCCATGGGCAGGCTGTGAGTTTTTCCTGATTCATGTGGTTGTAAGGGCTGATGAACTCAAAATTCAGTAATAGGCTATTGGATGACAGGGTTGTTTGAGCTGCTGGATCCCTAGATCTGTAAGGCAGAAAAAAAAAAAAAAAATTCTAAGGAGTTTGCAATGTCAAATGATTTGTGGTTCTCAGATATGAGCTTTTGACCATGCTCACAACCTAAACAAAACTGCATAAGTCTATCCCTGGAGGTTTAGCAGCTACAGCTATAGAACAGAATATTTAATATCAAATTCTCCAAACACCTCTCCAAACTTCATAAATAAAGAAAATCTCCTAACTCCATTTTTCATGGAGCTGTGTATTGACAAATGATCATCTCATGGAATTTTCTGAATCTATATGCCTGTAGACATGATCCTTCGTCTGATGAATACTGAACCAGAACTATCCAGTTCAATGGAGGATTTGAGGATGTTACTGGGAACTTGCTCGGAACCAACAGTGATTTCATCCACCACTGTTTCCTTACTCTGCTGCCTTTGGCATCAGTTTTTTTTTTCCCCCTAACTGCCCCCACATTATACTGATCTGCCAGTGTCTTGTTTATTTTTTAAGCCCTTGCTCAAATGCTACCTCCTCCAAGAGGATTAAATTACTTAATAAACCAAAAAATCCCAAACCTACTGCCATCAATTCAATTCTGACTGACAGCCACCATATACAGATTTTCTGAGGCTATAAATCTTACAGGAGCAGAAAAAATTATCTTCCTCTTGTGGAGATACTGAACTGTTACCTTGTGGCTAATAGTCCAAAACAAAAAATATGTAACCTAGATAAAAATGTGAACAGGTAGAATGAGAGGCAAAAACTACATGGTAAGATTTGTTCCTGAGTCCTCAGTCCATTAGTATTTCTATTCTATGACCACCCCATACCCAAGAGGAAAAATGGCAAGAGCTAGGCATAAAACTATAAACCATTGTCCCTGAGTCAATTTCAATTCCTAGTGATACTTTAGGATGAAGTAGTACTGCCCTATAGACTTTCCAAGGCTTTGATTTGTATGGAAACAAGTGGCTATGTCTTTCTCCTGTGAATTAACTAGTTAGTTTGAAACACCAACCTTTCAGTGAGTTGCCAAGTGCTTTAACCACTTTTCCACTTGAGCTCCAATCTTCTTTAAGAACACCCTTCTAAATTAATGGTGACTTCCTGGCATGGCACTGTATGATAAGCACTGGACTACTAACCACAAGGTCTGTGGTTCAAACCCATCAGCTGTTCCTCAAAAACCCTATAAGGAGTCGCTGTGATTAGAACCAACTCAACAGCACATAGCAACAACAAGTGTAATTGATCGCTCTAGAATCCATCTGTAGAGCGGTGTCTTGTATATTGACCGACTAAAAAGTTCAATTTGTATTGAAAAGTCTTCTGCTTCATCTCTGGTGACCTGCTGTGAACTCGAAAATTATTTTGATCCTTAGATGAGTTAGCATCACAGTTCTCTTTTGAAGGTTGGTCTGGGAAGTTCTTTTTCATTCCTTCTATTTACCCAACTCCTAACTTTTTAAAGATACTATGTATATGCAAGAAGACATCTGACTCAACTTCATAAATTCTTCTACGATTTTCCTGTCCAACTTTCACATACATATAAGGTTATTATAAACACTGTAGCTTGGTCTTCAAACTGACATCTTTGCTCTTGAACACTTTAAAGAGGTCTTGTGCAGCAGATGTGCCTAATATAACACAGCCTGCCCCTGACTATGTTTTGGCTGATGATATGGAGCTTTACCACCATCTCATTCCACAGAAATCAAAATGATCACATTTGTGGGAAAAGAAGATAGAGACTCACAGTCATCAACCAAAACAAGGTCAGAGGCCAACTGTAGAATTTTCAGGCTGAAGCTGAAGAAAATTAGAATAAGTCAACAAGAGTTAAAATATGACCTTGAATATATTTGATCTGAATTTAGAGACCATCTCAAGAACAAATTTAATGCATTACACACTAATACTGAAAACCAGAAGAATTGTAGGATGGCATCAAGAGTATCATATATGAAGGAAGAAAAAGGTCATTAAGAAGACAAAAAAGAAAGAAAAAATAGGTGTCAGAAGACACTTTGAAACTTGCTATTGAGCATAGAGAAGCTCTAGCAACTGGAAGAAAGGAGGAAGTAAAAGTGCTGAACAGAGCATTTTAAAGGGCAGCTCAAAAAGACAAAGTAAAATAATTTAATGAAATGTGTAAAGACCTGGAATTAGAGAACCAAAAGAAAAGAACATTATCAGCTTTTCTCAAGCTGAAAGAACTGAAGAAACAGCTCAAACCTCACGTTGCAATATTGAAAGATTCTACGGCAAAATAGGAGTACAATGGCTCTATAGAATAAGCACTGGCTACTAACCACACCACCACTCATCTCTCAGGTTTGTTTTACTGTGGTGGCTTGTATGTTAATATGATTCTGGAAGCCATGTCCCATATATTTTAATTACTAACAGGGTCACCCACAATGGACAGGTTTTACCTGAGTTTCCAAATGAAGATAGAGTAGGAAAGAGAGATGGAAAATTTCCAGATATTTAGTCACTGAAAATCTTATAAATAGCAGTGGAACACTGTTAGTGCCAGAATCTTGAATATTGAAACACGATGAAGAACACCAGAATACTGTCAGATATAGTGCCAGAAGATGAGGTCCTCAGATCACAAGGCACTGAAAATACAACTGGGGAAGAGCTGCCTCCTTAATGTAAAGTTGATCTTAATGGTAACAGAGTAAAACCTTAAGAATCTTTATTTTCTGAGGGGGCATAACTCAAAATGAAGAGTAACAGTGGTAAACATCCTTTAATAGTCAGAATATGGAATGTATGAAGCATGAATCTAAGAAAATTGGAAATTGTCAAAAATGAAATGGAACGCATAAACGTTGACATCCTAGGTATTAGTGAGCTAAATTGGCCCTTTTAATCTGACAATCACATGATTTACTATGCCGGGAATGACATATTGAAGAGGAATGAGTTGCATTCATCATCAAAAAGAACATATCAAGATCTGTCTTGAAGTACAAAGTTGTCTGTGATAGGATAATACTCCTACAAGGAAGGCCAGTTAATACCACTATTATTCAAATTTACATACCAACCACTAAAGCCAGTGATAATGAAATTGAAGAGTTCTGCCAACTTCTTCAGTCTGATATTGATCAAACATGCAAACAAGATGTGTTGATAGTTACTGACAATTGGAATGCAAAGATTGGATACAAAGAGAAAGGATCAGTAGTTGGAAAATATGGCTGTGGTGATAGAAATGATGCTGGAGAAATGGTAGAATTTTGCAAGACCAATGACTTCTTCATTGAAAATACCTTTATAAAACAACTAAGACATGATTATACACATGGACCAGATGGAATACCCAGAAATCAAATTGGCTACATCTGTGGAAAGAAACAGTGGAAAAGTCCCATATCATCAGCCAAAACAAGGCCAAGGGAAGATGGTGGAACAGCTCATCAATTGCTTGTAGTAAAGTTCAGACTGAAGCTAAAGAAAATTAAAACAAGTCCACAAGACCCAAAATATGGTCTTGAACATATCCCATCTGAATTTAGATATTATCTGAAAAAAGATTGAAGTTATCAAAGATTTCATTTTGTTTGGATCAACCATTAATACTCATGGAACCAGAAGTCAAGAAATTAAATTATGTATTGCAATTGGTAGCGTAGTGGTTACAAATTGGGCTGTGAACCGCAAGGTCAGCAGTTCGAAGCTACCAGCAGTTCTGTGGGAGAAAGATGAGGCATTCTGCTTCCATAAAGGTTTACAGCCTCGGAAACCCTGTGCAGGGACACTATGAGTCGGAACCAACTCCAAGGCACTTAATAACAACAACATTGCAATAGGCAAAACTTTTTAAAGTGTTGAAGAGAAAAGATGTCAGTTTGAGGACTAAGATGAGCCTGAACCAAGCCATGGTATTTTCAACTTCATATGCATGGGAAATTTGAATAGTGAATAAGGAAGACCATAGAAGAACTGATGCATTTGAATTATTATATTGGAGGAGAATATTGATAAGGCCATGGACTGGATGGTCAGATTTTGTCTGTCAAACTTCAGGCATATTATCAGGAGGGACCAGTCCCTTGAGAAGGGTATCATGTTTGGTAAAGAGGAGGATCGGAGAAAAAGAAGAAGGCTCCCAATGAGATGGATTGGCACAGTGGCAATAGCAATGGGCTCAGGTGTAGCAACAATTGTGAGTTTGGCTCAGGACCGGGCAGTGTTTTGTTCTGTTGTACATAGGGTTGCTATGAGTTGGTACTGAGTCAATAGCATCTAACAACAACAACAACAATGAGACCAAGACAAGTGCATTACTGAATAAACTTGTTTATAGCCATCCACTTATTACATTTTTATTATTTTTTATTGGATGTAGAGTTGGTTCTTACTTAGCAACCCTGTATAGGCTTTCCTAGAAATGGTTGGTAGGTTTTGAATGTTAGCTGTCCAGTCATTATCCTTCAGTGCAACACCAAAACTCTGACTTATTGTACAGACAAGTTGAGACATGTTTCTTTCTTTCTTTTGAATCAGTATTTTTTTTTGGAATAAAACATAGCACTAATACTTTCTGACTTACCCTCCCAGTATGACACTGTAGGATAAGCACTAGTCTGCTAACCACAAGGTTGAAGTTTCAAACCCATGACAGCTCAGTGGAAACCCTGTACAGAGTTTCTGTGAGTGGGAACTGACTTGGTGACACTTAACAACAACAACAATAGTATAGAGTAACTTCATGATAAATTGATAAAAGATTGAAGTTGTTTAAGATTTCATTTTTTTGAATACACAATCAATGCTCCTGAAAGCAGCAGTCAAGAAATCAAATGATGTATTGCATCAGGCAAATCTGCTGCAAAAGACCTAAGTACAATGTTAATTAGCAAAAAATCTCTTTGAAGACTCAGTTGCTTCATATATATGTTAAAATAGGATGATGAATAAGGAAGACCATAGAAGAATCAATGCATTTGAAATATGGTGTTGGCAAAGAATATTGAAAGTACTGTGGACTACCAGAAGAATAAACAAATCTGTCTTGGAAGTAGTGCAGCCGGAATATACCTTAGAAATGACAATGGCGAGATTTCATCTCTTAGACTTTAGTATGTGGTAAGGAGAGACTAGTTCCTGGAAAAGGACATCATACTTAGTAAAGTGGAGGGTCTGCAAAAAAGAGACAGGCCCTCAAAGACGTATATAACACAGTGGCAACAACAATTAATCAAGCATAGCTACAATTGTGAACATCGGGCAGTGTTTACTGCTTTGTGCATAAGGTTGCTTTGAGTTGAAGTCCACTGGATTGCACCTAACAACAACAACAACAAAAAGTGTAGCTGAGTAGTGTGGCAAGACCTGGGGACTCTTGGGCCCGAGTCAGTGACATAGCCACAGAGGACTAGAGTGGAGAGTGAAACATCCAGATCATAAGAAGGGAGGGCATATGCATAAGAACACCCACACTTGCAGATAATACTCACTTGACCTGGCATCAATGACTGGATGATCAGAGCTCAGGCAGAAGAAGAAAGAAGAGGGAAAATAAAAAGTATTCTGATATAATTTGATGAACTTGACCTACACCTATGGA
>NW_006408695.1:4336907-4340797 GCF_000296735.1 Chrysochloris asiatica | reverse complement strand
TGAATGTAAAACTAATGTTCTCCCATGTAAACTATCACATAATTCACAATAAAACATTTAAGAAAAAAAAAAAAAAGTGTAGCTGAGTAACATTATCAAATCACTTACCTCCTCTAGACTTTGTTTTTTTGTAAGTAATATAGAGTCCTGGTGTAACGCCGTGGGTTCATGCGCCAGACTGCAAAGCTGTTTGAACTGCAACTTTGGTGGTTCAAGCTCATCAGCTGCTCCTTGGAAACCCTATACAGGGTCAGAATCGACTCAACGACACTTAACAACAACAATGATATAGGACAGATAGAAGTGTCGAGAGGTTTAAATGAGTCAATGTAAGTAAGGTACTAACAAAAGTACCTGCCATGCAATATTATGTTAGTTTATAAAGTTGTTGTTGTTAGGTGCCATGGAGTCAGTACCGTCTCATAACCACCCTGGGCCAACCTCACAATTGTTGCTATGGCTGAACCCATTGATGCTGCCACTTTGCCAATCCATCTTTCTGGGAGTCTTCTTCTTTCTCTCTGACCCTCCGCTTTACCAAACTTCTCCAGTAACTGGTCCCTCTTGACAATATGTCTGAAGTATGAGAGACGAAGTCTGGCCATCCTGGCTTCCAAAAAGCACTCTGGCTGCACTTCTTCCAGCACAGATCTATTTGTTCTTTTGGCAGTCCATGGTACTTTCAATATTCTCTTCCAACATCATAACTCAAATGCATCAATTCTTCTACAATCTTCCTTATTCACTGTCCAACTTTCTCATGCATATGAGGTTATTGAAAATGCTATGGCTTGGGTCAGGTGCACCTTAGTTCTCAAACTGACATCTTTACATAGACCAAGAGGCAGTTGTGTGAACAGAACAAGGGAACACTGAATGGTTTAAAATTAGGAAAGATGTGCACCAGGATTGTATACTTTTACCATATTTATCCAATCTGTATGCTGAAAAAATAATTTGAGAAGCTAGATTACATGAAGAAAAATGTAGCATTGGGATTGGAAGAAGATTCATTAATAACCTGCGATATGCAAGTTGCAAATCTTGCTTGCTGAAAGTCAAGCAAACCTTGCTTGCTAAAAGTCAAGAGGACTTATAATATTTACTGATGAAGAACAATGATCACAGCCTTCCGTATGGGTCACACCCTAGTGTGAAGAGAACAATAATCCTCACCACAGGATCAATAAAGAACATCCATATAAAGGGAGAAAAGATTGAGGTTGTCAAAGACTTCATTTTACTAGGATCAACCATCAACATGGAAGCAGCAGTCAAGAAATCCCACATATTGCTTATATAATGAAGGTAGAAAACGCTAAAGAAAAATTCCAAATCAGCTTTCTTTTTCTCATGATGAACCTCAGAATAAAAGCTTTCAGTTAATGAATTCTATAGTTTCCATCAAATTTGTGTCTTGTATTAATATTTTAAATAATTAGATTTCTACTCAGCCTTCTCCACTCCCTATCACCTAACTCTGCCCAAAGAAACCAAAATACACTATCAGAATGCCTATAAACAATCAATAAATGCTTTGCATCTAAGAAATGCAGTGATTCTAAAAGTTTACATGGGGGCTGAGTGAGGTATGCAAATAGAAATTCAGAACCATGCTAAATCTTTCCTTTTTCTGCATTCATTTGCAAAACCAGACTGTAATGAACCAAAACATTATAGACTCTGTTCAGGGATATAAACACGTATGTAATGCATGTAAAACAGGAACATTATTGTGATTAAAAGTACTGTCAGGTTGAAGTTCACTACTATGTTTTAAAGACGTAAGAATCATGTTTTTATACATCCACTGCAGTGTTCCACATTGTTGATGAATGCGCTTGGAATAGGCCTCAATAGTCTATGTGTAGGATGAATTATATAAAGTTCCCAAATTATGTGTTTTGTAAACATAGGAAAGGAAGTGATTCCATAGAGTGGGAAAAGTTGTTCCAAATGGGAAAACGGAAAATCAGGGCCAGATGGAAACATATTGGAAGGTTCAAAAGTGCTAACACTGCAGTCAGCTTTCATACTCATTCATGTCTTGAATTGAGTGAACACCTGATTTCTGTTTCCTAGAAATTAAAGTGGTAGTGGTGGTGGTGGTGTGCCGTGGAGTCAGTTCTGACTCATAGCAACCCTGTA
Organism: Chrysochloris asiatica; assembly: GCF_000296735.1. Classification (NCBI taxonomy): domain Eukaryota; kingdom Metazoa; phylum Chordata; class Mammalia; order Afrosoricida; family Chrysochloridae; genus Chrysochloris; species Chrysochloris asiatica. Next base: position 4,338,649 of record NW_006408695.1, on the reverse strand, counting down.
TAGGGTTTCCGTGGCTGTAAATCTTTACAGGAGCAGAAATCCTCATATTTCTCTCATAGAACAAGTGGTAGTTTGGACCTGCTGACTATTACACTACTGTTGTTGTTGTTGTTGTTAAGTGCCATCAAGTCGGTTCCGACCCATAGCGACCCTGTACAGGGTTTCCGAGGCTGTAAATCTTTACGGGAGCAGAACGCCTCATCTTTCTCCCGCGGAGCAGCTGGTAGTTTCAAACTGCTGACCTTAAGGTTAGCAGCCTGATTTGTAACCACTACGCTACCAGAGTAGTAGAAGTCATTTTTTAGTTGTTGCTGCTCATTCATGTATTCATCATTTCATCAAATACTTAAAATTTCCTTACTTAAGGAATTCATATGCCAGTGGTTTATTGAAAGATATATACCTCGTTAAGTACCATCAAGTCAGTTCCAACTCATAGCCGTCCTGTATAGGGTTTCCAAAGAGTGACTAGTGAGCTTGAACTGCCAAATTTGTGATTCAAACCAACCTTGTAGTCCAGTACATTAACCCACAGGAATTTAGAGATCATGTAATTAAATTCTCTGATTTTCCAGAGGGGAAAACTGAAGTCTAATTCTAGTAAATCATGGTGTTGAGACTAAACTTCAAGCCCCTGACCCCATTCGAGTGTTCCGTTTGCCACATGATATAGGCAGCAGAGTGCCTCCTCAGGCATCCTTTACCTTGTTCACTGCACAGGCGGGGAAGGCAATGAAAGACTAGAGAAACCATCAGAAATGACTAAAGTGTCACTTACCTGTCTCTTCTCTAAGGATTATCAGGCTACTTTTTGCTGTCCTTGGCATAGCAAGCATTACCAAGTAATTCCTTGGTAAGAAGTGGGGGACAAAGATGGGATGACAGAAGCAGCACAAGATTGGTTCTGTTGAATCAGAGAATGACACCCATTATGTCTATAGATCTAGGGTCCTGGTTTTGCATTGTAGGATAAGCACTGGACTTCTATCTTCAACACTGGGATTCAAACCCTTCAGTTTCTCTTTGGAGACTCTAGACAGGGTCGCTATGAATCAAAACTGACTTCATGACTCTTCACAACAACTATAAGCAAACAAAAAGGATTCTGAGTGCAAAGAAATCTAGATGTAAATTCCCACTAGACTGCTTTCCAGCTGTTTGTCATTACTTTTCTTTCTAAGTCTTAATTTTTAAAAAATATGCAAGTTGGAGAAGCAAATATTTCTTACTACTTAGTGTTGCTGTGATATGCTGGGGGTAAGGCTCGGAGTATACTACCTGAAGCTTGGGAAGCACAGTAAATGGTAGTTAATATAATCATTTGTCTCCTAAGCAATAGTAATGATTCACTATTACTGCATGGATAAGGGTACATACAGGTACATGGATAAGGATCCCTGGTAGTGTAGTGGGTTATGAGATGGACTGCTAGCCACAAGGTCAGCAGTTTGAATCCACCAGCCACTTGGCAAGACAAAGATGAGTTTTTCTGTTGTTACGAAGATTTGGAACCCTACACAGGGTCTCTATGATCCAAAACTGACTTGACAGCACACAATTACCTACCAGTCCAGGATATAATATAATCCTTGCCCTCAAGAGACTCCCAATCCAGCTTGGGAAGCAGACACATTCGTAAATAGCTTGCCTACAGAGCTGATTATGACAAACATCTTTTTTTTTCTCCTCTGATTTCTTATGTTATTATTATTATTTTTAAAACTTTAAAAAAAAAAGTTTTT
>NW_006408695.1:4330721-4332691 GCF_000296735.1 Chrysochloris asiatica | reverse complement strand
AGCCTGGCACTGTTACAATGAAAGATACATTGATCAATGGAACATAATCAAGAATCCAGAAATTAACCCATCCACATACAGCCAACTGATTTTTGACAAAGTGCCTAGGTATATTGCATGGGGAGGAGATAGTCTCTTTAACAGATGGTGCTGGCAGAACTGGAAAGTGATATGCAAAAGATTGAAATAAGACATTTAACATTTACTTCACGCTTTATACAAAAACCAACTCAGCATGGATTAAAGACCTAAATATGAATCCCAAAATTATGAAGGTCATCAATGAGAAAATACGGACAAATGTGAGGGCTCTAATCAGAGCACACACAGACTACCAAACATTTTGAAAATTACACAAACAAAAGTATACAAAATAGATGATTGGGACATACTAAAAATTAAGAATTTATGTGCATCAAAAGACTTCACCAAAAGAGTGAAAAGGGAACCCACGGAATGGGAAAAAATCTTTTGCAACAACACATCAGACAAGGGACTTATTACTAAAATTTATAGGAAACAACAACACTTGGTAGCGTAGTGGTTACGAATCGGGCTGTGAACCGCAAGGTCAGCAGTTCAAAACTACCAGCTGCTCAGCAGGAGAAATATGAGGCTTTCTGCTCCCGTAAAGATTTACAGCCTCGGAAACCCTGTTCAGGCTTGAAGTAGGTCAGAACTGACTTGACGGCACTTAACAACAACAACAAACAACACCTTTAAAAGAAAAAAATGGACTCAGGACATGAATAGACACTTCACCAAAAAATGGACTCAGGACATGAATAGACACTTCACCAAGGAGGAGATTCAGGAGGCAAATAATCGTATGAAGAAATGTTCATGATCACTAGTCATTAGAGAGATGCAAATCAAAACAACAATGAGATATCATCTCACACCAGCAATAAGAGTAAAGATAAAAAAAAAATAAAGGACAATAAATTCTGGCGAGGATGTGGAGAGACTGGGATGCTCCTGCAGTGCTGGTAGATTTGTAAAATGGGCTAACCACTCTAGATAGCAATATGGCACTTGCTCAGAAGGTTGGAAATAGAAATACCTTATGATCCAGGAATTCCTCTACATGGTATTTACCCACAAGAAATATAAGCCACAACACTAGTAGATATATGCACATCAGTGTTCATAGCAGCACTATTTACAATATAAAAAAGATGGAGACAGCTTAAGTGCACATCAACTGAAGAATGTATAAACAAACTTTAGTACATACACACAATGGGATATTATGCTACATTAAAGAATAACAAGAAAGCTGCAAGCCACCACATAACATGGATGAACCTTGAGGACATTATGCTAAGTGAAATTAGTCAGTCACAAAAGAAGAAATACTATATAGGACCATTATTGTAAAAAGACTAAGAAAAAGAACCCACCATAAAGGGGGGAAAATTATATATATATATTTGCTGATCACTAGGATGTATGGGATGCAAAGAGGGGAGGGTGGACAGGGAAGACAGAGTACATGGTAGGAGGGTAGGGAATAGACACATGGCATGGGTATCACATAAATACCAAGTCACACTCCATTCATCAAATTATGTGCAAGGCAGTGTTTTAGGCCCATGAAATATAAATATATGCAAGATAAAAAAACCCACAACCATCAAGTTGATTCTTATTAATAGTAACCCTACATGACTGTAAATCATTATCGGAACAGACAGCTTCAACTCTTTCCTGCAGAGTGTGTTTGAATTGCTGATCTTGCAGTTCAATGCTTATCCCATAGTGCCATTAGGGTTCCTTATACAAGACAAAGTTCCTTAATAATGCCATTGCTATTTGGTTCTGTGGCAAGCAGGACAAGACCAAGAGAAATAATTTCAGGTAACACTTGTAGAGAAGTTGAGAGGCATTTCACCAGTTAATCCACTGTGCCAAAAGGGCTCCTTAGAGAGTGAGTATAACATTTAAAAAAAAAAAAAAATTATGTGAAA
>NW_006408695.1:4325641-4330621 GCF_000296735.1 Chrysochloris asiatica | reverse complement strand
TATATTTTTTTTTTTTTTTTTAAAGCAATAAGGTTTGAGATAATAGGGTTTGAGAAATAAAGAAGTAGTAGAATTTAGGTCCAGCATATGTAAAGCTCCACCATTGTCTGTCAGTTTGTTATACTGTGTTGGCTTTTGTGTTACTGTAATGTTGGAGGTCCTGCCACTGAGATTTCAAACACAGCAGAATGACCTATGGTGGATAGGTTTCAGAGGATTTTCCAGACTAAAATTAGGAAGGTGGGCTTGGCAAACTACTTCTGAAAAATGTTAGCCAGTGAAAACCTTATAAATATGATATAGGGTCCTCGATGAGATGAATTGACACATTGTCTGCAACAATGAACTCAATCATAGCAATGATTGTGAGGGTGATGCAAGACCCAGCAGTACTTCCTTCTATTATACATAGTGTTGTTATGTATCAGAATGACTTGCTGGAACTTAACAACAACAATGATTTAGAGTTAACCCAAAGTAAAAGACGTTTAATCAAAGTGTGATAGACAGAAAAATGTCCCCAACCATTCCAAATGTTAATGTCTTAGCCCTTAGAATCCATGAATCAGTTACTTTAAGTTGGCAAAAAGGATTTTGCAGATACAATGAAGTTGAGGATCTTAAAATAAAAAGACCATCCATGAATATACGATAGGCCCAATGTTCCACAAGGGTACAAGACTACAAGAATAAACAAGTTGTTTGCTGGTAAGCTATCAAGGCAAGCAATCAAATCCCTTCAGGACAACCCGTCCCCTTGAAACTCAAAGGGAATACATGAGCAGGCTGTAAGCTTACTGGTTAGTGGAAGTGGGGGAAAGGCAGCAATGTAGGTATAGTCAGTGTATGACCACGTTCCATAGACTCCTGCCAACCTGAAGATGGGAGAGAGAAGAGGAAGGGCTGGTTGGTCTAAAGTATGGTGAGACCTGGGGATTCCTGATCCCATGGACATGACCTAGCCATGGAGGGCTAGAGCTGACAGTGAAGCGTCCAGCTGATATGAAGTGAGGGGAGATGCACAAAAATGCCCAAACTTATAGATAGTACACATTTGCGCTAGCTTCGATGGCTTGATGATCAGAACTCAACTAGGGGAAGACCAAAAAAAAAAAAAAAAAGACAGAGAAAACAAGTGTAAATTGCTACAATTTGATGAACTTGACCTATATTTATGGATGTAGTAGCTCAAAATACCAACTGAGAGGGAAGGAGTCTTCACATCAAGGATCAATCCTATCCCCTCTGTACATAGGATTGAAAGGGATAGATGACACTGACTACCTGAAATATGGGGATATAAAGACACAAACAGACTGGCTTATAAGTTTTCAAGAGGGAGTTTAGTTTCAGAGTGTGTGGGGGAACGTAGACTTCCCGATGAATAGTTTTCATCTTGTCTAGATGGGTCTGGTGAAAAGAGATGGGGATAAGATTATTATGATTCAATAGTGAGTAATTGTTATCATGATGAATTGTGATCATCACAGCTGTAAAGGTAGAAATTTTGTAACATAAAGGTGGCAGTAGTAGGACATCAAGGGAGAAGTGCAGGAGCGGAATGTGGGACCCTATCCAAAGAAGCAGTAACACCAGAGATGGAGACAGAGATTAGGACATGGAGAGATAGAGCAGCTGAGAATTCTGGTGCTTATGTGCCGTGGAGTCACATCTGACTCATAGTGAGGGTTTCTGAGGCTGTAAATCTTTACGGGAGCAGAAAGCCTCATCTTTCTCCCCCTGAACAGTTGGTAGTTTCGAACTTCTGACCTTGTGGTCCGCAGCCTGCTTCGTAGCCACTACATTACCAGAGCCGAGGACTGTAGATTGATGGAAAGAGAAAGGTTGTGAGCTAGTGGCCAGGAAGCAGGCTTGCAGAATGTACTCTTTGGTTCTTTAAATTATTATATATTCTTGAGTGTTTTTGTGTACATCCAAAAAAAATAAAAACCCCAACCCCCCAAAGAGAATAGAAGCAAATACTGTTGAATGAGAGGATTGTAATCATTGCAATGACATGAAATATCATAGGATGACTGTTAAACTGATGTTCTCCCATGGGGGTAGCAGGGAAGAGCAAGAAGCAAGAGAGTCAGGTCAGAGAAAATGTGATATAAGAAAAGGGCCATGTATCAAGGAATGCAGGCAATCTCTAGCTGTTGCAATAGGCAAGAAAATATTCCACTAAGGTCTCCAGAAGGAATCTTACTTTTAGGATTTCTGACCTCCTGAACTATAAGATACTAAATTTGTGTTATTTTTAGGCCATCAAGCTTGCAGTAGAGTCCTGGTTTGGCACTATAGGATAAGCACTTGACTATAAGTTAGGTTTAAATTGCAAGGTCTGTGGTTCAAACTCACCTAGGAAACCCTATACAGGTGTGAGTCAGAACTGACTTGACAGTACTTAACAACAACAATAATAAACTTGTAGTAATTTGTTATAACAGCAAAAGGAAACCAATACACCTGGGATAAGTTATTTCTCTCTTGCATATCAGGTGGTAGTTGGTCCAGGGCCTGTTTCACCAGTTTGCCAGAAACCCTTGCTGGTTATATCTCATTACTATTCCCTCTTAAGAGTTTTGCTTCTATTTATGTGAGTGAGAATGGATATTGGAGACAATTAGTAGCCTATGACACATAGAGTAAGCATGCCTTTTAGTAAAGTCATTACCCCTTGGACTATAAGAAAAGCACATAGATTAATCTATACTATAGATTCTAAATAATATCAAAGTCTTGAAACAGGAGAGTGGAAGATAGAAGATATATGACAACATGTTAAGGCAATTGTCTAGTTGAGAAGGTACAGATATTAATTAGCTTTTAGAATACTGAGAAATTAAACATAGGTATATTTTACAAAATTTAGGAATCATTCCAAGAATATTAAGAATAGAATTATTACTTCCAGGCAGCCAGAAGAAAACCTTATACCTCCAATAGAAGATACCTTGGGAGACAATAGATCACAATCATGTAAATATGAAATATAAAATAATTAGAAGTTCTAACACAGTAGTAATCACTGTAAGATACATGGGTGATAAACTCACCAATCAAAAACAGTCTCCATCATATTGTATTAAAAATAAGATCCATCCATGTGTTATTTGCATACCATATGTTTAAACACAAGCTTATAGGAAGATATAAAATAAAGGCATAAAAATGATACTAGACAAAATGAAATTGTTAGAACAGCAGTTTCAAAATTGGACAAATTAGAAATTGATATAAATCAACATCAGAAATATAGATATATGCAGCATACAGGTAATAGTAACAACATATCAGCAATATGTAATGCTTACAAAAACATAATTGAAGTCCAGGTGTAGCACTGCAGGATAAGCACTAGACTTAAATATTGGTTTGAATTGCAAGGTCAGTGGTTCAAACTCACCAGATGCTCCTTGAAAAATCTATACAGAGTTGCTTTGAGTCAGAACTGAATCTTACTTAACAACAACATCATAAACATAATTGCTTCTAACATATCAATGTGTATTCAAATTATAGTAAGAAACAACTGAGAGTACTATTGTGAATTAAAGATAAATCAATAGCTTAAATGGGAGAATTCTTGGAAAAATTTCAATAGGTAAAAAGAAACAGTTTAAAGGAAATTTGGTACTTTAAATATATTTAGAAGAATAAGAATTATACATGCTTTCCACTGAAAAAGTGAGAAAACCAGTGCTAACACAAAATTATCCCAGAAAAAAAAAAATCAAGAAAGAAAAACACAGTACAGATAAGAAGATAAAATTAATGATATAAAGAGGAGTAGCAATATATGGGCATAGCTGAGCAAAACCAAACTTAGACAAGTTTACATTCTTTGGAAAGATGAATAAGTATATCAAAATCTTCAGTGATATTGATCAGAAAGGAAAAAGAGAAATAAAATGGTAAGTAACAAAGTACAGAATAAAAGTGATGATGTAACTATAAATATTACATATATATGTAATGTATGAAAAAGCATTAAAAAATGTGGATAACTTTTTAAAGAATGTGAATTCTAGAACATTTAGTTGTAATCATGCACAACATGTACATAGACCAAGAAACAGTCATGCAAATAGAATAAGGGGATAGTGCATGTTTTAATATCAGGAAAGATGTGCATTAGGCTTGTGTCCTTTCATCATGATTATTGGGCTATATAAAGAGCACAGTATCAGTACTGGAGGAAGACTCATTAACAACCTAAAGTGTGTAGGTGAAACAATCTTGTTGAAAGCTAAGAGGACTTGAAACATTTATGAAGACCAAAGACAACAGACTTCAATATGGATCAAACCTCAACATTAATAGAAATCCTCATAAGCAAGTCAATAAGCAGTGTCACAATAAACAGAAAAAAGATTGAAGTTGTGAATGATTTCATTTTACTTGGACCCACAATCAATGTCCATGGAAGCAGAGTCAGGAAATCAGAATACATATTTCACTGGCAAATTTACTGCAAACTATCTCTTTAAAATGCTACAATAATAATAATAATTCTTATTTTTAAAGCTTTTATTTTGAATTGACTGACAGCTTACATGGGAGAACATCGGGTTTGCATTCAGTCTATTATATTTTATTTCATCGCAATGATTAACAGTATTTGCTTCTATTCCTCCTTTTTTTGATGAATACAAAACACACAGGAATATATAATCATTTAAACAACCAAATGGCACATTCTGCGGGCCACCAGCAGCCATCCTTTCTCTTTCCATGAGCCTAGAGTCCTCAGGGTAATCTATCTCTCCATGCGAACACCTGTTTCTCCATCTCTGGTGTCACTGCTTCTCTGGTTAGGGTCCCACGTTCCACTCATGCACTTCTCACTTGATGGTCCTAGTTCTCCTGTTCCTGGAATTCAAGATTAATTACTCTGCCCTTTTTGCTATACAATCTCTACCTTTACAGTTGTGACAATCACAATTAATCATGATAACAATTAACTCACTATTGAAT
>NW_006408695.1:4318698-4325541 GCF_000296735.1 Chrysochloris asiatica | reverse complement strand
TACACAAAAACACTCAGGAATATATAATAACTTAAACAACCAAAGGGCACATTCTGCAAGCCTGCCTCTGGGCCGCCAGCACTCAGTTTTTCTCTTTCCATGAGTCTAAAGTCCACAGTTGCTCTCTCTCTCCATGTATTTTAATGAAAACACAAAGTGTCTTTGAAATATAGGAGTTTGGCAGACTAATTTAACTTTCTCCTTGTCCCTCATCATGGTCCATTCCTTTCAGAGATGGAATTGATTTAGTGTTTTCAATGAAACCAAAACAAAACAAAAAACCCACAACAAAGTGATTTGTGGGTTGGATATGAGAATTTATTTTAGTTGAATTGAGTAGTTTGAGAAAGAGGTTTAGCAAAGATGGAGCCTTTTTCTCTATCCTGAAATTATTCATATGATAATGTTCACCATCCGGTGCTAAGGGTGTCAGAGAAAATAATACCTTTTTATTGAAATTTTATTCAAAGGGAGAAAAAAAAATCTGTTTATGTGTGAGATGTGACTTCCACAGACAAAAACATGCACGTAGAACTGTAGTTTATTTGGAGGTGTGATGTTTTATGATGTGTCTTGCTTCTGATGAAAGGAACAGGGAATAAATAGTATAAAATGTATGTTATAAAACATTCTTATGTGAACTAACATCAATAGTGATTAATAGAGTTTTAAGGTAATTAATGCCAACCTGTCTCTACACTGTCGTTTATTGTAGATCAGTCAAAAGCAACTCAATAGACTTTTCCAGAACAGGCTTACGCAATCTTAATTAATGGATTAATGATTTTAGGAACAACAGAAAGGTATTGTAACATAGGGCTTCTCAGATGACTTAGAATCTGGGTTCCAAATTTAAGATTTAAAAAAAATATATATTAACTGGGTCAGGAAGTAAAAATCAAAGGTGTTTCTTCTCCTTTACTTTCATAGTCCTGACATTTGCTGTACTTCACTCAAGAAGTCCTAACTCCTGATCTTGAGTCTTTGGTCCCATTCCTTAAAAGCAGAAGCCTCCATTCCATCATCTATTACAGTGTCCCAATCAAAAAATGAGGGAATTGGATAAGATGATGTTGGGATTTCAGAGTAAGGTTGACAGATTTAGTAAAAAACAAATTAAACTAACAATACCCTCGTAAAGGATTACTAGTGTGGCATTATGGATTAATGCACTAGAATGCAAAGTTGGTTTGAACTGCACGTTTGGTGGTTCAGACTCACTAGCCATTCCTCAAAAACTCTATGCAGGGTCGCATTGCATTGGAACTGACTTGATGGCACTTAACAACAACAACCCTTTCTAAAAGTAACCGACCAATCAAACACACAAAAATCCAAAATGTTCAGCTAAATTTAAATTCTGATTTAACTTGATGTCCTGAATTTTATCTAGCAATACAATTTCTGAGATGAAAGTCACATCCCTTTTTCATATAACTTTTGTAGTTAGAAATCAAAATGTCAGCACTTTTTTTTCTACTAAATTTGAATTGTATAATTTTATTTTGTCCCAGAGTCAAATCACTATTCATAATGTGATGCACTAACAATATAATGTAGCGATTTCCATACGGCAGAAGTAGTAAAAAAAGAGGAACTCAAGGTGCTGCTCCAGTGCTTCCCCATTACTCCACCCTGTCTTGGAGATTGGACTAGGGAACCTCTCAGAAAAGCATGAGCAAGGGCTGCTGCCAATAGCATACAGATCTGATAGTCTGTTGTCTTGTTTATTGAGATGTGATGGGTTTTATACATGCTTTACAATAAAAATTATAGGAAAAAGGGACTTCCAGTTTTGGTGGGAGCAGAGCAGAGTCAGGTAGGACAGGCTCTGGTGGAGAGGGGCTGAAAACCCAGAGAAGCTGCTTTAATGGAACAACACCAGAGCTCTGAATCTAGCATAAGGTGCAGAGTGTCAGTTTCCCACACCTCCCAGTGGAAAAAATCACAGTATAAAGGAAATATTGCTATTTAGGAATTGGTCGAGACACACAGATTCCCTCTGTGGCCACCCTGCCCAGGCAGAGTTCAGAGAGTGGGGCTACAGCCAGACCAGCACAGTGAACTGACGCTAAAATTGGTGCAGTGATATTTGCACAAAGAGGTATGGGAGGATTCTACACATTTTTTCTTCCTCTTTCCTGTCACGCCTTTTTGGCCCAGCCTGGACACCTTCAGGTGGGTGGGTGTGCACCCCTAAAAAAGTCCAGCATTGAGCCCACAGTTTTCCCACAGCTCAGAGAGAAAGAGCCCCATCGGTACCAAAGGCAAATTCTTTGACGGCTGCTTATGATGTTTGCCTCTGGGTCCCAGCGCTAAAGTTAACTTGTGCAGGACTCTTTATTCCAGCCTATCCAACCAGAAAAAAGCAGGTCTGGCCTGACAGACAAACTATATGAACAATCTGTAAAACCCCAACATAAAAGGATGCAACTATATTGAGAATTATGCTGGGAACATGCAGATACTAACTGAACTTCAGAGAAAAAAATAGTAGACAATCTTTCTCCCATTAACTTCTAAATATCTATATGCACACCTCTGCAGTGGTGACTAGAAGAGGGGTCTGAGAAAGTGGACACCTTCACCTACTGCTGGAGGTTTCTATGGTGTACACACACTGCCTGTGAAGCAAGGCAACAGACCAGTTGGCCAGTTTCATTTTTGTTTCAAAGGGGTGGCTTTTGTCTGCTTTTATATTGCTTATGCTTTTGGAACTTTTGATCACACATTTTTCCTGGTGGTGGGAGTTATTTCTCCCTCTGTTACCCAAGAAGAGATAGCAATCATGGCCATATAGCCAAGCTACAAGCATACCCCATGATATTCCACTATTAAGAAAAGAGCTAATAACAGCTTCTAAGGATTACATGCGAAAAGGGAAGCCTATCTCCTGATCATATCCACCAGGAGACACCCAGTAAGCTTAATAACATAGCAACAAATATCCACTTAAGCATTAAAAACCCACATAACTACTGGAAATGACCAAAAAGACACAATAAAAGATCTCAAAACATGTCCAAGAACAGAAAAGAGTAACAGAGACAAATGAGCTGGAGACAGACAAGGCTTTCCAGAAGAGCAAGAGCAAGTTTTGGATTTGCCTGAGAAGGAATCCAGAAGAATGATATGGAAACAAATTCAAATGCTCCAAAAAGGGGTAGAGGAAAACAAGGACAAAATCAGGAGAGTACTACAAGAGCAATCAAGCAAGATCAATACAGCATTGGAAATCATTCAAAACCTGCAAAAAGAGGTCCAGATAATTAATAATAAACTATCAGAAATGGAAATTACACTGAAAGGGGAAAGGAGCAGAATTGAAGAGATGGAAGCCAGAAGCAGCAAGCTGGAAGGCAAATCTCTCAATACTGATAAGATGGACGAGCAAGCAGAAAAAAGGATACAAAAATCTGAAGAGAGTCTAAGATTCATGCTGGATAACATGAGGAGGAACAACTTAAGAATTATTGGCATTCTGGAACAGGAAGAATCACACAAGTCCACAGAACAGCTTCTGGAAGAAAATTTCCCTAACATTTTGAAAGATGAGAAGATAAATATTCAAGAAGCAGAATGTACCCCAGGAAGGATAGAACACAAAAGAAAATCACCAACACATATAATAATCAAGCTCTCCAAAATAAAAAACAAGGAGAGAATCCTAAAAGTGGCCAGGGAAAAGATTAATGTTACTTACAAAGCCAAGCAAATCAGATTAAGTTTTTACTTCTCAGCAGAAGCCATGCAGGCAAGAAGGCAACAGGGAGACATATACAAAGCCCTAAAAGAAACGAACTGCCAACCAAGTATCGTCTACCCAGAAAAACTGTTAATCAAATATAATGGTGCAATCTAAATATTCCAGGATAAACCAAAGCTAAGAAATTTTGTCAAAGCCAACTCAATACTTCAGAACATCCTACAGGGAGTTCTTTGGACTGAAAACCAACAAGAACAGACAACAATCAGAGATTGACAGGTGTGGCAACACCACCTGAAATTCAGATGATGGATAGCAGAGTCCAGAACAGAACAAAATTAAGGAAATGGAGATCAACCGAAGATCAAAATAACAATGTCAAAGAAAGGAAAGGAAAAATGTAGGAAAAGAGATCCAGGTGGTGAAGAGGTCAAGGAGATTACAGGATAAAGTACACTGTCTTAAATGGAAGGAAAAGTTAATAGATAACTCCAAAGAAAGTTAATACTTCACAATTTATCATGAAAATGAACTTCCAAGCAGCACTTGAAAACTAAGAAGAAATTGACCAGAAATAGCACAAAAAAGCCCACAAACTCAGCACAAGAAGGCATGCAGAACAAAGGAACAAACAGCATTACCAAAAATTAACATAATGGCAGCAATTAATTGATAATTACATTGAATGTCAATGGATTTAATATACCAGTGAAGAGACAGAGCATGGCAGAATGGATAAGAAAACAAGACCGTTCAAAATGCTGCCTGCAAGAGATGCACCTTACACACAAAGACAAAAACAAACTAAAAGTTAAGATGGGAAAATATATACCAAGCTAACTGCAACAATAAACAAGCAGGAGTGGCAATACTAATTTCTGATAAAGTAAACTTTAAGACAAAACCCAGCATAAGAGATAAAGAATGACACTATCTCATGATCAAAGGGTCAATTGAGCAACATGACATAACTGTAATAAATATCTACACCCCCAATAAAAGAGCACCAAGATATATGAAGCAAACCTTACTAGAATTGACAACAGAAATAGATAAATCTACAATTATAGTGGGAGATTTTAATATGCCACTTTCGAAAAGGGACAGAACAAACAGAAAGAAACTTGACAAAGTTACAGAGGAACTAAACAGTACAATCAACCAACTTGACCTCATGGATGTGTACAGAGCATTCAACCTAACAACAGCACAACAAACATTCTTCTCCAGTGCACATGGACCATTGTCCAGAATTGATCATGTGTTAGGTCAAAAAGCAAGCCTCCATAAATTTGCAAACATCAAAATACTACAAAGCATCATTTCAGACCACAATGCTATAAAACTAGAAATCAACAATAAAGAAGACCAAGGAAATAAAGTTGAATACATGGAAACTAAATAACACTCTGTTGAAAAGCAACTGGGTAAAAGAAGAAATTAAAAATGAATTCACAAAGTTCCTAGATATAAACAAGAATGAAAACACAACATACCAAAATCTTTGGGACATGGCGAAAATGGTGCTAAGAGGACAATTTATTGCAATAAATGCACACATCCAAAAAGAAGATAGAACCAAAATTAACACATTAACACAGCATCTACAACAATTAGAAACAGACCAACAGAGGGAACCTACAGTCGCCAAAAGAAAAGAAATAATAAAGATAAGAGCAGAAATAAATGAAAATTATAGAAAGAATCAACAGGATAAGAAGTTGGTTCTTTGAAAGAATTAATATTATTGGCAAACCTAACAAAAGAAAAGAGGGAGAAAACACAAATAACTCACATTAGAAACCACATGGTGATATCACAATGGAACCAAATGACATCAAAAGGATAATAACAGAATGCTATGAAGAGTTGTACTCCAACAAATTTGAAACTTAGAAGAGATGGATACATTTTTAGAAAAGTACGACCTACCTAAACTCACAAAGAGTAAAGTAGAAAACTTGAACAGACCCATAACAGAAGAATATATTGATCAGGTCATCAAAACACTACCAACCAAAAGAAGTCCAGGCCCAGATGGCTTCACTGGTGAGCTCTACCAAACATTCAGGGAAGAGCTGTCACCAATTCTACTCAAATTATTCCAGAATATAGAAGAGGATGGAAAACTTCATAATACATTTTATGAAGCAAGCATAAACTGCATACCAAAACCAGGGAAGGAAGTCACTAAGAAAGAAAATTATAGACCAATATCCATCATGAACATAGACACAAAAATTCTCAACAAAATCCTAGCCAACAGAATCCAACAGCACATCAAAAAATAATAATACATCATGACTAAGTGGGTTTCATAAAAGGGATGCAAGGATGGTTCAACACCAGAAAAACAATCAACATAATCCATCATATCATATAAATAAGAAAAAGGAAAAGAACCACATGATCATATTGATAGATGCAGAAAAGGCATTTGACAAAATCCAACATCCATTCCTGATAAAAACACTCAAGAAAGTAGGAATTGAAGGGAAATTCCTCAACATAATCAAGAGCATATATACAAAACAAACAGCATACATCACTCTCAATAGAGAGAAACTGAAAGCTTTCCTTCTGAGAACGGGAACCAGACAAGGATGCCCTTTGTCACCACTCCTATTCAATATTGTTTTGGAAGTCTTAGCCAGAGCTATATGGTAAGATAGGGAAATTAAAGACATCCAAATAGGTAAAGAGGAAATAAAACTCTCTTTATTTGCAGATGATATAATCCTATGCATAGAAAACCCCAAAGACTCAGTTGAAAAGCTACTAGACATCGTTGGAAGTTTCAGCAAAGTGTCAGGGTATAAGATCAACATACAAAAATCAGTTGGATTCCTCTATAGTAACAATGACAGAGCTGAAAAGGACATTAGGAAAACAATACCATTTACAATAGCCACCCAAAGAATGAAATAGGAATAAATGTAACCAGAGAAACAAAAGACCCATACAAAGAAAATTACAAAACACTACTACAAGAAATCAAAAGAGACCTATAAAAGTGGAAGAACATACCATGTTCCTGGACAAGAAGACTCAACATCATTAAAATGTCAATATTGCCCAAAGCAATTTACACATATAATGCAATCCCAATCCAGATTTAACGACATTTTTCAAAGAGA
>NW_006408695.1:4301404-4311576 GCF_000296735.1 Chrysochloris asiatica | reverse complement strand
AGAAAGATGAGGCTTTCTGCCTCCATAAAGATTTACAGCCTCAGAAACCCTATATAGGGTCACTATGAATGGGAACTGACACCATGGCGCATAACCACCAGCACCTTCATCAAACTTTTTATCTTCCTCTAGTCGAGTACTGATCATCAAGCCATTGAAGGCAGGTCAACTTGAAGCTAGGTGTACTATCTGAAAGTTTAGGCATTATTGTGCATATTCTTCCATTTAATATCAGCTGGATGCTGTACTCTGAGCTCTAGCCCTCCGTGGCTAGGTCAGTGTCCATGATCTCAGGAGTTCCCATTCTTCCCAAACTTTGGGCCAACTAGCCCTTCCTCTTGTCTCTTTCATCTTAAGGTCAACAGGAGTCTATGTAATGTGGTCAAACTCAGCCCAAGACTTCATTACTACCTTTCCCTCAGTTCCAATCAAATGTAGACCAATACGGTCGCCAGTAAGCTTACATATTTGCTCTTGTTTTCCCTTTGAGTTCCAGTCTTAGATGAGGGTTTGTCCTGAAGGGACTTGCCTTTTCTTAATGGTTCAGTGAATAGCTTGTTTGTTCTTATAATAGCCAAACAGACTGCTGTTTTTGTTTTTTTACCTGGTTTTTCTTTCAAGAAGTATCTTCTGTTCCTCTACCCACTCCATGCTGGTCTGCATGTCCTACCTCACAAGGTTCTGGATGGGGCTCAGGATTCCATCAAAGGTCCTATACCCTACAAAGGCTCCAGCAGAAGACTATTTCACTGGGCAAGTTCTAGAACCCCTTTTAGGTATTCCAATCAGTTATAGGCTGAAGATGGGATTACAAGATTTCTGTAATCATGTTACCTAATATTCTTTCTATCTCACTCAAGTGCCTATTTTACAATTGTAGGTAAGGGAAACCAATATCTGTAAGACAGTCAAGCATCTCAGTATTATTTACCCTCTTTTACCCATTCAGACTATGCCTTGATCCCTGTATCACAGAGCCCTGTTGAGCCAAGGTTGCGCATATATCACTATTCACCTCTATACCATTTAGCCCATGCAAACCCACCTAAGTGTTCCCCTATCTACCTTGTTCTTCCACACCTTCCACCTTTTGGTGCATTTCTCTCCCCTTCATGGTATTTCACTCTCCCCAGCACCCAAGCTCTGATGTGACTATCCCCTTCCCCTCCCTTTCACCCTTGGTAACCAACAAACAGGTTTCTTTCTTTCTTACTTTCTGTTAGTATGGGTATTTTTTCTTAAGCTTTAACAATAATGGCCCTATGCAGTATTTGTCATTTTGTGACTGACTGCTTTCACTCAGCATAACGTCCTCAATATTCATCGATGCTATACAGTGGTTTGCAGCTTCATTGTTATTGTTCAAAGTAGCACAGTATTCCATTATGTGTATGTATGAAAGTTTTTTATCCATTCTTCCAATGATGGGCATTTAGGCTGTTTCCATCTTTTGGCTATTATGAATAAGGTTGTGATAAACATTGGCGTGCCTATCTCTACTCATGTTCTGGCTTGTATTTCTTGTGGATATATATCAAGTAGAGGAATTACTGGATCATAAAGTACTTCTATTTCTAACTTTCTGAGGAAGCACCATATCGTTTTCCAGAGTTTTGTTCCCATCAACAATGTATGAGGGTCCCAGACACTCCACATCCTTGTCAGCATTTATTGTCCTCTACTTTTTTGAACTTCATTGTTATTGGTGTGAGATGATATCTCATTGTCGTTTTGATTTGCGTCTCTCTAATAGTTAATGATCATAAAGATTTCTTCATATGTTTTTGACCCTGAATATCTTCCTTGGTAAAGTGTTTGTTCATGTTCAGTGCCATTTATATTTTCTTTTTTAAAAGTTTTTATTGTGAATTGGATAGTAGTTTACATGGGAGAACATCAGTTTTACATTCATCCTATCATATTTCGTTTCATTGCAATGATTACAATTCCCTCAATGCATCATCATTTAACAGCATTTGCTTTCATTCCCTCTGGGGTTTTTTGTTTTTTGTTTTGATGTACAAAGAAGCACTCAGGAATATACTACCATCTAAACAACCAAAGGGCACACCCTGCAAGCCTGCTCCCTAGCCGTCAGCACACAGCTCCTCTCCCTCCCTAAGTCCAGAGTTCCCAGCTGCTACATCTCTCTAAGACATTGTCTCTGCCTCCAACTCTGGTGTCGCTGCTTCTCTGGATAGGGTCCTGCACACTGCTCTTCTCCCTTGATGGTCCCAGGGTCTTCAGCTCCTGGACTGCAAGATCAACCACTCCCCTCCTTTTGTTACAAAACATCTACCTTTACATTTGCAACACTCACAATCAGTTCTGATAGCAATTATTCACTATTGAACCACATGAGTCTTATCCTCATCTCCTTTCATCAGCCCCATCCATACAGGTTGAAAACCACTCAATGGAGATTCTACTTCCCTTTGTACCCTCTGAAACTAGGCTCCCTCTTGAAAGCTTGTGAGCTAGTCACTTCATGCTTTTGAAGCCCCCTTAACCCTATTTTGGGTAGAAAATGTCCAGTTGCCCATCCCTGTCAACCCTGTGTACTGAGGGGGTGGAGTGATTCTTGCTGTAAAGATTTGTTCCCTTTTTTGAGCTACTACAGCCATAAATATAGGTCAAGTTCATCAAATTATATCAGATTACTCTTTTTTACCTCTTCTTTCTTCCTTTAGTCGAGTTCTGATCATCCAGCCATTGAAGCAAGGTCAAATGGGTGCTATCTGCAAATATGGGTGTTCTTGTGCCTATCCCCTAACATTGTATAAGCTGGATGCTTTATTCTCTGCTCTAGTCCTCTGTGGCCCTGTCCCTCTCCCTGGGTCCAGGAGTCCCTGGGTCTCATCATACTGCTAGCCAACTAAGTCTCAATTCAGGTGAATAGGAGTCTGTTGAACGTGGTCAGATTTAGTTCACAACTTCATTGCTGTTTCTCCCCCACTTTCCCTTATTGGTAGACCATCGTGGTCACCAGCAAGACTGTATGCCTGCTCATGTAGTCTCCTTAAGTCTTAGTCTTGGAAGGGAGTTTGTCCTGAGGGGACCCAACTACTTGCCTTGATGGGTCCCTGGCAAACAACTTTCTTGTTCTTGTAGTAGTAGATCAGACTGCCAATATTGTTTTTTTTTTTTTTTTCCCTGCTGGTCTTTCTTTCAAGAAGTATCATCTGTTCTTCTAGCAACAACAGGTTGGTATGCTTGTCCTTTCAAGTGGAAATTTCCCACCTCAAAAAATTCTGAATGGGGATCTGTATTATGCAATTCAAAGGCTCTTCAGAAAACCTCCTTCCCTGGGCAAGTTCTATCCCATTTTAGGTATTCCAATCAGTTATAGGTTGAAGACAGACTTACAAGTTTTCTGTGGTGATGTTTCTGGCTATTCCTCTCTCTTCCCTTCAAGTGTCTATCTTACTATAGTAGGCAAGGGAAACCAAGATTCAAAAGACAGCCAAACATTTTAACATTATTTCCCCTCTTTTACTCATTCAAACCATGCCTCAATTCCTGTATCCCAGAGCCTTGTTTTTTGAAAGTTGAGCATACATCACTATATACTTTTGTCCCACTTAGCCCATGCAAACCTGCCTAAATGTTCTCCCACCCGTTTTGTTCTTCCTCCCCACTCCATCTTCTAGTGTATTGCCCCCCACACCAGCACTCAAACTCTCTCGTGTCTATTCCCTACCTTGTACTCCACCTTCCCTTCCCTCCCTTTTCCTTACCTCTAAACCCTGGTAACCAACAAAAACATTTTTTTTTTCCTTTTTAGCATAGGTACTTTTTCTTAAACTTTTACAATAATGGTCCTATACAGTATTTCTCCTTTTGTGACTGACTAACTTCATTCAGCATAATGTCCTCAAGGTTCATCCATGTTATACGGTAGCTTGCAGCTTACTTGTTGTTCTTCAAGGTAGCATAATATTCCATTGTGTGTATGTACCACAGCTTGTTTATCTATTCTTCCATAGATGGGCACTTCCATAGATGGGCATCTGTACTTGTGTCTCCATCTTTTTGCTATTGTAAATAGTGCTGCTGTGAACATTGGTGTGCATATATCTGCTCATGTTATGGTTCATATTTCTGGTAGATAAATACCAAGTAGAGGAATTGTTAAGGACCATAAGGTATTTCTATTTCCAACTTTCTGAGGAAATACCATATTACTTTCCAGAGTGGTTGGACCATTTTGCAACCCCACCAGCTATATAGGAGGGTCCCAGTCTCTCTGCATCCTCACCAACATTTATTGTCCTCTACTTTTTTGGACTTCACTATTATTGCTGGTGTGAGATGATATTTCATTGTTGTTTTGATTTACATCTTTCTAATGGCTAGTCCCGGTCAGCAGTTTGAAACTACCAGCTGTTCTACAGGACAAAGATGAGGCTTTCTGCTCCTATAAAGATTTACAGCCTTGGAAACCCTGTACAGGGTCACTATGAGTTGGAACCGATTCTACAGCACATCACAGCAACAACAACAACAATAGCTAGTGATTGTAAACATTTCTTCATATGTTTGTTGGTTGCCCAAATCTCCTACTTGGTGAAGTGTCTGTTCATGTCCTGTGCCCATTTTTAATTGGGTTATTTGTCTTGTAGAGGTGTTGTAGTTTCCTATAGATTTTAGAGATTAGTCCCTTGTCTGATATGTTGTTTCAAAAGATTTTTTTCCCATTCTGTGGGCTCCTTTTTTACTCTTTTGGTGAAATGTTTTCATATATATATAAGTTTTTAAATTTCATTATGTCCCAATCATCTTTTAAGATGTCTTGGTGTGACACTGTGTGTTAAAGTGCCAGACTGCAAAGCTGTTTGAATTGTAAGGTTGGCGGTTCAAGCTCATCAGCTGCTCCTCGGAAATCCTATACAGGGTTACTATGGGTTAGAACTGACTCAACAGCACATAACAACAACAACAATTATCTCTTTTGTCTTCTTTTGTTTGTGCAATTCTCACAATGTTTGGTAGCCTATGTGTGCCCTGCATTAGCACCCTTAAATTTTTCCCTATTTTTTCATTGGTGACCTTTATAATTCTGGGATTCACAGTTAGGTTTTTAATCCATATTGAGTTGGTTTTTGTATATGGTGTGAAATATGTTTTGCATATAGATTTTCAGTTTTGCCAGTACCTTATTTTGAAGAGACTATTTCCTTCCCATTCAATGTACTTTGGCCCTTTGTAAAAGATCAATTGGCTATATTTGGATGCATAATGGAGATTACTGCTATTTGCCCTAGAGTAGAATTTGACTCATGACATTATGACTGAAATGCCCAGCACTATCTTCATAATTGCTAGTATGTTTGAGTCCATTGTTTCTGCTATTTTGTCAGTCCATTTCACTGAGGCTTACTCTTGTTTTTCTTGGCCCTTTAATTTACCAAACATGATGCTCTTTTCCAATGATTGGTCTGTCTTGATGATGTGTCCACAGGAAATGCATCAAAACCCCTATGGATCACAACAAAATGGAGATTAAAATGACAATAACAACAAAACTATTAATATAATCTATAAACCAGCATTTTCCAAAGGGAAGAATATGTTCAGCACTTCTCAAGCTGAAAGAATTGGAAAAAAAAAAAAAAATGAATTCTTGTTGTGGAATACTGAAGGATCCTATAGACAAAATATTGAATCATGTAGGAAGCATCAAACAAAGATGGAAGGAAAGCACAGAGTCAGTGTACCAAACAGAATTCGTTAATACCCAACCATTTCAAGAGTTAGCATATGATCAAGGATCTATGATTCTGAAGGAAGAAGTCCAAGCTGCACAGAAAAACTAATGAAAAATAAGGCTACAGGAATTGATAGTAAATAAATTGAAATCTTAAAACAAACTAATGCAATACTGGAGCCATTCACTCTTCTATGCCAGGAAATTTGAAAGGCAGCTACCTGTCCAGCCAATTGGAAAATATCTGTACTTGTGCCCCTTTCAAAGAAAGGTGACCCAATGGAATGCAAGCAAAACAAAATAAAACAAATCACACCACTGGAGAACACCATTAATATAAATGTAATCAAAATTTTGTTAAAGATAATTCAAATATGATTGTATCAGTACATTGACAGGAAGCTGCCAGAAATTCAAGCCAAGTTCAGAAGAGGACATGGAACTAGGGATGTCATTGCAATGTCAGATGGATCTTGGCTGAAAGTAGAAAACATCAGAGAGATGTCTACTTATGCTTTATTGACTATGCAAAGGTTCTCGACAAATGACAGCTAAAATTGCAAAGAATGGGTATTCCAGAACACTTGTACTCATGAGGAACCTGTACAGAGATCAAGAGGCAGTTGTTTGAACAGAACAAGTGGATACTTAATGGTTTAAAATCAAGAAAGATGTGCACCAGAGTTGACTGCTTTCACCACACTTACTCTATCTGTATGTTGAACAACTAATCCTAGAAACTGGGTTATATTAAGAAGAATGTGGCATCAGGATTGGAAAGAAAACTCATTAACAACCTGGGATATGCAGATGGCACAATTTGGCTTGCTGTAAGTAAAGAGTACTTAACAAGCTTACTGATGAAGATCAAAGACTATAACCTACAGTATAGATTGCACCTCAATGTAAAGAAAACAAAATTTCTCACAATTAGACCAATAAATATCACTGTTGCTGCTGTTAAATTTTGTTGTGTTAGTTTTGACTTATATAGAATTTCTGAGTCTTTAAAACTTCACAGAAGCAGAAAGAATCTTTTTCCTGTAGAGCCACTGCTGGGCTCAAACCACAGACATTGTGCTTTGCAATCCAATGCTTACTGTATGGACCCACCATGCTCCTGGACCAATAAAGAGTATCATGCTAAATGGAGAAAAGATTAAAGTTGTCAAAGACTTTATTTTGCTTGGATCCATCATTAGCATTTCATGGAAGCAACAGTCAAGAAATATAACAATATATTGCATTAGGCAAATTGGCTGCAATAGTCCTCTTTAAAGTTCTAAACTGAAAAGATGTCACTTTGATGATTAAGGTGGACCTGACCTAAGGCATGGTATTTTCAGCTGCCTCGTATGTGTGTAAAATGTGGACATTGATTAAGGAAGACCACAGAAGATTTGATGCATTTGCATTGTGGTGTTGGTAAACAATATAGAAAGTACCATGGACAAACAGAGCTGTTTTTGAAGAAGTACAAGTAGAATGTTCTTTAGAAGTGAAGATGGCCAGACTTCATCACTTATACTTTGAACATGTTATTAGGAGGGGCCAGTTCCTGGAGAAGAACATTATGCTTGGAAAAGTGGAGGGTCAGCAAAAAAAGAGGAAGATGCCCAGTGAAACGAATTGTCACAATGGCAGAAACACTGGGCTCAAGTATAACAAATGTGAGGATGGTGCAGGACTAGACAGTATTTCATTCTGTTGTGCGTATGGTTGCTGTGATTCAGAACTGACTCAATGGCACCTAACAATAACAACAACAAACCAGTAAAGCTAGATGGACTGGATCAATTTCTGAAAAGCAAAAAAAAAAAAAAATCCCAGCATCAGAGAAGAAAAAAAAAATTTTGATTTAGTCCAAAGTACCTTCTCCTATATAGTTTGTAAGTGATTTCTTAAAACACACATACACACACACAAAAACTAAGAAAACAAACTAATCTCTTATATAAATTGTCCTAGAAGATAAAATAATAGAAGAGGCCAAGGTGACCAAATAATTTTTTTAAATGTTTTATTGTGAATTATGTGATAGTTTACATGGGAGAACATTAGCTTTACATTCATCCTATCGTATATCATTTCATTGCCATGGTTATAATTTCCTCCATGCATCATCAAGCAACCAAAGGGTATACCCTGTAAGCCTGTCCCCTGGTCATCAGCACAAAGCGCCTCTCCCTCTCTGGTTCTAGAGTTCTCAGCCACTCCATCTATCCACATCATTATCTCTGCCTCTATCTCTGGCATCACTGTTTCTCTGGGTAGGGTCCCACTCTCTGCTCTTCTCCCTTGATGGTCCCAGGGATCTCCTCTCCTGGACTGCAAAGTTAATCACTCCCCTCCTTTTGTTACAAAACATCTACCTTTACATTTCCAACCCTCACAGCCAGTCCTGATAATAGTTATTCACTATTGTACCACAAGAGACCTATCCTTATCTCCTTTCATCATCCCTGACAGACAGATTGGATACTATTCAGTGGAGATTCTACCTTCCTCTGCACCCTCTGTATCTAGGCTCCCTCTTGAAAGCTTGTAAGCCAGTCACTTATTGCCTTTGTAGTGCCCCCCCACCCCATTTTGGGTAGCCAATGTCCAAATTGCCCATCCATGTCTTCTCTGTGTATGAAGGGGGTAGGAATTATCCTTGCTGTAAAGATTTGTTCCCTGTGACCAAATAATTTTCTGAGGCAGATTTAACATTGATTTTTGACTGAATAAAAAGTGATTTTATTTTTTGAAACAGATACAAAGATCCTAAAGAAAGTATTAGAATACAAAACAGAATTTTAGTTTTAAAAACATGATCAAGGAAAATACTGCCAGTTTTGTAGACAGGCAGAAGCAGAGTCAGGTAGGACAGGATCTGTGGGGGAGGGAATGAAAACCCAGAGAAGCTGCTTTCATGGAACAGCCCCAGAGCTCTGGATTAAGCCTAAAGTGCAGGGCATCAGTTTACTGCATCCACCTGTGGAAAAATCATGGTATAAAGGAAGATATTGTGATTTAGGAATTTATCCAGACATGGGACTCCTTCTACAGTCACCCTGCCTAGGCTGAATTCAGAGGGCGGTGCCACAGCTCAACCAGCACAGTAAACCGGCAAAACCAGTGCAGGGACATTGGCAAAAGGAGGTGTGGGGGAATTCTATACATTTCTTCCTCCTCTTCCTTGTTGCACCTTCTCTGCCCATTCTGGACGCCTTCAGGTGGATAGGTGCGCACCTGCAAAAGAGTCCAGCTTTGAGCCCACAGTTTTCTCATGGCACAGAGAGGAGGAACTGCTTTGGTCCCATGGCCAGATTCTTTGGCAGCTGCTTATGACATCTGACTCTGGGTCCCAGCCCTAAAGTTAACTTGTGTGGGACCCTTTACTTCTGCCTACCAGCAAGAAAAAAACAAGGCTGGCCTGAGAGACAAACCATATGAACAATCTGTAAACCCCCCACATAAAAGGACAATATGATCATATATATATATATAATCCCAAAGACTCAGTGAAAAAGCTACTAGACCTCATTGGAAGTTTCAGCAAAGTATCAGAGTATAAAATCAACATACAAAAATCAGTTGGATTCCTCTGACAGTGCTGAAAAGGACATTAGGAAAACAATACCATTTACAATAGCCACCCTAAGGCTGAAATATTTAGGAATAATTGTAACCAGAGAACCAAAGGACCCATACAAAGACAACTACAAAACACTACTACAGTAAACCAAAAGAGACTTACAAAAACAGAAGAACATACCATGTTCCTGGATAGGAAGACTCAACATTGTGAAAATGTCAATACTGCCCAAAGCAATTTATACATGTAATGTAATCTCAGTCCAGATTCCAATGACATTCTTCTAAGAGATGGAAAAGACAATTACAAACTTTATATGGAAAGGAAAGAGACCCAGGATAAGCAAAGAACTGCTTAAGAAGAACAAGGTTGGAAGTCTCTCACTCCCTGATTTCAAAATTTACTACATGTTTACACTGGTCAAAACAGCCTGGTACTAGTACAATGAAAGATACATTTATCAACAGAACAGAGTCAAGAATCCAGAAATCAACTCAGCCACATACAGTCAATTAATTTTCGACAAAGTGCCTAGGTATATTGCATGGGGAGCAGATAGTATCTTTAACAGACGGTGCTGGCAGAACTGGGAAGCGATATGCAAAAGATTGAAATAAGACCTTTACTTCACACCTTATACAAAAACCAACTCAGCATGGATTAAAGACCTAAATGTAAACCCCAAAATTATGAAGGTCATCAATGAAAAAACAGGGACAAAAGTGAGGGCTCTAATTCAAGGCACACAAACTACCAAACATTTTGAAAATGACACAAATGAAAGTAGACAAAATAGATGATTGGGGCATACTAAAAATTAAAAACTTAAGTGCATCAAAAGACTTACTAAAAGAGTAAAAAGGGAAACCACGGAATGGGAAAAAA
>NW_006408695.1:4298600-4299110 GCF_000296735.1 Chrysochloris asiatica | reverse complement strand
ATCTTGATTGCATGTTTGATCAATTTCAGATTGAAGAAGTTGATAGAATTCTTCTATTTCATCCTTACTGGCTTTAGTGGTTGGTGCATAAATTTGAATAATAGTGGTATTAATGGGGCTTCCCTGTAGACGCATAGATATTAACCTATCACAGACAGCATTCTACCTCATGACTGATCTGTATATGTTCTTTTTGACGATTATTGCCACATCATTCCTCTTCAATTTGTCATTCCCGGCATAGTAAACCATGTGGTTGTCAGATTCAAAATGCCCAATAGGGAGTAGACACAGGGTAACTTGGGTGCTGGAGGGGCGTGAGGGAGCAATACAGAAGAAGAGGGAGGGGAATGGAAGAACAAGGGGGCTGGGAGAACAGTTAAGCAGGCTTGCATGGGCTAAGTGGGACAGAGGTAAATGATGTTGCTCGCCCAACCTTGGCACAACAAGGCTCTGGGATACAGGAATTGAGGCATGGTTTGAATGGGTAAAAGAGGGGAAATAATGTTA
>NW_006408695.1:4293397-4297345 GCF_000296735.1 Chrysochloris asiatica | reverse complement strand
GGCTACCCAAAATGGGGCAGGGGTTATAAAAGCAAGAAGTGACTGCCTTGCAAGCTTTCAAGAGGGATCCTTGTTCCAGTTTGGGCAGGAGAAGGTAAAATCTTCACTGAATGATTTCCAATCTGTTGGGACGAGGCTAATGAAAGGAGATGGGGATAAGACTCTTGTGGTACAATACTGAATAATTGCCATCAGGACTGACTGTGAGGGTCGGAAATATAAAGGTAGATGTTTTGATGTTTTTTAACAAAACGAGGGGAGTGATTGATTTTGCAGTACAGAAGCAGAGGTCCCTGGACCATCAAGGGAGAAGAGCGGAGTGCAGGACCCTACCCAGAGAAGCAGTGACGTCAGTAATGGAGACAGAGACAGTGACGTGGATAGATTGAATAGCTGGAAAAACTAGACTCAGGGAGGGACAGGGTTGTGCGCTGATGGCCGGGGAGCAGGCCTGTGGAGTTTACCCTTGGGTTATTTGATGATGCATGGAGGGGATTGTAATCATTGCAATGAAACAAATTAAGATAGGGTTAATGTAAAACTGATGTTCTCCCATGTAAACCCACATAATTCATAATTAAAAAAAAAAATACATGATCAAGTAGGATTTATCTGAAAAATTCAAAGAGGTTTCCATATTAGAAAATACATCAATTTAAGCCAGCATATAGATTTGGACAAAACCCATATACTCACTGTAATAAAGATATAAAAATTATTAATAAAATTCAGTTTTTATTCATAGTAAAAATTTCCAGCAAGCATATTACTTGAAGAAACTAGGTAGTTTCCATAGATGACACACACACAAATTATGTCAACTACAGGTAAATCTAGTACTAAAGAGCATTATCAGTATAATAAAACAAACCAATGAACAAAAATAACAAGCTATTAATATTGGAATAAATATAAATGAGTTACACTGAGAGTTTCAAATGATATAATCATACTTTTAGAACTAGCACAATTTTCAGATAAGCCATGTGGTATAAAATTAATAAGAATAATTCTGTATAAAAGATCACCTTGACAGCAATAAAAATTCTTTTATTTATTAATTAATGAATAAAATACATTCAAATAGCAACGGAATGTCAAAATATAAATTTATTAACCTAATGAAAAGTATATGATATTTTTAGAAAAGATTTCTCTATCATAGACATAGAAGAAGATTTGAATAAATGTAGAAATAAACCATGTTCATGGATGTGGCAGTTTAACATGTTTAAGATATCATATTTTTCCAAATTCATTATTCATTACATGAAATTACAATCATAATGTCAACAGAGAAGCGTGAAACACTGGGTCTAAAATGTGAACTGAAAAATAAAAATCCATGTGTCAACAGTAATTTTGTTAAAAAAAAAAGAACAAGATGGAATACTTTCCCTACACTACATTAAGACATAACCAAAACAAGACTATAATGTGAAAAGACAAACATGACAATGGAACAGACTAAAGATTCTATAAAAAAAAAAAAAACTCTATATGGAGAATGTATGATATTAAGGGTGGCTATATGTTGTAATTTTCTGGAGAATTTCTATTTTATGCCTATTGACCTAGCAAAGTTACAAATCATGGTCCCTTTTACTCTCAAGAATATGCCAGGTTGGATTATAAATTATACGTTGTCCATATTATAACAGATTTGCATAAATAAATACTTGAAGGAGGGGTAGATCTTTAGCATATGATATTGGAAAACTGGCTTACTAAATGAAAAGAATGAAATTTGATAACATTTCTAATTGATAAACATATAGCTTTAGAAATAAGTTATAAACCAATAAGACAATGTTGGAGCAAACCTTGACAGATTTGGAGTGGGAAATGCTTTCTTGAATGACACCATAATGGGAAAATGGATGGACTTGACTACGAAAAATTTAAGAATTTCTGCTCAGTAAATTGTAAGTGCCATGGGCTGCCAAAAGAACTAACATCCATGTATGAAGAACTGCAGCCAGAGTGCTCCTTGGTGGCCAGGATGGCCAAACTTTGTCTCTCATATTTCAGACATATTGTCAGGAGGGACCAGTCACTGGAGAAGGATATCATGTTTGGTAAGGTGGAGGGTCAGAGAAGAAGAGAAAGATCCCCAGCAGATGGATTGGCAAAGTGGCAGCATCAATGGGCTCAAGGGTGGCAACAGTAGTGAGGTTGGCCCAGGATCAGGCAGTGTTTCGTTCTGTTGTGCCTAGGGTTGCTATGAGTTGTGGCTGACTCGATGGTACCTAACAACAACAACAATAACAACAAAGGGCACTGTAGATAAAGATAACAGATGGGCAACTGACTGGGAGAAGATAATTACAACATTTAAAACTGACAAGGGATTAATATCTAGAATAATTAAGCAATTCCTGCAAATCAACAAGAAAAAGAGAGAAAATGGTAAAGAATATGAATAGACAATTCACATAAAAAGGAACCCAAATGACTTACATGCTCATGAAGAGATCGCTCACATCACAAGTTATCAGAAAGATATAAATTGAAAACACAATGAGATTCCATTTTAGACCTATCATATTGATGAAAATTAGAAAGTCAGATGTTACCTAGTTGGCACAATGTGGGAAAAGAAGAATCCTCATGTACTGCTGGTAGGAGTAAGAACTGGTGTAGCCGTTCTGGAGAGCAAGCTGTCAGTATGTAGGAAATTAAAGAAAAAGTATACCCCATGACCCAGAGGAATTCCCTCTCTTGGATATATACTTTAGAGAAATGCACACAGGGTCACGGGTAACACAGACAAGGTTAACCAGAGTATTATGGTATGTGTAGGCAAGTGTTACTTTATAAAAACACACAGAGAAAACAGACCACATTGAAGCTAGAGCTGACTCTTTGTGTCTGCAGACTTGCGTTCTTTGCTGAACCAGTAAGACATAAGCAATGATTGTCTGATTCTACCCTGTTGTTATTAGGTGCCATAGAGTTGGTACCGACTCATAGCGACCCTATGCACACCAGAACAAAACACTGCCTGATCTTGATCTTGGGCCAACCACTCTACTGTTGCCATGCTTGAGTCCATCGATGCTGCCACTTTGCCAATCCATCTCGTTGGGGGTCTTACTGTTTTCCTCTGACCCTCCACCTTACCAAACATGATATCTTTCTCCAGTGACTGGTCTCTCCTGATAATATGTCTGAAGTATGAGAGACGAAGTTTGGCCATCCAAGGAGCACTCTGGCTGCACTTCTTCCAAAACGTATCTATTGGTTCTTTTGGCAGCCCATGGCACCTTCAATACTTTCCTCCAAAACCATAACTCAAAAGCATCAATTCTTCTACTGTCTACCTTATTCACTGTCCAGCTTTTGCATGCGTATGAGGTTATTGAAAATACCATGGCTTGGGTCAGGCACATCTGAGTCCTCAAGCTGACATCTTAACTCTTCAACACTTTAAAAAGGTCTTGTGCAGCAGATTTGCCTAATGCAATACATCCTTTGATTTCTTGACTGCTGCTTCCATGAGTGTTGATACTTTATCTAAGAAGAATGAAGTCCTTGACAACTTCAATCTTTCTTCCATTGATAAGAATTTTGTTTATTGGTTCAGTGCTGAGGATTTTTGTTTTCTTTACATTGAAATGTGATCCATACTGAAGGCTGTGCTCTTAGATCTTCATCAGTGAATGTTTTAAGTCCTCTTCACTTTCAGCAAGCAAGGTTGTATCATCTGCATATTGCAGATTGTTAATGGGTCTTCCTTTAATCCTGATGCCATGTTTTTCTTCATATAACCCAGCTTGTCAGATTATTTGCTTATCAAACATGTTGAATAAGTATGGTGAAAGAATACAACCTTGTCGTACACCGTTCTTAATTTTAAACCATTCAGTGTTCCCATGTTCTGTTTGAACAACTGCCTCTTGGTCCAGGTACAGATTCCTCATGAGCACAATTAAATGTTCCAGAATA
>NW_006408695.1:4291282-4291957 GCF_000296735.1 Chrysochloris asiatica | reverse complement strand
TTCATCACTCCTTCCTAGTCTGTCTTTGTCTGTAAGCTCATCTGAAACCTGTCCATCATGGGTGACCCTGTTGGTATTTAAAATACAGGTGGCATAACTTTCAGAATGACAGCAACCCACAGGCCACCACAGTAGGACAAACTGCTAGATGAGTGTTGGGATTCTACCCTAGTACTATGGCGTTGTCAAGGCCCAGGCACTTTCCTGTCCCTGCCACGTTCCTAAACTTTCAGTGTCTTGTAGAGAAAATTATCTGAGAGGAAACATTTTAAAGATTTCAGTGAAGCATTAAAATAATGTATTTCAACATAGGATATTTAACTCAAAGGGTTATGGTCTATGGAATGTTAGGTCTCAATGAAAGTCAAAGAAGAGAAACTTTCTGACAGGTTTTTCCATTAAATCAAGTCCAAGAAATCATTGCGTGCAAATCTTTGAAGTTTCCTTGAAAGTTTGGAGACCCTTTCAGCTATTTTTCTTGCTGTGGTGAAAAAGATGCATCTCATAAACAAATATGACTATGAAAACATGTGCTAAGAATCATAAAGTTTTTAGAATCTTAGCTGAACTCTAGTTTTGAGCACCAAGTTATGAAGAGAAATGTGTATTTGCTTTCCTGTCTTTTCTTGAAATCCAGGGAAATGGGTGAAGCTGGGTTCTATGAAGAAAAATGTG
>NW_006408695.1:4239034-4290837 GCF_000296735.1 Chrysochloris asiatica | reverse complement strand
GAATTGATGCTTTTGAGTTATGGTGTTGGAGGAGAATATTGAAAGTGCCATGGGCTGCCAAAAGAACCAATAGATCCATTTTGGAAGAAGTGCAGGCAGAATGCTGCTTGGAGGCCAAGATGGCCAAACTTCATCTCTCATATTTCAGACATATTGTCAGGAGGGACCAGTCGCTAGAGAAGGCTATCATGTTTGGTATGGTGCAGGGTCAGAGAAAACGAGTAAGACCCCCAATGAGATGGATTGGCCAAGTGGCAGCATCGATGGACTCAAGCATGGCAACAGTAGTGAGATTGGCCCAGGATTGGACAGTATTTCATTCTGCTGTGCATAAGGTCACTATTGGTCGGTAATGACTTGATGGCACCTAATGACAACAACAACATTTCTTGCATGGTGTTGTAGGATAAGCACTGGACTGCTAAACACAATGCTAGCAGTTCAAACCTACCAGCTGCTCATTGGAAACCTTATAACAACAACAAAAACAACAGCAGAGCTAATCCAGATTTTATCAAATCATTCTCAGATATATCCCTCTCAAAGATTTATTTGACATATCAGAAAACCACAGAATATTTAGGCTGGAATTGGCCACAACTCTAGCTGAATGTGGAATTCTTTCTACAAACATCCATCCCCAAGAAGTTAACCACAAGAATCTGCTCAAACCAAATACTTTCCCATTACGTTAAGACATTCCATCCCATCTTTAGAGAACCATCTAACTCTTGCTGTTAGAGACTAACATTGAAATGGTGCCCCTTAACTGCTTGCTTTTCTCTCCTCCATGAACATGGATGTTGGAGTTAATGCTCTTTATACAACTTGTCTTCCCTAGGACTTCCTCATTGTGGTGGTGAAAATGAAATTAGACTTCTCTGTCTCTCTCTAGAAACTCGAGAAAGCATAACGTATTGGACTTTTGCTTAAATACTTAGCTGTTAATTGAAAGTCTGGAAATTTGAACCCACCAGCTGTTCTATAGGAGAAAAGCCTTGCCAATCTGCTCCCATAAAGATTGTTGTTGTCGTTGTTAGGTGTCATCGAGTTGGTACTGACTCATAGTGACTCACAGCAAAATAAAATACTGTCTGGTCCTGGGCCAACCTCATAATTGTTGCCACACTTGAGCCCATCGGTGCAGCCATTTTGCCAATCCATTTTGCTGGAGGTCTTCTTCTTTTTCTCTGACCCTCCACCATACCAAACATGATATCCTTCTCCAATGACTGGTCCCTTCTGACAACATGTCCAAAGCATGAGAGATGAAGTTTGGCCATCCTGGCCTCCAAGGAACACTCTGGCTGCACTTCTTTCAACACAGATCTGTTAGTTTTTTCAACAGCCCATGGCACTTTCAATATTCTCCAACACCATAACTCGAAAGCATCAATTCTTCGAAGGTCTTCGTTATTCAATGTCTAGCTTTCACATGCATAGGAGGTTATTGAAAATACCATGACTTAGGTCAGATGCACCTAGTCTGCAAGCTGATATCTTTGCTTTTCAACCCTTTAAAAAGGTCTTGTGCAGCAGATTTGCCTAATGCAATACTTTGTTTGATTTCTTGACTGCTGCTTCCATGAGTGTTGATGGTTGATCCAAGAAGAATGACGTCCTTGACAACTTCAATCTTTTCTCCGTTGATAAGAATGTTGTTTATTGATCCAGTGGTGAGGATTTTTGCTTTTTTTACATTGAAATGCAATCCATACTGAGGGCTGAGGTCTTTGATCTTCATCAGTAAATGTTTAGAATCCTTTTCATGTTCAGTAAGCAAGGTTGTATCATCTGCATATCACAGGTTGTTATTGAGTCTTCCTTCAATCCTGATGCCATGTTTTTCTTCATATAACCCAGCTTTTCAGATTATTTGTTCATCATACAGATTGAATAAATGTGGTGAAATAATACAACCCTGTTGCACACCTTTCTTAATTTTAAACCATTCAATGTTCACATGTTCTCTTCAAACAACTGCCTCTTGGTCCATGTAAAGATTCCTCATAAGCACAATTAGGTGTTCCAGAATACTCATTCTTTGCAATGTTGTCCGTAGCTTGTCATAATCCACACAATCGAATGCCTTTGTGTAGTCAATAAAGCACAGGTAAACATCTTTCTGGCATTGTCTTCTTTCAACCAAGATCCATTGGACATCAGCAATGATATCTGTCATTCCATGTCCTCTACTAAATGCGGTTTGAACATCTGGAAGTTCTCTGTCAATATATGCTTGCTGCCACTTCTGTATTACCTTTAGTAAAACTTTACTCACATGGGATATCTAATATATTGTCTGATGATTTCCGCATTCCGTTGGGTAACCTCTTTTTGAAGTGGACAGAAATACAGATCTCTTCCAATAGTTGTCTTTCAAATTTCTTGGCATAGATGAGTGAGTACCTTCAGTGTTGCCTCACTTTCTTGAAAAATTTTAATTTTTATTCCATCAATTCCTGGTGCCTTGCTCTTTGCCAATTCCTTCAATGCACCTGGACTTCTTCCTTTGGTATTATTGGCTCTTAATCATATGCTGCCTCTTGAAATGGTTGAACAGCAACCATTTCACTTTGGTACAGAGACTCTGTGTATTCCTTCCATCTTCTCTTGATGCTTTCTGCATCGTTCAATAATTTGCCCAGAGAATTCTTCAATAGCGAAAGTCAAGGCTTGAATATTTGCTTCAGTTCCCCCAGCTTGAGAAATGCTGAGCATGTTCTTCCCTTTTGATTTTCTTACTCCAGATCTTTGCACATTTCACTGTAATATTTTACTTTGTCTTCTCAAGCTGATCTTTGAAATTTTCTTTCAGCTCTTGTACCTCCTCATTTCTCCCATTTGCTTTAGCATCTTTACTCTGGAGAGCAAGTTTCAGAGTCTCTTCTGCCATCCATTTTGACCTTTTCCTTCTTTATTGTCTTCTTAATGACTTTTTGCTTCCTTCATGTATGATGTTCTTGTTGTCATCCCACAACTCTTCTGGTCTTCGGTATTTAGTGTCTAAGGTATCAAATCTGTTCTTCAGATGATCTCTAAATTCAGGTGGGATATATTCATGGTCATATTTTGGCTCTTGTGGACTTGTTTTCATCTTCTTTAGCTTCAGTTTGGATTTGCATATGAGCAGTTGATTGTTTGTTCCACAATCTGACCCTGGCTTTGTTTTGGCTGATGATATGGGGCTTTTCCGTCATCTCTTTCCACAGATGTAGTCAATTTGATTTCTGTGTATTCCATCTGTATACATGTGTATAATTGTCTCTTATGCTGTCTAAAGAAGGTATTTGAAATGAACAAATAATTGATTTTGCAGAATTCTATCATGCAATCTCCAGCATGATATTTTCCAACTACTGATCCTTCCTCTGTTTCCAACATTTGCATTCCAATGACCAGCAAAGATCAATACATCTTGATTGCATATTTGATCAATTTCATATTGAAGAAGTTGGTAGAATTCTTCTGTTTCATCCTCACTGTCTTTAGTGGTTGGTGCATAAATTTGAATAACAATGATATTAACTGGTCTTCTCTGTAGATGCAAGGATATTGCATCTACACAGTCCTATCACAGACAGTATTGTACCTCATGACTGATCTGGGATATGTTCTTTTGGACAATGAATGCAACACCATTCCTCTTCAATTTGTCATTCCCGGCATAGTAACCCATGTGGTTGTCAGATTCAAAATGGCCAATACCAGTCCATTTCAACTCACTAATGCCTAAGATATCTATGTTTATGCGTTCCATTTCATTTTTGACAATTTCTAATTTTCCTAGATTCAGACTTCATGCATTCAATGTTCAGATTATTATTGGATGTTTACAGCTGTTTCTATTAGTTTTGAGTTGTGCTCCATCAGCAAATGAAGGTCCCATGGGCTTTACTCCCACGGGCTTTACTCCATTTGTATCATCATGGTCAACTCTACTTTGAAGAGGCAGCTCTTCCCCAGTTGCATTTTGAGTGACTTCCAACCTGAGGGGCTCATTTTTCAGCACTATATCTAACAATGTTTTTCTGCTATTCTTAAGGTTTTCAGTAACTAATTATTCTGAAGTAGTTAATCACTCTTTCTTCCTAGTCTGTCTTTTCCTGGAAGCTCATCTGAAACCTGTCCACCATGGGTGACCCTGCTGGTATTTAAAATACTGGTGGCATAGCTTTCAGAATCACAGCAACTCAAAAGTCACCACAGTATGACAAACTGACAGATGAGTGGCGACTCATAAATATTACAGTCTAGTAAATCCCATGTGGCAGTTCTATTTTGTCCTGAAGAATCATCATGAGTCAGAATGGACTAGATGGCAGACAACAACAACCACACTAGCCCCATTATAACCAACTGTCAGTTATTTTCAGGCATTGACAGAGGTATATACCATAGAATAACCCTTTTTAAAAAGTTTCAGTAGGTACAACTTGTTTCCAAATTTTCTCTGGTGGTTTTGTCACTGTTATTGCTACTGATATTCTTTGTAGCTGGTACTGAGAGCTATACTAAGGTCTGTCTCCTCTTGCTCTCAATATGTTAGCACAGGTCACTGTGTTGCTTACTGATGTGGCTAAATCTCTTGGTACCTACCAATGCAATCTTGATGCCACTCCAGGCACCATTTAAGTGACAGCTCAAGTTGGTACCACCACCGACACTGGTGTTACTTCCTGCTGATATCTGCTGAAATGGGGCAATTCCTTTCTCTCACCTTGATGTCAGTGTTACACTGGCTCTGCAGTGGTGTGTTCTCTTACTTCCAAGCTTCACAGAGCTATTCAGGTGAAATTACCTCATTCAGGTCTTATGTGTAGATTTTCCCCAGGATTTAAGAACTAGTATCTAGGGACAGACCCGGATGAAAAATTTAAGGGAAAGATACTGCATAGTTCTCAATATCAGTTGTCCTTTCCAGATCAGAGACAGTTTTCAGGCATCTTTTCCTCAGTGGTCTCTGTACACTTTCCCTTAGACTGACTTATTTTCCACTTCTGGGCACCTAATTCTATAAGTTCTCGGGGTTTCCCAGACTCGTTTCAGCTCTAGACTGAAAGCAGGTAAGGCTCGAACAGGGATTCCTTTGCACTTTATTTGGGTGATATCCTAGCTTTAAACATGGTGGAATTTGAGATTGTGTAAAGTATAGACCAGCCACAAGCATTTAGACAGCTTCTACCTCCTTTGTCTTACTTCTCCTACTTCTTTGCTACCTTCTGGCTCTCTAGAACTAAAATGATTTCACCAACTGGATTTTCACTTAGCATGGTGACTGCATTTCTTAAACTGACTAGCAGGTCTAAGATGATAAGCTAAAAGCTACTGGAGTTAGCCAGGCAACAGACAACACATAACATTGTGTCTAGGAATTTGAAATTTAAAATCAGAGAGACTCAGACTCCAAACTTGACTCTATGGCTTTTCTGAAAGTACGATTTAGTTAATTTGTTAACCCATTATCAGTCTCACTTTCTTTATTTATCAAATGAATGTAGCGATAGTACCTTTTTCACAGTGCTATTGGTGTGGTGCTGTAGGGTAAGCACTGGACTGCTAACTGTCAGGTCAGCAGTTCAAATGTACTAACTACTTCTTGGAAACTCTAAACAGGGTCAATATAAGTAGAAAATGACTCAATGGCACTTAATAACAACATTGCAATGACTGAGCAAGTACTGTGAGAGTAAGTAAAAAATATTGTTACAAAATCATTGAACACTTTATTAAACACAACATCAAAATATGAAGCAATTGCTCCATCTAGGGCTATATACTTCTGCAGGTGTTATCTCCATGTTTCTAAGCCTCCTCTGGGGAGTCCTGATATGGTGATATGGGATAAAGCACTGGACTTCAAGGTCAGTTTGAACCTCAAGTCAGCAGTTCAAACTCACCAGTCGCTCTTCGGAAACCCTATACAGGGTTGCTATGAGTAGGAAATGACTTGACAGCACTTAACAACAACAACAATCCTCCTCTAGGTCGACAGTCCAAACCCACCAGCTGCTCCTCGGAAATTCTATACACGGTTACTATGAATCGGAACAGACTTGACGGCACTTAACAACAATAAATCCTGAAGGATTCTAGGCTCTTCATTTTATACTACATCAAAATGGCAATTTTGGCATCTTAGAAGAGCTCAAACTGTGTTCCATTTAAGTATTCTTTGACTTTGGGGAACAAAACAAGTCTGAAAGGGCACGGTCTGGGGTGGAGTGTTCATGGCGTAAGATTTCTTAGTGAAATTCTTATAGGACAGTCTCTGTTACTTTGGAAGAATTAACAAGTGCATTGCCCTGATGGAAAAAAAAATTAAATTCCTCGGTGCAACTTTCCTAGTCTTTTTCCAACCAAAGCAATTTTCAGTTTTCTTGAAACGTCTTCAAAATAAACCCCTGTGATCATCTTGTGTCCTTAAAGGAAATTTATCAAGATGACCCCTTCAAAATCTCTAAATTTAGCTGAAATAACCTTCTCAACTGACTACCTTGAATTCAACTGGCCCAGCAGATCCCCTCAAAAGCCACTGTTTGATTGAACCGTTTTTTGAAGGTGCCCTAATGAGATTAAGACAAGAGTATTATTGAGAGAACTTGTCTGCAGTCATCCACTGATCATAGAGACATGTTTAAATAGATTTTGTTTTGAATAAATTCATGCATGTACGAACTGAGATTCTAGTAGCAATTTGACTTACTGTTTGTATACATCATGTAGCATCTGATAGGAAACCCTGAGTAACAGCAACTATTAATGCAATGAAAGGTGGGGCTCAAGTTCCCCCAGAGGTGCCTTAGTAGGAAGAGTTGCTGTTATACTTCTGAAAAGGCAGTCATTGAAATCCCCATGGAACAGTTCTACTCCGACACATGAGGTGGCCTTAAATGGAAATAAACTTCACAGCAACTGGTTAAGCACACAATATGAGGGGCATATTTTTGTTATAAATTAAGGAGCAATCTAAAAACACATGTCAGGTCTGGGTGAGGTGTTTATGATTTAGACTGCCACCTCCAAATGGGGAGGTGGAAGCAGCTTTCTAATCTCATTGTTAATGGCTGTGGAGTTCACAGCAACCCTGTATAGGGTTTCCAAGGAGTGCTGGTGGGTTTGAACCTTCAGTCTTATGGTTAGCAGTCCAGTGCTTATCCTACAGTGTCACATTTTCTCAAATGTTTGCAATTTTCTGCCGTTACCTGGTGATTGCACCCTCTGCTAGCAGACAAGAGTATAATTTCTTATATTTGTTTTTGTTAGGTGCCATCAAGTCTGTACCAACTCACAGCAACCTTATGCACAGCAGAACGAAACAGTGCCTGATCCTGGACCAACCTCACTACTGTCACCACGCTTGATTCAATTGATGCTGCCACTTTGCCAATCCATCTTGCTGGGGGTCTTCCTGTTTTGTCTGACCCTCCACTTTACCAAACATGATATCTTTCTCCAGCAACTGGTCCCTCCTGACAATATGTCTGAAGTATGAGAGATGAAGTTTGGCCATCTTGGCCTTCAAGGAGCACTCTGGCTGCACTTCTTCCAAAATGGATCTATTGGTTCTTTTGGCAGCCCATGGCACTTTCAAGATTCTCTTTCAACACCGTAACTCAAAAGTATCAATTCTTCTATGGTCTTCCTTATTCACTGTCCAGCTTTTGCATGCATATGAGGTTATTGAAAATACCATGGCTTGGGTCAGGTGCACATGAATTTGCTTTCTGATCTGCTTTCAAATGAGAGGAAGGAATGGGAGAAAAACCAACAGAGACCGCCCAGCACAGATGCCTCAAATTCACATGCTAACCAGCTCATTTGCTGCAGGTTGGTTTATTTCTTCAGGATGACGAATATCAAATATGACCAGTCACAAATCCTAAAGCTCACCTATAATTTGGCTTCCAATGTGAAAATTGAGTCTCCTACCTTCAACCTTGGAGTCTTGTTGAGTTGTGAATGTCAACTTTAGAGGCTTGTTTCAGAACTAGTATGTACTCCATAACTATCTGTAGTTTTGCATTAAGTTATTTGCTGTATATTATGACTGATTATGTCATTAAGAGGTTCTAAGCATTGGAAAATTATAGCATCCTCATCTTTCAGCCAAAACTGACTACATCCACTGCTGTCAAGTCCATTCCAAATCATGGCTACCCTGTACAGGATTTCAGAAGCTGTAAATGTTTAAGGGCCACTACTCATCTGTCAGTGTGTCAAACTGTGGTGGCTTGGGAGTTGCTGTGATTCTGCTATGCCACCTGTATTTTAAATACCAGCAGCCAGAGTGCTCCTTGGAGGCCAGGATAGCCAAACTTCATCTCCCATACTTTGGATATATTGTCAGGAGGGACCAGCTGTTGAAAAAGGATATCATGTTTGGTAAGGTGGAGGGTCAGAGACAAAAAGGAAGCCCCACAACGAAATGGATTGGCCAAGTAGCAGCATCAAAAGAATTGGTGGGTTGGGCCAGGGCCGGGTAGTGTTTCATTCTGTTGTGCATAGGGTTGCTGTGAGTCGATACTGACTCACTGGTACCTAACAACAGCAACAACAACAAATCCTTATGGGACCATGAAAGTTCACCTTTTTCCAGCAGAGAACCTGGTGGGTTTGAACTGTCAAACTTGAAGTTAGTAGTCCAGTGCTTATCTAACAATGCTGTTAGGTCTCCCTGTTGTTGTTGTTGTTGTTAACTGCTGTCAAGCTGATTCCAACTCATAGTGACCCTGTATAGGGTTTCTGAGGAGCAGCTGGTGGGTTTGAACTTCCCACCTAGTGTTTATCCTACAGCGCCACACAACAGGTCTCCTTAGGTATTGAAAAAAAAAAAAAAAATCAAGATCACAAAGTAAGTATCAGAAAGGCAAAGGGAGAAGGACTTAAAATCTCTAATTTTTTTTTTTTTTTAAGTTTTCATTGTGAATTGAGTGATAGTTTACATGGAGAGCATCAATTTTACACTCATCGTATTTTGTTTCACTGCAATGATCTAATGTATTTTTTTTTTAATGTTTTGTTGTGAATTATATGATAGTTTACATGGGAGAACATTAGTTTTACATTTATTCTATTGTATACCATTTCATTGCCATGGTTCCTATCCCCTCCGTGCGTCATCAACCAACCAAAGGGTATACACTGCAAACCTGCCCCCTACACTACCCTCCCCCACCCCCACCACCCCCAGTCTTCAGCACAGTCGCTCTCCCTCTCTGGATCTAAAGTTCCCAGCTGCTCCATCACTGCACATCATCATCTCTGCCTCCATATCAGGCATTGCTGCTTCTCTGGGTAGGGTCCTGCTCTTGGCTCTTCTCCGTTGACGGTCCTAGGGACCTCCGCTCCTAGACTGGAAAGTTAATCACTCCTTTCCTTGCTATAAAACACCTACCTTTACATTTCCAAGCCTCACAATCAGTCCTGATAACAATTATTCACTATTGTATCACAAGTGACCCATCTGCATTTCATTTCATCAGCTCCGCCTAGACATCAGCTCACTGGAGATTCTGCTATCAAGAATTAGAATTTTTACAGATTACTCCGTTTAACGTTGTATTTATCAGATATCTTGTTGTTACATATGTTTAAATTGATTGTAACTTATTGTGACCCATATAGGGTTTCTGAGGAGCAGCTGTTGGGTTTGAACTGCTGACCATGCAGATAACAGTGCTTGTCTTATAGTGCCTCACTAGAACCCCTTAGGAACAGAAGAAAGTACAGTGCCTCACTAGAACCCTTTAGGAACAGAAGAAAGTTTGAAATAATAATCTTTTTGTTAAATGCTGTCAAGTAGGATCCAACTCAGAATGACCCTATATACAGTTTCCAAGGAGCATCTGGTGGATTTGAACTGGCAACCTTGTTGTTAGCAAGTATAGTACTTATCCTACAGTGCCACACCAGGACTCCACATCTATTTCTACCTTTTTGGTCATCTATATCTGGTGGATATATAACCTAAACCCAATAAAAATACGTAATATTTTCTATCCATACAATGTTTAATAATTTATAGATTTCTTTGATATCCACTCATCCTGAAAATCTCAGAGGTACCCTGGCCCACTGCAAATATTCAACAAAAGCATGGAGGAAGGTATTATCATATGTCTTCAGGTAAGTGAATAGAGCTCCCTGGAGGCCATGTAAATCACAAGGCTGTTAGGTACCTAAGTTAACCCTCACATCAACATCTTCTTATAGAAAATCTGCTCTTTAAACCATATCTTAGCTGCTTGGGCCCCACTTGATGATCCCTGGTGAAAATGAGCACAATCGTGCTGGTCTACTACAAAATACAAACTTATTTGAACTCCTTTAGACATTTTAATAAAGCATTGTATCACAACAGATAATTTGTTAAGGCTGGGAAGAGTCTTCAGTTACAGATGAGGAAACTGAGATCCAGAGAGGGAAGAGTTACTTGCATGGGGCTATGTGGTGACTCATAGCACAGTTGGCACTGGACTTGGTCTCAGACATAAAGTTCTACATAAAGAGCATGGCCAAAACAAACTTGAGTAGTCTAAGTTCCCATCACCACTTGTAACTAGTCACCCTAACCACACTGTTCATCCATTGTTTAGTCTTTAAATATTTTGGAATGTGAAGGAGAATATAGTGGTACCTACTAAATATACCATCAACTCT
The DNA here is from genome assembly GCF_000296735.1 of Chrysochloris asiatica. Classification (NCBI taxonomy): domain Eukaryota; kingdom Metazoa; phylum Chordata; class Mammalia; order Afrosoricida; family Chrysochloridae; genus Chrysochloris; species Chrysochloris asiatica. Next base: position 4,280,175 of record NW_006408695.1, on the reverse strand, counting down.
TTCTATTTTCTTCTGGCTTACTAAGATCACAATAAAGTGGTCCTGTTCAGAAAACTATAGATTTATAGCTTAAATCCAAATGGAGAGATAAAAGCAAATCCAAAGCACACAACAGTGATGTGGACATAGGCCCAAATGATGTCTGAATTTTTATGGCAATGAAGTGATTTCTTTAGGGAAACAATAAGGTGGGAGTAACAGATGAAAGGACCAGAGGAGTTCTGCAAAGCCCCCGAGACTAGGAACAGGAGTCCTGGGCTGTGGGGAAGCTACCAACACTTCCACTTACTTTTTTTGTGACCTTGTGCAGCCAATTTCTTTCCGAACCTCAGTTTTTCCATCTGCAAAAATGACAAAGTTGGATCACATATCTCTCAGGCCCTTTATGGGATATGACCTTCTGTGACATTAAGTGTTCTCTTTAGTTTTCATATTTTCACCCAGGTGGAAGAACAATTTGTTGATTTACTAAGAAGCAGACAGTCACCAAAGCCAATCCCCTGCTTAGCGCCATTGAAATTTTTTGGGCGACAACTGCCTCCAGGGACCGGCTTGTATATATTGAGTGCATGCCATTCACCACCTCAATTTAGGCACTGGAATGGCACTGGAATTTAGGATGCCCACTCTTTTAAATTGGAGAAGGGCACGGTGACATTGGCATTTCTGCTTTGGGCTAGTGGTTGAATCACCCTTTAAAACTAGCAATTGGGTTGTGTTCCAAAGATGGCTACTGACTAGAGCCAAAAATTTCCACAAGGCAGTCATTAAGAGAAGTGACTTTCATTACCAAATGAGAAAGTCGAGTCTCTTGAAATGATGAGGTCTGTGAAAAGGAGGCATGACATATACAACTTCTGAGCTATACCCAGCTGCTGTTCCATAGATAGCGAGCTTAATTTTTTCATGTCTCATTGTTTTTACCTAACGATACAATATCAGTGTTTCACTGGTGTCTGTGTCTTCTATTTGGAGTCCTGGTATGGCACTGTATAGTAAGCACTGGACTGCTAAGTAACCCACCAGTGGCTCCTCAGAAACCTTATACATGGTCATTATGAGTTGAAACTGATTGTACATCAGTTAACAACAACAACAATGTCTCCTATTAGGATGCCTGGTGGTACTGAGGGTTAGGCATTGGTAACAACCACAAAGTTGGTCATTGAAACCCACCAGGCACTCCTCAAGAGAAAGATTAGATTGTCTGCTACTATAAAAATTTAAAGTGTTGGAACCCTGCATAAAGTTGCCATGAGTAGGAATCAAATCAATGGCAGTGTTTGTGGGGTTTTTCCCCAAATGTATACTATAAGATTTCCTGGAGTCCTGGGGTGGCACTGTGGGTTAATGCGGTAGACTGCAAGCAAGGTCAGCAGTTCAAGCTCACCAGTTGCTCCTGGGAAACCCAATACGGTATTGCTATGGGTTGAAACTGACTCAACAGCACTTTACAGCAACAATATAGAGTTCCCTTGGTGGTTCATATGGTTAACATGGTTGGCTGTGAATTGAAAGGTTGGAGGTTGAGTCCACATAAAGATGCCTCTGAAGAAAAGCCTGATGATCTAGCTCTTCAAATTCAGCCATCGAACCCTCTGTGGAGATAGTTCTACTCTGACACCCATGCCGTTGCTGTGATTTGGGACTACTTTGGCAACTGGTTTATTCTCTTACCCCCTGTAACTTAAATATCCAGTAAATGTTTGAGTGAATACCAATCTCTAAAATCAGTCTGTCTCCTCAAAGAATGAGTACTAGTGTGAAAGGAGAGCGAATATACAGGTAGAATGTGACTTGCACTACACAGACAATCAAATATCGTAGCTACTTTAGTGAAGGAAACAATAGCTGGAGTATCATAAAAAAGAAGGAATTTGAGTGAACCTTGAAGAACAGTTATGCTTTTTAATGTATAATAGTGGCAAAGAGTGGAAGAATACTGAGCTTAAGAAGGTGCAATAGAAGACAGAAAGGAACTGTTGTGTGAACAAGGGCAATGGGCTAAGATACACGTTTGGAAAGGTCATTGGAGTTTTTCTTGGGAAGAAACTTTACTGACAGATTCTTTGGACTTCTATAGAAAATAAGGAGCCACTTAATATTTTAGAGAAACAGTACGATATAATCAGAGCCAAAGAAAATAGTAAATTAAATTAGACTTTAAACCTTGAACCAATGCTTCTCCCTGAAGTCTTTGAATAAAAAAAAAAAAAAAAAAAGCTTATCTTAATGAGTAAAGTATGTCTGCTTTGAACATTGTGCTCTTTTAAAAGAACTACCAATATGAGATCAAATTGACAATGATAACTCAAAAAGCTGAATGGGAAGTTTAGGGGCAGTGAGTTTAGATGATGGTAGTCAATCATTTGGAAAACGATAGAGAATGGTAAAACTACTTGAAGGTTATAATCAGCGTCACTGAATTGTACATGTAGAAATTGTTGAAATGACATCTCTTTGGCTGTGTGCATTTTTAACAAAAGGAGGAAAATTTTTAAAGAGCTAATTCAATTAAATAATAACTGCATAATATCAACATGAAAGGGCTATAATATTATACTTTGTGTCAGATTGTGATTTGCTCTTTGAGATTGTAATGCTTATTCTAGGTCAAGCAAATTAACTCTTTCAGGTGATCAGAGCATTCATCAGTATTCCTGGAAAATGACAAATAAAATTTTGCTATACTGGAAGATCTAATTTATTTAACATAAGCAGAAATGTGCCCTTAGAAAGTTTATTTAATTATGCCCTTAATTGGCTGAGGCCTATTATAATCAATCAATGCTTGAACATATATATATTTATATACATATATGTGTGTGTGTATATATATATATATATATATATATATATATATAGAGAGAGAGAGAGAGAGAGAGAGAGAGAAAGAGAGAGAGAGAGAAGGAGCTCTGGTAGCGTAGTGGTTACGAATTGGGCTGTGAACCACAAGGTCAGCAGTTCGAAACTACCAGCTGTTCCGTGGGAGAAAGATGAGGCAGTCTGCTCCCGTAAAGATTTACAGCCTCAGAAACCCTGTGCAGGATCGCTATGAGTTGGAACCGACTCCACGGCACATAACAACAACAATACATATATATTTATAAAATGTGTATCTATCTATCTATATACATACATATACATCTTGTTGTTGTTTTTAAGTGCAGTTGAGTTAGTTTTGACCTATATTGACCCTGTATAGGGTTTCTACGGTGTGGCTGGTAAGCTTGAACCACCAACCTTGTAGTTCAAACGTATTTTGCAGTCCAGTGAATTAATCCACAATGCCACATCAGGATTCCATATATATACATATATATAGTTAACACTACACTAAAGATGAACATGTTGTATGCCAACCATGGTATTTCAGTTCTAAGAACACCAAAGAAGTCCTGATATGGCACTCTGGGTAAAAAAATGGACTGCTAACCTCTAGGTTGGTGGTTAAAATCCACCATCCGTGACTTGGAAGCAATATACAGGGTCGATATGAGTTGGAGCCCACTTGATGACACTTATAACAACAACAACAAGAGAAACAACAAAACGAATAGCAAAGGACACCCAAACAAACCTGATTTTATAGTAGATTTACCTGTGTCCAGGTCCAATTTTTCATTTAATCCACATAGGCAAATGACTTATATAATTGCTATTCATTCATTGCTAGGGGAAACGAAGTGCAAGTCTAAAAATGATTCTTCCAAATAAGATGAGAATTGATAAGCTTTTAGGTCTATTATAAGTGGTCAAAAGATAAACATTGGAATCAGATGTTTCATCTCTGTCAATTATTAGGAGTAAAACTGGAACAGGTTGCATGACTGCTCTATACCTCGTGTTTTATATGTTAAGTGGGAAAATATCTTTATAGTCCATGAAGTAGAAGTTGTCACAAAGTAACTCTTTGCTGAACTGAAGGAAAAGCTCCATATCATCAGTCAAAACAAGGCCAGGGGCAAACTATGGAACAGACCATCAATTACTCATATGCAAATTTAAACTGAAGCTGAAGAAAATGAAAACAAGTCCACAAGAGCCAAAATAACACTTTGAATTTATCCCACCTGAATTTAGAGATCTTCTGAAGAATAGATTTGATACATTAAACAATAAAGACTGAAGACCAGATGAGTTGAGGGATGATACCAAGAACATCATACAGGAAGAAAGCAAAAAGTCATTAAGAAGACAAGAAAGGAGGAAAAGATCAAAATGGATGTCAGAAGAGACACTGAAACTTGCTCTCCAGTGTAGAGATGCTAAAGGAAATGGAAGAAATGAGGAGGTCCAAGAGCCGAACAGAAAATTTCAAAGATCAGCTCAAGAAGATAAACCCAAATATTATAATAAAATGTGCAAAGATCTGGAATCAGTAAACCAAAAAGGAAGAACACGCTCAGCATTTCTCAAGCTGGGGGAACTGAAGAAAATATCCAAGCCTCAACTTTCATTACTGAAAGATTCTCTGGGCAAATTATTGAATGATGTAGAAAGTATCAAGAGAATATGGAAGGAATAAATAGAGTCACTGTACCAAAAGGAAATGGTTAATATTCAACAGTTTCAAGAGATAGCATATGATCCAGAGCCAATGCTACTGAAGGAGGAAGTCCAAGGTGCATTGAAGGAATTGGCAAAGAACAAGGCACCAGGAATTGATGGAATAAAAATTGATATCTTTCAAGAAAGTGAGGCAGCACAGGAGGCACTCACTCATCTCTGCCAAGAAATTTGGAAGACAGCTATCTGGCCGACTGATTGGAAGAGATCCATATTGTGCCCATTCCAAAGAGAGTTGACCCAATGGAATGCGGAAATCATCAGACAATCTCTTTGATATCCCACGTGAGTAAAGTTTTACTAAAAGTAATATAGAAATGGCTGCAAGAAAATATTGACAGAGAACTTCCAGAGGTTCAAGCCGGATTCAGAAGAGGCTGTGGAATGAGAGATATCATTGCTGATGTCTGATGGATCCTGGCTGAAAGCAGAGTATATCAGAAAGATGTTTACCTGTACTTTATTGACTACGCAAAGGCTTTTGATTGTGTGGATCATGACAAGCTATGGACAACATTGCAAAGTATGAGTATTACGGAACACTTAATTGTGCTCATGAGGAATCTGTACCTGGACCAAGAGGCAGTTGTTCAAACAGAACATGGAACACTGAATGGTTTAAAATTAAGAAAGGTGTGCGACAAGGTTGTATTCTTTCACCGTACTTATTCAACCTGTATGCTGAGCGAATAATCCGAGAAGCTGGGTTCTATGCAGAAAAACTTGGCATCGGGATTGGAGGAAGACTCAGTAATGACTTCCGATATGCAGATGATACAAGTTTCCTTGCTGAAAGTGAAGAGGACTTGAAACATTTACTGATGAAGATCAAAGAGCATAGTCTTCGGTATGGCTTACATCTTAATGTAAAGAAAACAAAATCCTCACCACTGGACCAATAAACAACATTCTTATTAACAGAGAAAAGATTGAAGTTGTCAAGGACTTCATTCTTCTTGGATCAACTATCAACACTCGTGGAAGCAGCAGTCAAGAGATCAGACGACGTGTTGCATTGGGCAAATCTGCTGCACAAGACGTTGTTAAAGTGTTGAAGAGCAAAGATGTCAGCTTGAGGACTAAGGTGAACCTGACGCAAGCCACGGTATTTTCAATAACCTCCTATGCATGCGAAAGCTGGACAGTGAATAAAGAAGACCATAGAAGAATTGATGCCTTTGAGTTATGGTGTTGGAAGAGAATATTGAAAGTGCCATGGGCTGCCAAAGGAACCAATAGATCTGTTTTGGAAGAAGTACAGCCATAGCGCTCCTTGGAGGCCAAGATGGCCAAACTTCGTCTATAATACTTTGGACATGTTGTCAGGAGGGACCAGTCACTGGAGAAGGATATCATGTTTGGGAAGGTGGAGGGTCAGAGGAAAAGAGGAAGAACCCCAATGAGATGGATTGGCCAGGTGCAGCATCGATGGACTCAAGCATGCCAACAGTAGTGAGGCTGGCCCAGGATCGGACAGTGTTTCATTCTGCTGTGCATAAGGTCACTATGGGTCAGTACCGACTAGATGGCACCTAACAACAACAACAAACTGTAGCTATTTTAATGATTCTGGTTATTAATATTACACGCTCCATATATACATCATAAAATTCATTTGTATTGTAACTGAAACCATGTTGGGTTCTTGGGTGTACTTGAACTATAGCAGCGTGGCCTGCAGAGCAAAGCAATGTATGGGCTGACTAGTTTGGAGGCTGAGGACATTTGCCTGTTGCAGGGACTTAGCATTTACGTCAACTGTGGCTTACAGTTGTTGTTGTTAAGTGCTGTCATGTCAGTTCTAACTCATAACAACCCAGTATATGTTTCCAAGGAGCGACTGGTGATCTTGAACAGCAGACCTTGCGGTTCAAACTGACCTTGTAGTCCAGCGCATTAACCTGTAGCAGGTTCTGGAACCATAAAGGTAAGTTCAAGTAAGAGGGTGGAGAAGATCAAAAGAAAAAATCCAGCAGGTACTGACCAAGACAGCTCCTGGAAAAGAGACTGGCAAGAGCTCAGCAGTCCCTTAGCTAAAAGATAGGGCAAAGGGACCAGGAATCATCTTATTAAGTCTTGGTTGGAGACTTAGTGGCTTATCCTTATACACTGGATTTCTCTGTTACTGACCAACAAAACCAAAAATCTCCAAACAATTGAATGAATCTGACTCCAGACAAGGAAAGCAGAATTGTGTAAAAAGGGCTTCAAGAATTGTGACCTTAATCAGCAGATGACCACACCTATCTTCCAAAACACCTCTGGGTAGACTCAAACCATCAAACATTTGCTTAGTAGTTGGATGATTAACAGCTTGCATGCTCAATGAGAGAAGAATTTAATTTCAGGGTCCATAAGTTTGCGCAAACCACAAGGACTACAGTTTGAACCTACCAGCTGCTCCATGGGAGAAAGATGAAGCTTTCTGTTCCCTTGAAAATTGAAAGCCTAGGAAAGTCTATACAGGGTCGCTATGAGTTGAACCTTCTCCACTTCACTGAACAACAACAACTGGTTTGATGGACAAAGACTACTCTCTTTAGTCTCCCTGGACTCAGAGAACATAAAAGCACATCAGTAAGGATGACAATCAGGCAGGTTGCAGCGACTAATGATCACGTATTTAAGCAACGGAGCCCTAGTCACGAACTGGGGTGCTAACTGATGGGTCAGTGATTTAAACCCATCTGCTGCTCTGTGGGAGAAAGTGAAGCTGTCTGCGTCCTTAAAGATTTACAGCCTCAGGAATCTTAAGAGAGCAGTTCTCCTGCATCCTATAGGGTTGCATTGAGTTGGAATCAGCTTGAAGAGTTTGGTTGGGTTTTGGGTTTTAGTCTGAGAAAATGGCCTATATCTCTGAAAGGAGTCTAGGAAAGTTTTCCTGGCTTGGATAGTCATTCAAGGAATTCTTTAAGTAACAAATACAGCAGGTAAATGCTGTGGGAAGGAGATGATTCACCTGACAAACCTGGAGAATGAAAACATTGTGTAAGAAACATCACACCAAGGTTTGTAAGGTTTTTCCAAAAGATTGGTTTCTGTTTAAAATGTTTTAAGATTAAATATCTTTCCCATTATGCTTTTCCTGTCATGGAAGATGTCCAGGAAGGTAATATTCTTGTTTTATGACTTTTAGTCTACACTTTCAACCACAGCCCTCAACCCCAGACCACCACCACCAACAATTGATCTGAAAACACATGAGTTTTCATTGAATCCAGAGAGGAAAAAGAAATGCATTGGGACCATAAAGGCCCCTGTGCAAGGCAGAGAAAGATATTGGGATTATGGAAGCTTTATTATGATTATTATTTTGAAAATAGAGACCAAATAAATGGGAAAAGACATTATAAAACTTGATACGAATGTAGGAGATTTCACATATGTATTACTGAAACCATTTAAAAATATATATGTAGTGTTGTTAAGTGAATGGAGTTGGTTCCAACTCATAGCAACCCTGTATAGGGTTTCTGAGGCTTTATGTCTTAGTAGAAACAGAAAGTCTCACCTTTCTCCTATGGAGATATTTGCCCTAAGCTTTCTTTTCAAATGAAAAATCTGATTTAAAGTTATATAGTTCCTGCAGATTAAAAAAACAAACAAAAGTATTGTATTTGGATGGTTCAGCTAGATAATGATGTTACTGTCATTTGCAGTGAAATTGATTCCAACTCATCACCATCTTATATGATGGAATGTACTGTCTCATATAGAAGTAGATCACCAGGTCATTTCTTCCATGGAGCCAGTGGGTAAGTTTGAACTGCCATCATTTTGGTTAGCAGTCTAAACACTTAACTATTGTGCTAGATATTGTTGTATTGTTGTTAAGTGTCATTGAGTTGGTTCAGACTCATAGTGACCCTGGGTACAACAGAATGAAACACTGCCTGGTCCTAGATGAAGGCTAGATATAGGAGATGCTTTTCTACAGTCAACTATAGAAAGAACCAAAAAACCTGCTGCCAATAGCTTTTATTGTGTCATTACAGGTATTACTATAATTGTTACTTCTCTCCCTCATTTGTGTTTGACTCCTCCCAGGCAATGTATCTAGGGCAACAATATTGTTGTTTGTTGTTTTTAAGTGCCACCAAGTCATAGTCATCAATAAATGGTAAATGCATGAATGATGAGAGCATCAGGGTTCCTTGGCAGTTGATGTAATCCCTCTCGCCTATGAACTCTCTACCATTACATCATTTTCCTTCGAATCATAATTATTTATACGCATGTGCTAAATTCCCTGCTGGTTCATAAGCTCCTCAAGGCCAGGAATCACATTAGTTTACCATTTGTAAGACCTAGTATGCATTTTTGAACATGGTGGGAACTTGTTGTTATGTTGTTAAGTGCTGTTGAGATGCTTCCAAGTTATAACATCCCTGTATAGGTTTTCCAAGGAATAGCTGGTGGGTTTGAATTGCCAACCTTATAGTTAAAAGTCTGGTGCTGATCCTATAGCGCCACACCAGGAACTTAGATGATGCTAATTAGAATAGTTGGGGGTGGGGGTGGGGGAAATTGCTCAGTGCTGATAGATGAACAGCTTGAAAGCATAGTCTTGGAGCAGGTTGGGATTTTCAGCATTTATTCTTGTTCACACCTACTCCTTTGAGGCTATGCTATCTTGGGCTACTAATCAAAATGATGGCAGGCCATTGGAAAGCATCAATGCTATGTGAATATTGAAGATGATATATACTCCCAGGTGTCTGGAGATTTTTCCCTTCACTTATTCTTTACTCTTCCAATAGCATCTTAAGGACTTTTTTTCTTCCAGGGGGATAATTTCTGAAGTGTAAGAATTAATCACTCTTGCTTTCTCCTTGAAGCATCGCTAGATTAATGGTTTGACATCACATCCATCATGCTTTCTTTCAGCTCTCTAAGGCCCATTAGGATTGGGGAGTTGCTAAGAACAGACTACAGACTGAGTAAGAAAATCTGCTTTGGGAATCAGTAAGTGAATCCAAACATGTTCCATACACAGTGGCATTCGAGGCCCTGGGCTAATGACTGCTTGTGTTGCCAGTAGATAATGTATGCAGCAGCCATGAGGCACTGGCTTATGCTCGTCTTGGTACCAAAGCTATTCAGGTCTAAATCATCAAAGTGGAAAATATCCCCTCTAGGCTGTAGCATGAAAAAGAAGTTTTGTGGATTGGAAATCATTTTGTAAACCCTCAGCAGTTTTATTTTGTCTAGACACAAGGCAATAAAAAGGAGAATGATCAGACATGATAATAAGAAAACACGTCAAAGATTATATACTTACTATAGAACTATAATTTTTTTTTCTTCTTCTTCTTTTTCATGATTCTGTGATCTCATTTCTATAACCTCATAACTTTCTATTAAGTCTCCAATCACTCTCCTGTGTTTCACTAAAGGCCCCGGAGAGATGTGTTAACAGCTATGGGCAAACCATTCATTGAAACAAAAATAAAATAAAATAAAACACCAAATACAACGATCCACTGATAGGAACCAAGTAGGTTTATTCTTATATATCTATATTTATATTCATCCACTCAGGAATTTATTCTGAACCTCCAAAGTCTTCATCTGCATTGTGCATTCATGGAACCAATTTGGGTTGAGCTGAGTCCTTGGGTGATATGCTCAGTTGCTAACAGAAAGGCTGGCGGTTTCAGTCTTTCTGAAGTTCAGAGGTGCTTCAGAAGTGTCTAGTAACTTACTTCCAAAAAGTTAAGTCACTGGAAACCCCATGGAACAGAGTTTCCTTTGACACACATAGGAATATCATGAGTTGGAATTGCCTTGATGGCAACTTTTTTTTTTTTAAATGCATTGCCAACAGTCTTGAATTTATAGATTGTTGGGCCAGGAATGAGTGTTTGAGATCATCTAAAACATACCTGCCTGAATGTTTCACACAGGAAGAGTGAGGTGCCAGAGATGTCAACTACTTCAAATAGTTATCTGAGCCAAGTTTGGAAACTAGCGCCATGTGGGACCTTTCTGTAGCCCACCTATGTTCTGCTCTCCCAGAGTCATCTCTGACCAGATTATCAACACATTCCTTCTGTGTTATTAAAGAGTGCAATCTTGGATCATAAAAAAATCTCCACAATGTACTACAATGTAGTTGGCTTCTATTAACACTAGAATAGTCAGAAAGTGAAAAATGTAGTAGGTTACTCAAATGTACCAAACACCCAACCAAATGGATTAATCTTTTGTTCTCTGTTTATAACTGTGTCCCTACCCTTTTGTGGAGTCCAATTGGATCAATGGATTTAAAAAGGTCAAGCAAGGCATTGTAGGCTTAATTCAGTCTCACAGACAAGGATCTCCAACAGAGGCATGCATCATCACAAAGTTTTAAAAAGATAACCCTTAATGCTAGTAAGTTGGAGCTTCCTTGGGAAATCAGTAGGTTGTCTGCAGATGTGATTTGCACAGAATGTAGCTAACTTAGAACAGCTATATTTAAAACACAAAGTTGATTTTTATCCCTGAAAATGGAGAAAAGATGGATGATTTATGCTTTTTGGCTCAAGGACTCCCAAATTGTATTAATCACAATTACACACCCAGAGCCACCAAGAGAGTTCTACCTGCATATAGGCATATCTAGCAAATTCAGACTGAGGAAGTCTCATGCAAACAACAATCTTTTTGTGTATATATATATATATGTTGTTGTTGTTGTTAACTACCGTGGAGTCAGTTCCAACTCACAGTAACCCGGTACAGGGTTTCTGAGGCTGTAAATCTTTACGGGAGCAGAACACCTCATCTTTCTCCCATGGAACCGCTGGTAGTTTCGAACTGCTAACCTTGCAGTTGGCAGCCCAACTCATAACCACTATGCTAACAGAGCTCCTTGTATATATATATACATATATATGTATACTTTTGTCCTCTAGCATGAGCATTAAATCTCCAATTAGGGCTTCTTAAGGGAGTCCTGGTGTGGCACTGTGGGTTAATGTGCCAGACTGCAAAGCCATTTGAACTGCAAGGTTGGTGGTTCAAATTCACCAGCTGCTCCTCAGGAACCCTGTACAGTTTCTATGGGTAAAAATCAACTCGATGGCACTTAACAACAGCAAAATAGTTTTTATTATTATTATTATTATTTTAAGCTTTTATTGTGAATTGAGTGACAGTTTTCATGGGGATTATCAGTTTTAAACTCATCGTTTCATTGCAATGATTACAATCTTCTTAAGGTAGTTTTGACTCCATCATTTACTATCTCTGTGATCTTGGTAAGCTACTGAACATCTTCAAGCCTTAATTTCCTCATCTGTAAAATGTGGATACAAATATCATCTAGTTCATAAGATTGTTGTGAGAGTAATATGAGATGTCCCCAGTGAGTGTCTAGAACATAAGAAGGAGTCAACAACAACAATAAGGATAACTAATATTTGTTGAATACTTTCTATGTGCTAGGCACTGTTTAAGGCACCTCACATGAATTAACTTAATTAAATATTGAGAACAACTCAGTGAGAGAGATATTATTCTTGTTCAGTTTTACAGGTGAGAAAATTAAGGCACAGAGAGCTTAAGTCATTTGTCTAACATCATATAACCACTAGGTTAGTAGCTGGAATTCAAACCTTGACAGTCTGGCTCCAGAGCTCCTGCTCAGACACATTCGTTATTGTTATTGCAGTATTCTTACAAGAATACATAGGGAAAATTATGACAGTATGTTCACTGTGTGTAGAGTAGCTAACAATTTAATGAACCTACACAGAGGAGGAGAGATTCTTCCAGCTACAAGAGGAGGAAAGATTCAGAGGCATTAGTCAGTGGTGACGAAGGGTTAGGTGAACAGTATAGTCCAGATTTAGAGTCCTTGAAGAATATGAGGAGCTTGTTTTGCCAGGACTTGAAATTGAAATCAGAATGCAGAAGATTATAAGGAGTTTGTTTTGCTAGGATTTGAAGTTGGAGTCAGAATGCAGAAAATGAGGCTGGAAAAATACCAGGTGATGGAGAGCCTAATGTGCTGTGATAAGGACCCTAGATTTTAACCTGCAGAATGAAGAAAAGTCAAGGAGAGGTAAAAGATGGAGAGGAGAAACTGATTCTCAGACACATCATTTAAAACCTTAGATCTAGTTGTGGCAAAAGCTTGCTCTGAACTTCCTAATTAAGTAAGCTGACACCTTTTCTTTGTTTGCATGTGCTAGCTTGAGTTTCATTTTTATCACTTGTAATGGAAAGAATCTTACAATACAATCAGTTGGGAGAGTATTATTTTAGATAAGAAAACATTAAGACATAATTTAGAATGATAGTGGTATAGACAGAAAGAAGAGTACAAATTAGAAAACTAGTTAGTGATTATAAGGGGTTGATGGATCACTGCAATTTTCGTTATCCTTTCTCATGTATAGTATTGACAAGGCTGTTAATCAAACAGCTCTACGTTCTTTTGGCCAAGGAATGGGTCTATAAAAAATAAAAAAAGGCAAAGAGGTCCTATAGTCTGGTAATTTAAATTGTAATACTGTAAACCAAGGACAACAACAACAACAAATTCCTATCACTTATTCCAGCTGTGAGACAAGGCTTCTGGGGTTGCCTAGTGTTGACTTCTCAAACCTGATTCTTCAGTCTCTCTCCTTCAATTCTCTCAGTGATCCTTCTCCTTACAATAAAACCACTTTTTGCATTAGTTAGTCAATTTATATTTCTTACAGTCAAAGAAGGGCTCTGGTATGATGTTGTAGGATATGCACTGGACTGCTAACTGCAAGGTTGGTAGTTCAAATCTAATAGCTGCTCCTTGGAAACTCTATACAGGTTTATTATGAGTTGGAATCTACTTTACAGCACTTAACAACAACAACAACAACAACAGCATCAGTCAAAGATCCTAAAGGATTTAGAAAATGGTCCAGGAAGTGAGATGCTGCAAATGACAGAAAATAAAACACAGAATTGGCCAAAGTAGCAGAGATAGCACCTTTATTTTGCTGGGAAACTTGCAATCCTTTACGTGATGTTAGAATCTATTGGTCGGCAGCAAAGCTTTATGAGAAACAGATTGGCTCAGATCGAAGTTGTTAGTTCATTGGTGGAATCAGACTGACACTTGAACAAGATAGCATACATTCCATTATCCCTGCTAAGTATAAGTATAAACCCTATATCTTAGGCTAGGTTTCCTAGAGAAAAAAAACTGGGGGGAGGGGAGAGGGGGGAATATCTATATCTATCTATCTACATCTCTCTCTCACTATCTCTCTCTATATATATTTACATATATATCTCTCTATATAATATGTCTATATATTGTTGTTTTTGTTGTTGTTAAAGGTTGTTGAGTTGGTTCTGATCCATAGTGACTCTGCATAGGGTTTCCTAGGAGCGGCTGGTGAAACTTGAACCACCAACCTTGCGGTCCAAAATGACTTTGCAGTCCATTGCATTTACCCACAGCCACATCAGGATATATATATATGAGAGAGAGAGAGAGAGAGAGAGAGAGAGAGAGAGAGAATTTTATTATCTTACAATTGTAGAGTCCCACATCCCCAGTGGAAGAAAGAATGAGAGGTCTTATTTCCATTACACATGGAGCAGGCCACACTCACAAGGAAGCATTCCTTTAATTGATTAGCTACTCACAGAAATATCAACTGCCAAACAACTGGGAATTCATGCCTAGTCAAATTGACACAAAATTCTCACCATTACACCCTATAAATAATGCAAGAAACAATCCAAGGAGAATTTTGAAAGGTGGTAATAACAAACAAAACTCATCTGAGATCCCAAACTGGAGGAAAATCTAGTATTACATCCACCTGTTAATAAAAGAAAGAGACTCAGATTCAGAATTTTCCAACATTTACAACTGAGCAACAGAAGGCCTCCCTGGTAGGATCATTACTTCTGAATCAAATGAGAGTGTCCGTCTGACAACATTAGGTGAGTCACCAGCAAGAAGGATTGCTTGAGAGCCCTGCTAATGATAAGTGGTCAGTGGAAGGGCTCTTCTTTGTTGAACTTGTGATTCTCCTTCCTACCTAGAGACAAGAAGAATCAGCAGAACCAAAACAAACAGAAAGTGAATAATAAAATGGCAAGCTTAAGTGCTAATATACCAATAATTATCTTAAATTCTAATAGCCAGATCACACAATCAAATGTAGAGATTGACAGGGCACATTAAAAACATGACCCAACTAAAAGCTTTCTACAAAAAAAATTCAATTCAAATTCCACGACCTACTTAGATAAAAAGTAGTAGCATGGAAAATAAAAACAATGGCAAATGTTAAGCAAGAAACAAAACAAAAATAGCCCCAAAGAGTCCCATTGTGCTGCTGTAAGATAAACACTGGACTTCAAAGTCATCAGCCATTCCTTGGAAACCCTATACATGGTAGCTATAAGTCAGAGCTCACTTGGTGGCACTTAACAACAACAGTAACAGCATATTAATATCGGATAACATAGATTTAAGAGCAAATAAAACTCTTGGAGTAAAATTATTACATAATAATAGGACCAATCCTCCAGGAAAACATAATGATCTTAAATGTATACACCTCAAACAACAAAGTCTCAAATTATATGAGCAAAAACAGTAGAACTAAAAAGAGAAATAGACAAATTCACAACCATAATTTAGAACTTCAGCATCCCTCTTTATAAGCAACTGAACTCCTAGACTAAAAATCAACAAAATGAAAAACTTTAAAGATATGAACAATGAAATTAATGAATAGTATTTAATTGACTTACATGAAAAACTCTACCTAACAACAAAATACACATTTTTTAAAAGTGCCCATCAAAAATTTACTAAGGTACACCATAGTCTGGGACATAAAATACACCTCTACAAATTTAAAAGAATTGAAATCTTGCAGAGCTTGTTCTTTGATCTTCAATGACATTAAACTAGAGATCATGAATAGGAAAGCAACAGAATGATTTCTAAGCATGTGGTAATTAATGAATACACTTATAAATAATCCATGGGTCTAAAAGGAAGTCTCAAAGGAAATAAAAAAATACATCAAGTGAATTAAATTGAAAATACAATGTGTAAACATATTTGGGCTGCACCTGAAGGAATCCTCAAAGGAACACTTAATAGCATGAAAATTTTACATTTGAAGCTAGGTGTGCTAGTGGGGCGGTCCCTAAAAGCATCCTAGGTTTGATGACTCATTAGAAGAACTCACAGGACTCAGAATTCATCATCCTCATGATTATAACATAGCGCCTGCTTAGGATACAAAGAAAAATCAGCTGTGGGCAAGATAGGGTGAATTTGTGGAGGAAAGAAGGCACAAACTTCCAAGTACAGTCCCCCATAGGATGCACTTAATTCCTCCAGGAATGGATTATTATGACCTGTGTTAAGTACTGTCTACCAGAGATGGTCACCTGAGCTTTGAAGTTCAAGAATTTTATTGGGGGTTGTTCATGTAGGAATATACTGTATTTCTCACACATACTATACCCACATCAATAACTTGTGCATGCATGCATACAATCCTCATAGCACATATAAGAAATTTGTGCATGAGGGGGCTGTGTGGTTTACACCCCACCCCACCCCCCCAAAAAAAAAATCCAAACTAAAAAAACCCCCAAAACTCATATAATGCATGTGTTATTTGGATAAAAATATGATAGTGCTTCTGTGACTAACTACAGTTACTGATGTTCTAGACCTCCAGAAGAAAAACAAATATTCAGTATAAATTACATTGTTTACACACTATATCTAGCCTAAGTATATAGAATGTTCTAACAACTTAGAACATTTCAAAAGTTCTATTTCCAGGAACTGACCAAAAGTCAGACACAAACAAGCCTTTCTTGAAAATGTACAAGGTTTGGGCAACTTAGACCTGCTGAGTCAATTCTTCTCTTTACATGAGTAAAAAATTAAAATTAATAATCTAAATTTCTACCTCAAGAAACTAGAAATCCACAAAATTTAAAGCAGGAAAAGAATAGAGAAAATCAATGAAACTGGAAACTTATTCTTAGAAAGGCTAAATCTGTAAAACTGATGAGTCTCTACTAAGCATGATGAAAATAGAGAGAGACGCCATGAGACATCAATATCAGGAATAAAAGAAGGAACACTGCTACATATCCTGACATTATTAAGGTAGTATGATGAACAATTTTATGCTCATAAATTCAGCAATTAAAATAATTGGACACTGTCTTAGTTATTTAGCAAAGAATTAGACATTTTCTTAGTTATTTAGCACTACTATATCAGAAATACCACAAGTGGATGGTTTTAACAAACAGACATCTATTCTCTTATAGAGGTCAGAAGTCCTAATTAAGAGTGCTGGTTCTAGGGCAAAACTGTATCTCTTTGTTGGCTCTGGAAAAAGGTCCTTAGCTTCTTTCAGCATCGGTAGGTCCAATATTCCTAGGAAATCTCCAATCTTAGCGTCAACATTTCCCTAGATCTAGGTGTGGCACTGTGGGTTAATGCACTGGACTGCAAAGTTGGTTTGAACCACAAGGTAAGTGGTTCAAGCTTACCAGCTGCTCCTCACAAACTCTATACAGGGTCGCTCGCTATGGGTCGGAACTGACTCAACAGCATTTAACAACAGTATCAACAAGGAGCTTCACAGTGTGGGGACCCCATTTTCAAAGGAGGATGCACTCTACTCTATGCCCTTTATCCTTGGTGGTAGTAGATCTGTCTGAGCTTGGCTTGTTTTTTAATCTCTTTTATATTTCAAAATACAACCTAATCTTATTGATTGCATCTGGTTTTATTAACATGATATATGTGCGGATCTATTATACTTAGGATAATTATATCAGATCAGAGCTGTTCACATCAGATCATATCATGTGAGTGATTACATCACATTGTCATTGACATTACTATGTCTAACTGTTAAACCAGTGAGGATGCTGGACCAGTCAAGTTAACACAAAACCTTAACTATTATAGATACTATTGAAAATTAAACATTACCAAAATTCAAACAAAATTAAATATATAATCTGAATACCTGTGTAACCATTTCATACTTGAATTAATAATTAAGTTGTTGTTATTTGCCATAGAGTCGGCTCTGACTCATAGCAACCCTGTATAGGGTTTCTGAGGCTATAAATCTTAACGGGAGCAGAAAGTTTCATCTTTCTCCTAAGGAATGGCTGGTAGTTTCAAACTGCTGACTGTGAGATTTGCAGCCCAACTTGTAACCATTATACTACCAGAGCTCTCCTGAAACAAAAATCTCTAGCCCTAGGTGTTGTCACTGGAAAACAATACCAAACATTTAAAGAAGAATTTATAATAATTTTACATAATCTTTTATAAAAATATAAAGAGGAAGACGTTCTTTCTACTCTATTCTGTGAAGTCCATATTACTTTGGTTTGCTTGTGATAACAAAACCAAACAGATAATATTAAAAAAAAAAACCAAAACACCTGAAGACCAATATCTCCCATGAACTTAGACACCAAATATTAAAATATTAGCAAATTGAATGCAACAATGCATAAAAAGAATTATATACCATGACCAAAAGGAATTTATTTCAGGTATGCAAGCTGGATCAACATGTAAAAGTTAATCAATGAAATATACCCTTCAGTATATAAAAGAAATAGATAATATAATCATATCAATTGATGCAGAAGAGGCATTTTACAGTATTAAGCATCTATCAGGATAAAATTTCTCAGTAAGTTAGAAGTAGAAAGAAATTACTACAACTTACTATGCACATCTACAAAAACCTACAGTTGACATTCTTCTTAGAGTCTTGGTGTGGCGCTATAGGATATGTACTAGACCACAAGGTCAGTTTGAACTGCAAAGTTGGCTGTCCATTATCATCAGTGACTCCTCAGCAACCTTATACAGGGTCATTATAAATCTGAACCAACTTAACAACAATAACATCCTACTTAATGGTGAGCGATTGAATTAATTCCCTCTTAATATTAGAAGCAATGTAAGGATCTCTTCTTGCATCACGCTTAGCCTGGCTGTAACTCTTAGTCCCAGCCTACACATTAAGGTAAGAAAAAGAAACAAAAGACTTACATATTAGAAAGAAAAAAATAAAATAAAACGATTGCTATTTGAAGATGATATGACTGTGTCTACATAGGAAATCCCAAGGAATTTTTTAAGAATGAAAAAATCTCAAACTAGTAAGGGAGTGTAGGAAATTTATAAGATAAATTTATAAGATCAAACTGTACTCCAAAGAAGATGAATATATGAAAAAATCATCTACCATATATATTTCAGCATATATATATACATATACAAACATATGTTTGTTGTTGTATATATATATATGCTGAAATTATAAAATGTTGATGAAATAAATCAAAGAAGACCTTAATAAATGAAAAGATCCAAGATGCCCATGGATTGGGTGACTTAATATGTTAAAAGATATAAATTCTCCTCACATTGCTTTGTAGGTTTAATGCAATTTCCAGCGATATCCCAGCAAAGTTTTTGTAGACATATACAAGTTTATTCTAAAATTTGTAAGAAAAACCACAGTTTTCTATAAAAGAGCAAAATTCATTTGAAATGGAAGGATAAAGTGGTGGAGGACAAAATTTCTCTACCTGATATTAAGCTTTACTGTATAGCTATAAATCCTATTATGGTCCAAAGAATTAAGCAAATTTCACTGCTAACTAAAAGGTTGGAAGTTTGAGTCCACCCAGAAAGGTCTGACTAGCATACACATGCACTTGTATACACAAACTTTTTCACAGACACGCACACTACTGAATGAGGCAAGCATATAGGTACAGAAAAAAAATCAGTAATGGTGGCATATATGTGTGTATTTAGAGTAAGATCTCTAGAATAAAACTCTTAAGAGTTATTCTTTTACTTATTCTTTGGGTAGGTCATTAGTCTTTTAGTATTTAATGGCAGAGATAATACATTTACTGACATTAATGAATACAGCTCCTTTTAAAAAAATCTTTAATAGGTTGATGTAGCATTAAAGCATAATGAAAATTTCTAAAGTTCAAAATCTAATCATTCTTTGTGTGTTCAATTCATTGCAACTTCAATCTTCATGAATACATCCAGGGTCTGTATCTACCTGAAGGAGTCTTCATGCAACTGACTGGATTCAGGCTGACTGCAAACTGTTAGAGCTTGGTCTCATACCCCTTTCCCCCTTAATATGCATAGAGAAGGAAGCTAAGATTCCAAGTAGCTGAGGGGTAGTAATGAGGGGATATGAAATTTTGGTCATACTGATGTTTAATTTGGCAGGCTGGATGGTAATGAAGGGATGGAAGGAAATGAATCCACAGTGTTTGTACTAAACTTGGATTCTAAAATATATGGTGGAATAGCCACAATAAATGGATCTTTCATTTAAGAGTCCCTGGATAGAACAAACAGTTTCCTCTTGACTACTAGCCTAAAGTTTGGTCATTCAAACACTTTGCAGCACAACAGAAGAAAGGTCTGGTGATTTGCTTCTGTAAATATTAGTCAAGAAAATCCTACAGAATAGTTCTACTCATAACACGTGGTATCAAAATGAATCCGAATTTACTTGATGACAATATTTTGGTTTCTATTGTGAATTGAGTGATAGTTTACATGGGGGAACATCAGTTTTATACCATCGTTTCATTGCAATGATTACAATCTCCTCTGTGCATCATCATTCAACAGTACTTGCTTCTATTCCTTCTGTGTTTTTTGATTGATTGTTTGTTTTGGCGGAGGGGGGGGGTTGTACACAAAAACACTCAAGAATATATAATCATTTAAATAACCAAAGGGCATATTCTGCAATTCTGCCTCCTAGCCACCAGCACCTGGCCGCCAGCACACAACATTTCTCTTTCCATGAGTCTAGAGTCCTCAGATGCTCTCTCCCTTTTTGCCCTCATCTCTGTCTCCATCTCTGGTGTCACTGCTTCTCTGGATATGGTCCCACATTCCACTCATACTTTTCTCCCTTGATAGTCTTAGGGTCCTCTGCTCCTGGACTGTAAGACTAACTGTTTCCCCCTTTATATTACAAAACTTCTAGCTTTACAGTTGTGATAGTTGCAATTAGTCATGATAAAAATTACTCACTATTGAATCATAAGAATCATATCCCATCTCTTTTTACCAGACCCATCTGGACAAGATGAATACTATTTAGTGGGGATTCTGCCTTCCCCCACACACTCTGAAACTAAACTCCCTCTTGAAAACTTGTAACCCAGTCACTTCGTGCCTTTATAGCCCCACCTCCCATTTTAGGTAGCCAATGTCTAAGTTGCCCGTTCCTATCAACCTTGTATACTGAGGGAATAAATAGGATTGATTCTTGATGTAAACATTCCTTTGATATTTTGGTTGGTATTTTGAGTTACAGCCATAAGCATAGGTCAAGTTCATCCAATTGTAGCAATTAACACTTATTTCCTTTACAAAAAAGAACATTTTTTTTTTTTTTGATCTTTGTATTTGGCAGGGTGGAGGGTCAGAGAAAAAGAGGAAGACCCCCAGTGACATGGATGGACTCAAGCGTGGCAACAATAGTGAGGTTGGCCCAGGATCAGACAGTGTTTTGTTCTGCTGTGCATCAGGTCGCTATGAGTCAGCACCAACTTGATGGCACCTAATAAAAACAACAGTTGAGTTCTTATCATCAAGCCATCAAAGCTTGGCTGAATGAGTACTATCTACAAGTTTGGGTGTTCTTGTGTGCCTCCCTTCACTTCATATCAACTGGAGTTTCTCTCTAAGCTCTAACCCTCCATAGTTATTTTGTCCATGGGCTCAGGCATTTCCAGGTTTCACCATACTTTGGACCAATCAGTCCTTCTTATTCTCTCTCTCATTTCCAGGTCAACAAGAGTCTCTGGAACATGGCTGAACTCGTCCCTTATCTTCATTGCTGCCTTTCCCCCTCTTCCACTTACTAGGAGACCAGTGTGGTTGCTAGCAAGTTTATATGCCTAATCATGTGGTCCCTTTGAGTTTCAGTTGTGGAGAGGTGTTTGTCCTGAAGGGACTTGATTGCTTGCTTTGATGGCTCCCCAGCAAACATCTTGTTAGTTCTTGTAGTAGCCAATCAGACTATCATTTTTGTTTTTGATTTTTCCTGTTGGTCTTTCTTTCAAGAAGTATCTTCTGTTTCTCTAGCTGTTCCACACTGGTCTGTTTGTCCTTTCAAGAGGGAATGTCTGACCTTAGAAGGTTCTGGATGGGACTCAAGATTCCACCTAAGGTCCTGTAGACTACAGTCTCCGTAGGAAACCTATTTCAATGGGCAAGTGCTAGAACCCCTTTTAGGTATTCCATTCCACTAGAGGGCAAAGACAGGCTTACAAGCTTTCAGTAGCATGTTTCATGATATTCCTTTCTATCCCACTCAGGTGTCTATTTTATAGTAGTAAGCTAGGGAAACCAATATTCATAAGACAGTCAATTATCTTAACATTATTTTCCCTCTTTTATTCATTCAGACTATGCCTTGATCCCTGTATCACAGAGCCCTGTTGTTCCAAGGTTGAGCATACATCACTCTGTCCCATTTAGCACATTAAACCTGTTGATAGCAATTTTTAATTTTTTAATCATTCAATAATTTTCCTTCTTTCATTTATTTCTTGAGCATCTATTCATTGCAAAGGATTACTCTAAGCATTGATGATACTTCAGAAATAAACGTAAGCTGTTTTGTTTTGTTTTTAATCAAATGAGCACACTGAAAAACATAGCAGGTTAATTTATATAGAATTTTGGGGAAATTATTTAAGTATATTCAGTAATGATAATTTTGATACATATGTGAACTCCATGTTTCCATGCTTTTTTATGTATTTTGTGTGAATGTGTAAAAAGATCAGTAAAAATGTATTGTGGGAAGGAAACATGCTTTCTCCCATACAACATTAGATCACAAATTTATCTTAGTATAGTTCAATAACTTATATTGTCATTTTTGCCTTTGAAATCATAGTCACCTTGTAACCATCCTTTAAGAAATTGGTCTGGCCCACTATTGACCCACAGGAAATTGTCTAAATCTGCAATTATTTGACAACTGAGTAATGAGAACAAATGTTATACAGTGTGTTACAGATTACAAAGCATTTTATCATTGGCTTTTTTCTTGATCATTAGAACAGACTTTTGATATAGGTTGGGGGCTGTTTCATCCCATATCAAATATATATGGGTCTGTGTTTGTTATAGCTACTGGGTATGCAATTATTTTTGCAGTGTACCTCTTTATCCCTATTTAAACATTTTTCATTTATTTAATTTTATTTTATATTAATATAATGATACCAACTTTGTTAGCACTTACTGGGTATGTTTTTTGTGTGTATATGTCTTTAGGCTTAACTTTTTCATGTGGCTTTCTTCTAGCCATGTGTCATAGAGTGCACAGAATCAGGTTTAAAAAGTGTATTCATAAGGTAATTTTGTAACTTTCATAGATGAGTTCAACCTGTTTATATTGTTGTGGTTATTAACATATTCATATTGATTTCTACTTATTTTGTTTTTCTTCATTTTACATTTCATTTTTGTCTTCTTCTCTATGGCCTCTTATTGGATTGTTTCTGATTTCAATATGGTCCCATTTCTCTTTTGCTGATTTTAGCTTTACATTTGACAAATCATATACCTTATTTCATTTCAATGATTACAATTATTGAACAATATGAAACAACAGTTATTCTGCTTCCTTCCTATGGTTCCTTTTTGCATCCCACCCACCTTCTTATCCCTTCTCAACTTTGTACTTAGTACTAGTTGCCCTTTTGAATTTGAATAATTGACCATTCCATAGTGAGCATACTTTGCTAGTATTGTTGTCATCTCCATTATAAATCTATCTACTGTTTTGCTGAAATTTGGACCATGAGGATGAGTTCCTTTCCAGATCTGAAGGGAGATTGGAGGTCATAGTCACAGGTCCCTCTAGTGTCTTTCTGACCAGTAAACCTAGTCTCTCTCTCTCTCTTTTTTTAAATAACTTTGTGTTTTGATGCTCATTTTCTCCCACTCTATCCAGAATAGTCTAATGTGATCTCTTTAATGTCAGTAAGTAGTGGTAACCAGGCACCATATAGTTCTGATTTTAGAATCATGGAGACTGATGTTCATATGTTTAAGTAGTCCAGTGAATGAATTGATTCCAAACCACTTCAATTCTTATCACTCTTCTTTCTTCTGCACCTGGATAGACAAATAGCTGTACTTAAGACTACTGCTCATCAGCTGTCAAGATCCCAGATACTACTCACCCAAGCCAGATGTAGGACATTGTCTTTATGGACTATCTTGTGCCAATTGACCATGGTGTCCCCTGAGCCCCCATTACTATCAACTCAATGAATTAATATGTTTGATAATATCTCAGTAGTTTTCATCATTTTACTTGGTGTATTCTCCACCATATTTATAACTGTGTTTGCATGAAAGGTAAATACTCATATATAAATATCCTCTTTCAAAACTCTTGTATATTTTTGGGATATATCTATATCTATCTATCTATATTATACAAGGAGCTCTGGTAGCGTAGTGGTTACGAATCGGGCTGGAAACCGCAAGGTCAGCAGTTCAAAACTACCAGCTGCTCTGCGGGAGAAAGATGAGGCTTTCTGCTCCTGTAAAGACTTACAACCTCAGAAACCCTGTACAGGGTCGTTATGAGTCGGAACCGACTCCACGGCACATAACTACAACCACATATATATTATACATATCACTCTTCCTCCCTTATCCATTTATCCTATGTCTTAATCCATGTATATGTATGATATTCTTGATGTCATCCCGCAACTCCTCTGGTCTTCAGTCATCAGTATTTAGTGCATCAAATCTGTTATTGAGATGCTCTCTAAATTTCGATGGGATATACTCAAGACCCCACCACTCATGTGTTAGTTTGTTGTATTTGGTGGATTGCATGTTGCTGTGGTGTTGGAAACTATGTAACAGGTGTTTGAAGTATTAGCAGGGTCACCCATGGTGGGCATGTTTCAGTGCTGTTTCCAGATTATGACAAATTAGGAAAAAGTAAAGATGGACTACTTCTGAATGTTTAGCAACTGATAACCTTATGAATATCAGTGGAATGGTGTTAGGTACAGTACCATAGATAAAAACATTATGAATAACTGCAGAACATTATCATATACGGGGTCAGAAGATAAGTCCTTAAGGCTAAACTGCCAAACTTGTGGTTTGTAGTCCAGGGGTTTTTCTGCAGTGTCATGTCAGGGCTCTTCTCAGGCTGGAAGGTTCTCAAAATATTACTGGAGAAAAGCTGCCTCATCCAAGTACAGTTGACTATGAAGACTTGAATTTAGTAAACTTTTGGGACCTTCATTTGCTGATAGGACACAACTCAAAATAAATAAAAACAGCTGCACACATCCATGTAATGTAAGAAGTATGAATCTAAGAAAATTATAAGTTGTCAAAAATGGCACGGAATGCATAAAGATTGATATCCTAGGCATTGTTGTTGTTGTTATGTGCTGTGGAGTCAGTTCCGAATCATAGCAACCCTGTACAGGGTTTCCGAGGCTGTAAATCTTTATGGGAGCAGAAAACCTCATCTTTCTCCCATGGAACAGCTGGTAGTTTTGAACTGCTGACCTTGCGGTTCACAGTCCGATTCATAACCACTACGCTACCAGAGCTCCTTATCCTAGGCATTAGAGAGCAGAAATATTTAGAGAGCAGAAATAAACTTATATTGGCTATTTTGAATGTGATTATTATATGATTTACTATGGCAGCAATGACAAATTCAAGAGGAATGTTATCACACTCATTGTTGAAAAGATCATTTCAAGACCTATCTTGAATACAACGCTGCTGGTGATAGGATAATATTCACATGCCTACAAGGAAGACTGGTGAATGCCACTATTTTTAAAATTTATGCACCAACCAAAAAATCCAGTGATGATGAAATTGAGGAATCTGCCAACTTTTTCAGTTTGAAATTGATTGACATGTAATCAGATGTTGATAGTTACTGGTGATAGGACTATGAATGTTGTAAACAAAGAAGAAGGGTCAGTAGTTGGAAAATAGGGCCTTGGTGATAGAAATAATTCTGAAGAAATTTTGCAACACCAATGACTTATTTATTGCAAATAACATTTTTTAAAAAACATAAACGATGACTATACACATCGACCTCACCAGATGCTATACAACAAAAACAAATTGATTACATCTCTGGGAAGAGATTGTGGAAAAGCTCCATATCATCATCAAAAACAACTCCAGGATTCAACTCTGGAACAGCTAATCAAATGCTCACATGAAAGTTCATGCTGAAACCAAAGAGAATAAAAACAAGTCCACAAGAGCCAAAATAATAACCTTGAACAGATCCTATTTGAATTTAGAGACATTTCAAGAACAGTTTTGATGCATTAGATACTAATGACCAAAGACCAGAAGAGTTGTGTAATGACATCAAGAGTATCATCCAGGAAGAAAGCAAAAGATCTTTAAAGAGACAGGAAAGAAAGAAAAGACCAAAATGGATGTCATAAGAAACTCTACAACTTGCTCTCCAGTATAAAAATACTAAAGCAAATGGAAGAAATGAGGAAGCAAAAGCACGGAACTGAAAATATCAAAGGGCAGCTGGAGAAGAAAAAGTCAGATATCATAGTGAAACTTGCAAAGACCTAGAGTTCAAAAACCAAAAGGAAAGAACACGCTCAGCATTTCTTAAGCTGTAAAGACTGAAGAAAAAAAAAACAAATCTCAACTTTCTATACTGAAGGCAAGTTATTGAATGATGCAGAAAGCATGAAAAGAAGATGGAAGGAGTGCACAGAATCACTGTACCAAAATGAAATAGTTTATATTCAACCATTTCAAGAGGAACAATATGATCATGAACTGTTGGTAGTGAAGGAAGAAGTCCAAGCTGCACTGAAGGCATTGGCAAAAAATAAGTTTCCAGGAATTGATGTGATAAAAATTGAAATATTTCAACAAACTGATGAAGTACTGAAGTGGCTCACTCATCCATGCCAAAGATTTTGGAAGGCAGCCATCTGACCAACTGAAAGGTAGAGATCCATATCTGCACTCATTCCAGAGAGGGGTGACCCAATTCAATGTGAAAATCATTGAACAATATCATTATTATAACATGTAAGAAAAATTTTGTTCAAGATAATTCAAAAACAGCTGCAAGTTAAATAGGGAACTGCTAGAAATTCAAGTCTGATTCAGAAGAGTACCTAAAATGAGGGATAATGTTGTTGACATCAACTAGCTCTTGGCTGAAAGCAGAGGATATCAGGAAGATGTTTACTTGTGCTTTATTGACTCTGTAAAAACTTTCAAATATGTGAATCATGACAAGCTATGGATAACATGGTGAAGGTTGGGTATTCCGGAACACTTAACTGTGGAACCTGAATAAGAGGTATTTGAACAGAACGGGGGAAACTGAATGGTTTTAAATCAGGAAAGGTATGTACCAGGGTTGCATTCTTTCTTTCACTATATTTGTTCAATAATTTGCTGCACAAATTATCTGAAAAGCTGGATTATATGAAGAGTAACTTGGCATCAGTATTGAAGTAAGACTCATAACAACTTTCTATGTGCAGATGCTACTATCTTGTTTGCTGGAAGTGAAGTGGGCTTAAAATATTTATTGATGAAGAACAAAGACTATAGTATGAATTAGTAAGGATTGTACTTTAATGTAAAGAAAACAAAAATCTTAACTGGACCAATAAATAATATAATGATAAATGGAGAAAAGATTGAAGTTGCCAAAGACTTAATTTTGCTTGTATCCACATTCAACACTCATGGAGGTAGCCGTCAAAAAATGAAATGATGGAGAGGCAGGAAAATGGTGGTATAGGCAGATAGGCTTAATGATAACAAAGATACAGAAAACCAAATGAAACAGATGAAGATGATAGATCTGGAACTCTGAACTTCAGATGAAGCGATAAAAGAGTGGATCAAATGCATAGTACATGAGTGAGCTGAGCAGACAAGGTGAAAAAGGAAGAGCTGGTGACCTGTTCTGGCAATCATACAGGAGCAGCCATCTTGAGTTTTTATGAGCAGCTGCAGAGACAAGAAAACTTATGGACATTGCAAAAGCATACTTGTGGCTCACAGAGACACATGTTTGTTTGTGTTGTTTTTTTTTTCTTGTCCCCCACACTCTTCTGGGGATTGGACACTAGTCCAGTCCTCCCAGAAGCTCCTACTTTCCAGGTGGTTAGAGATGCACGAAGGTGAAGACTGTGGTTGTGGGCCCCATTAAAGGAAGGAACTGTCCAAATTAACCCCATTAGCTTGGGCCTTGCTCCAGATCTTCAAGGTTGGCCCTGGTCAGCCTTGGGATAACCCTCACTAAGAGAAGCAGCTGAAGAGACCCATGGGGAAGGGGAGGGAAAAAAAACAAAAAACCACAGAAGAGAAACTGTTGATCTGTGCCAGTGACCAGGCTGGCCATGGTGTGTTCATCTTGAACTTTTACCAGCGACATTGAAGGCAAGTGGGCAGTGGGTGGGGCAGAGGCATACCACTTATTGGTGGGCAGAAAGGGGCAAAGTTTTTTTGTTTTTTGTTATTTTTTCTTTTCTTCTACCCTATATTACCCTGGTGACCAGAGGTCTACCCCCCCACCCCCCAACACTTACACTGTCAGGGGAGCTCCTCCTCTCTGGGCTGTCAAGGTCACATCAGAGTGTGTGGGAAGATAGCAGTATCGACCCCAGCACCTGGAATTAGGTGTGACCTATTCCAGGCCTGCAGAGTTATTTCTGGTTAGCCCTGGACCAGAGGGACCTCTTGTCCTTGGCTGTCCTTTGGGACAGAAGTACCCTGATACCCCAGCAGTTTAGAGGTCTGCAAGAACTACTAGGTTGGATGCATAGAACAGAACACATTTTCTTATTCTGTATTCCTTACTTTTGTCTTTCATGCTTTCTATCCTTTCTTTCTCCCCTTTCATTTTTTTTTATTTTTCTACTTCTTTTTCTCAAAGGTTTTTACTTCTTTTTTCTTTCTTTTAAAATTATTTTTATTATTTTTTATCCTTCATTGTTTTTTGTTTTGTTTTAGTGAATTCTACTAAACATTCAGAAAAAAGCTGGTATCAATTTTATTCAAACTATTCTAGAACATAGAAAAGGATAGAAAGCTCCTGAATACATTTTATGAAGCAAGCACAACCCTCATACTGAAGCTAGGCAAAGTCATAATTAAGTAATAAAATTATAGACCAACATCCCTCATGAATATACATGTAAAAATTCTCAACAAAATCCTAGACAATGGAATTTAACAACGTATCAAACAAAATAATATACCATGATCAAATGGGATTCATATAAGGGATGCAAAAATACTAGATGCAAAAATATTAATATTAGAAAAACAATCAATGTAATTCACCATATAATAAAACAAAGGAAAATAACCACATAGTTGTATCAATTGATGCAGAAAAGACACTTGACAAAATTCAACATCCATTCTGGACCAAAAAATCAACTAAAACAAAACAAAACAAAACAAAAAAAACAAACAAACAACTCTACAAAGTAGGAAATGGGACATTCTTCAACATAATTAAGAGCATATATACAAATCCAACAGCCAGCCTTACTCTTAATGGGAAGAAACAAAGCATTTCCTTTGCAAAAAAGAGTCAAACAAGGATGCCATTTATCACCACTCCTATTCAATATTGTACTGAAAATCTTAGCCAGAGCTGTAAGGTAAGAAAGGGAAATTAAAGGCATCCAAATTTTTGAAGAAGTAGTAAAACTCTCTATTTGCAGATGATATCATGCTATACTTAGAAAATACCAATGATTCAGGAAGAAAATTATTGAAACTCATTGAAAGATTCAGCAAAGTGGCAGGGTACAAGATTAGCATACAAAAATAAGTTGGATGTAATTGTAGAAGATGTGCAACTAAAAGAGGGAAGTAGTTAATCTTTTATTCCAGGAATGGAAGATTCCAGCATGAATAGAGTGTGAGATCTTACCTAGAAAAGCAGTGACAGCAGAGATAGTGGCAAAGGCAATCGCATGGAGAGATGGAGCAGCTGTGGACTCTAGGTCCATGGACTGAGAAAGGCTGTGTGCCTGTGGGCAGGAGGCTGGCTTGCAAAATGTGCCCTTTGGACATTTAAATTAATATATAACTTTTGTTTTGCATATGTACATCAAAATTTTTGCTTGGGTGATTTGTGAAAAATAAGATATAAAAAGAAAATCACGGGGAGGCAGTATGATAGCCATTGTTGAAGGGAAGGGATTGTAATCATTTATATGAAACAAAATGTATGATTGGTTGAAAGCAAAGCTAATGATCTTGTCTGTTAACCTGCACTCAATTCACAATAAAAAGTTTTTAAAAATCAATAAGTTGGATCCCTCTACACTAATAAAGTAAGTGTTGAAAAGGAAATTAGGAAAATAGTACCATTTACAATAGCCACTCAGAAGATGAAATACTTAGGGATAAATCTAACCAAAGAACAGATCTGTACAAAGAAAATAGAAACCACTACTACAAGAAACCAAAAGTGACTTACAAAAATGGAAAAATAAGTCACATTCATGGATAGGAAGACAACATTGTGAAAAATGTCAACACTACCCAAAACAATCGACAGATATAATGCAATGCCAATCCAGATTCCAACATCATTCTTTAAAGAGATGGAAAAAATGATCACTAACTTTATATGGAAAGGTAAGAGACCTCAGTAAGGCACTATTTAAGAAGAAGAATAGAATTGGAAGTCTCTCATTCCCTAATCTTAAAATTTACTACGCAGCCACAGGTGTCAAAACAGCCTGACACTGGTACATTGAAAGATACATAGATCAATGGAAGTGAATTGAGAACCCAGAAGTAAAACCATCCACATACAGTCATCGGATCTTTGACAAAGGGCCAAAATACATTAAATGGGGAAGGTATTTTAAACAAATGATGTAGGCAAAATTGGAAATCCCTTTGCAGGAGAATGAAACAAGACCCATATCTCACACTATATACAAAAGAAAACTCAATGTGAATTAAAGACCTAAATGTAGAATTTAGAATTATAAAGATAATCAATGAGAAAATAGGGACAAACTGAAATACATGCCATACAAATACTATCAAACATTATAAAAAAACACACAAAAGTAAAAGACAAAATAGGTGACTGGATCCTCCTGAAAATTAGAAACTTACATAAATCAATAGATTTCACCAAAAGAGTAAAAAGGGAGCCCACATATTGGGAAAATATTTTTTTTACAAGGACATATCAGACAAGGGACTAATATCATCAATTATAAAGTTTCTAGAAGACTACAATACTTCTGGAGTCCTGGTGTGGCACCATGGGCTAATGCACTGGACTGCAAAGTCATTTGAACCAGAAAATCAGTGGTTCAAGCTCACCAGCACTCCTTAGAAACCCTAATCAGGATTGCTTTTGGTTGGAAATGACTTGACAACACTTAACAACAACAATACTACATTTAAACAGCCCAATTAAAAAATAGGCACAGTACATGAATAGACATTTCACCAAGGATAACAATCATGCAGCCAGTAAACATATGAAGAGATGTTCACAACTATTAGCCATTGTTGTTGTTGTTGTTGTTAGGTGCCATCAAGTCAGTTCTGACCCACAGAAGCCCTGTGTAACACAGAACAAGACACCTCCAGGTCCTGTGCTATGTTTTACTGCTACACTTGAGCCCACTGTTGCTGCTATTGTGTCAATCCATCTTGTTGAGAGTCTCCTTTTTTGTTGTCCTTCCACTTTATCAAGCATGATGTGCTCCAGGGATTGGGCCCTTCTGATAATATGTCCAAAGTATGAGAGACAAAGTTTGGCCATCTTGGCTTCTAAGGAGCATTATGGTTGTACTTCTTTCAACAGAGATTTATTTGTTCTTCTGGCAGTCCATGATACTTTTAATACTCTTCTCCAGCACCGTAACTCAAATGCATTAATACTTCTTGAAGTTCAAACTGCATTGGCAGTTCAATACATTAACCAACAGTACCACACCAGGGCTTCATTAGATAGATGCAAATCAAAACAACAATGAAATATCATCTCACACCAGCTTTAATAGCAAAGTTCAAGAAAGCAGAAAACAGCAAATACTGGTGAAGGTATGGAGAGACTGGAACATTCCAACATTGCTGGTGGAACTGTAAAATATTTCAACCACTCTGGAAAATAGTATGGCGCTTCCTCAGAAAGTTGGAAATAGAAATGTCGTGTGACCCAGCAATCCCTCTACTTGGTATGCATCCACAAGAAACTTGAGCCAGAATATGAATATATATATATATATATACACTGATATTCATCACAGCACTATACACAATAGCAAAAAAATGGAGACTGTCTAAGTGCCCATCAATGGAAGAATGAATAAAAAAATTCTGATGCATACACACAATGAATAGTATGCAATGTTGAAGAATAATGATGAATTTGTGAAACACCTCATAACATGGATGATCCTGGAAGACATTATTATGCTGAGTAAAATTAGTCAATCACAAAGGGACAAATATTGTATGAGACCATTATTTTTAAAAACTTAAGAAAAGATTTTCATACAAAAAGAAACATTCTTAGATGATTACCAGGAATGGGAGGGAATGGAGAGTAATTCAATGGCTAGAGGGTAGATAAATGTTAGCTGGTGATGGGGAGGACAATATGCAACAAGGGGAAGAGTAACAGAAGAATAATCAAGGTATGTGATGATATAGGAAGATATGCAAGGACTGAAGGGGATAGAGGTAAATAGTGAAACATACACAACCTTAAAACTACAGTGTTCTGTGTGTAGATACATAGACTGAGACATAAGCTGAATGGGTAAGGGAGTAAGAATGGGATATATATATATAATATACATATATGTTGTTGCTGTTGTTAGGTGCAATCAAGTCCATTATGACCTATAGCGACCCTGTACAGGGTTTCCAAGGAACAATTGGTGAGTTTGAACCGCTGACCTTAAGGTTCAAACCGACTTTGCACTCCAGCGCATTAGCCCATAGCACCACACCAGGACTCTGTATACATATATAATATTGTTGTTGTTAAATGTTGTCAAGTCGGTTTCAACTCATATTGACCCTGTATAGGATTTCCAAGGAGAAGTTGGTGAGGTTGAACAGCTGACCTTGCGGTTCAAACTGACCTTGCATTGCAGTCCAGTGTATTAACCCACAGCACCACACCAGGACTTCCTCTCTCTATATATTGTTGTTGTTAAGTGCTGTTCAGTTGGTTCTGACCCATAGTGACCCTGTTTAGGATTTCTGAGGAGCAGCTGGTGAGACTGAACTGCCTGCCGCCTTGTGGTTCAAACTTTGAAAGGCAAGGTCAGCTGTTCAAACTTACCAGCTGCTCCTTGGAAACCCTAGACTGGGTCGCTATGGGTCTGAACTGACTCGATGTCCCTTAAAAACAACATGTGGTGGTGATGTGTGGTGGAGTTGGTTATGACTCATAGCAACCTTTCTAGGCTTTCTGGGATTGTAAAGATTTCTGGTAGCAGAAAGTCTCATCTTTCTGCCACATAACCAAGGCTGGTGAGCTTGAACCGCCCACCTTGCCATTCAAACCAACCAGTCCAGAGAATTAATTTACAGCACCACACCACAATTATCTTTGTTTATATATATTTATATATCCCATAAATATATAAGAGCTTTAAAGAGGATATTTGTACATGGGTATTTACCTTTCCTGCAAACACAACTATGAATACAGTGGCGCATACAGCAGACAAAATGATGAAAAGGTCTTGGATATTATCAAAAATCTTAAGACAATGAGATGCTAGGCCTGGGAGCTCAGGATCATAGTCTTAGGGAAACCATTGTCAAATGGCATCACATCGTCCACATAAATCATGTTCTACATCCTACTTTAGTGAGTAATGTCTGGGATCTTGAAAGCTCATGAGTGGCAGTCTAAGGTGCAACTATTGGTGCCTCCACATGCTGCAGAAAGAAGAATGATAAGAATTGAAGATGCTTGGACTAATTAAACTAATTAAACATATGAACATCAGTCTCCAATATGGAGACCAGAAGAACTAGATGATGCACCTATCACTGCTCTGAAAGGGATCACATTACAGGGTCCCAGACAGAGTAGGAGAAAATGTAGAACAAAATTCAAAATGATTAAAAAAAAAAAAAAAGACAGGGTTTACTGGTCATAAAAAGACTAGAGGAACCTGAGACTATGGCCCTCAACCACCATTCAGGTCTGGAAAGGAATTCAACTTCATGACCCAGTTTTCATACAAGCTGTAGATAGGTATTTGTTGTTGCTGTTATTAGGCACCATCAAGTCAGTACCGACTAATAGTGACCTTATGCACAGCAGAACAAAACATGGCCCGATCCTAGGCCATCCTCACTATTGTTGCCATGCTTGAATCCATTGATGCTGTCACTTGTCCAATTCATCTTGCTGGGGGTCTTCTTTTTCTCTGACCCTCCACCTTACCAAACATGAGATCCTTCTCCAGCAACTGGTCTCTCCTGACAATATGTTCGAAGTATGAGAGACGAAGTTTGGCCATCCTGGCCTCCAAGGAGCACTCTGGATGTATTTCTTCCAAAATGGATCTATTGGCTCTTTTGGCATCCCATGGCACTTTCAATATTCTCCTTCAACACCATAACTCAAAGCATCAATTCTTCTACGGTCTTCCTTATTCACTGTCCAGCTTTCGCAAGCATATGAGGTTATTGAAAATACCATGGCTTGGGTATACAGGGGAACAATAACATTAGTAAGGAATGGTCAATCATTCAAAATCAAAAGGGCAACATTTTCCTAAAGACAAAATAAAAAAATGTATAAGAAGGTGGGTGGAATGCAAATAAGAACCACAGAGAGGAAATGGGATAACTGCTGTTGCATGGAAGGGATCACAATCATTGAGATGAAACGAAATGTATGATTTGTTGACTGTAATACTGATGATCTTGTCTGTAAGCCCTCAATCAATTCACAATGAAAAGTGTTTTGTTTTATTTATTTATTTTTTTAAAGAAAGAAACCAAATGATGTATAGTAGTAGGCAAATTTGTTGCACAAGATCATTTTAAGGTGTTTAAGAGCAAAGATGTCAGTTTGAAGTTAAGGTACACCTGACCAAAGCTATGGTATTTTTGATAGCCTCATATGTGTGTGAAAGTTAGACAATGAATAAGGAAGACCATGATGCATTTGAATTATGGTGTTGGAGAATAATCTTAAAAATACCATGGATTTCCAGAAAAATAAACAAATCTATGTTGGAAGAAAAACAGCTGGGATGGCAAAATTTTGTCTCTCATACTTCAGACATAGTATCAGGAGAAAGCAATCCCTAGAGAAGGACATCATGCTTAATAATGTGGAGCATCAAAGAAAAAGAGGAAGACTCTCAATGGGATGAATTAGCACAGAGGCAGCAAAAACAGACTGAAGCATAACTACAATCATGAGGATGTCACAGGACCAGGTAGTGTTTCCTTCTGCTGTGCGTAATATCACTATAAATCGGAGCGACTCAATGGCACCTAACAACAACATATTCAAAGTCATATTTTGGCTCTCATGGGCTTGTTTTAATTTTTTTCAGCTTCTGCCTGAACTTCCATATTAGCAATTGGTGATCTGTCCGTCTTTCTTGTTTTGGCTAATGGTATTGAAATTTTCTATTGTTTCTTGTCACAGATACAGTCACTTTGATTCCTATGTCTTCCATTTGGCACGGTCCATGTGTATGGTCACCATTTTTGTTGTTGAGAAAAGGTATTTGCAGTGGAAAAATTATTAATTAGTCTTGCACAATTCTATCATGTGATCTCTAGCATTGTTTCTGTCACCAGAGACATATTTTCCAACTACCAATCTTTGTTTCCTACTTTTGCATTCCAATCACCATTAATTATCAGTGTATCTTGATGGCATGTTTGATCAATTTCAGCCTGAAAAAGTTGGAAGAAATCTTCAATATTGACTTTAGTGGTTGGTGGGTAAATTTAAATCATAGTTGTATTAATTGATCTTCCTTGTAGATGTGTGGATATTATCTTATCACAGACAGCATTCCATTCCACTTCAAGATAGGTCTTGAAATGCCCTTTATGACAATGAATGCAGTCATTCCTTGTCAATTTACCTTTCTTAGCATAGCAAACTGTATGATTATGGAATTCAAAATGGCCAATACCAGTCCATTTCAGCTCACTAATAGCTAGAATGTCGATCCATATGTATTCCATTTTGTTTTTGACAACTTCCACTGTGCCTAGATTCATACTTCACACATTCTATGTTCTAATTATTAATGCATGTTTGGTTACTTCTCCTTATTTTAAGTTGCACCCCATCAGCAAATGAAGGCTTCAAAAGTTTTGTTCCATCCATATCACTAAGGTCACTCTACTTTTAGGAGACAGTTCTCTCCCGGTTGTATTTTGAGTGCCTTACAACCTGAGAAGTTTATTTTCTGAAACTGTATCAAACAATGTTTCACTGCTATTTATAAGGTTTTCAATGGTTAACCTATCCAAAATGGTCTGTCTCTAGTTCTTCCTAGTCCATCTTAGTTCAGAAGCTCCACTGAAATCTACCCACCATGGGTATTTAAAATATCAGTGTCATTGCTTCCAGCATCGTAACACTACACAAGCTAACAAAACATGACAAAGTGACACGTGAGTGGTGGATATCTCTATTTCTCTATCTTTTTATGCATCAGTCATCTATCTATCCACTCACCACCTATTAAATATTAAAATGAAGTAATGGATTATTCTTATATTCAACTAGTTATAAACCACCAGTATGCTTATTACTTTTGATACTTTAATTGTCCTAGATTTTAAAGTATGAATCCTTTGTAGTGATAAACTTTCAGATGTTTTAATATTCTGTTCCTCATCAAAGTACCTTTATCCTAAGTAAGATCCATTGTTAATTTTTGCCTAAATTAAGTTTTACTGTAATGGTAATATCATGATACAAGATGACTTTTGTGTATATTTATGTACTCTCATTATTTTCTTAACGTTTTTTTTTCCCTTAAAGTGCTTTCCTGACACAAGAAAATGTTCTATAACTTATTTTGTACTTTCATTGTCCCAACACTGGAATCAGTCATTTTCCTAAAAAGCACTGGTTCCTTTTCCCAGAAAAGTATTTAGAATCTTGTCAGTAAGTGTATGTTTTTGCTATGGAAGTGTCATTGTTTTAAGTTCTTTAGTGGACAGAGCTTGGAAAAAAATATAGATGAAATCATGAGTGTATACTGGTTCTTCCAACCCCACTCTAACACCACCGAAGTTTTCCTTGATTTCTGCCATTTCATATTTGTATTTGCCTTCTTCCAAGTAAAAACCCTGGTGCCACAAAGCATCAGTATATTTATGCTTTGGTTCAAGCCCACAATAGAAATATACATATATAAATTATTTGAATATTAATGTAATCATACCCTATGAAAAACAAGCTGAGTAAAAAGAGTTCAAGTTTTTTGCAGTTCTTTTTTCTTTCCTTCTTTAGACTAAGGGTATATGCACAACGTATGAGGGTAAGTCAAAAGTATTCATACAAAATTATAGAAACCTTTATCCTACAAAAATATCAAAATATGACTCTATTGTTTTCCTACATATCATCCAACTAGGTCTATACACTTCTGAAGGTGGTGTTCCCATTTGTGCTGTAGGACCAGCACTGGAATGTGAACCACAAGGAAGGTAGTTCAAACTCACCAGGTGCTCCTAGAATCTCTGTACAGGGTCATATGAGTCAGAATCTCACTCGGCAGTACTTAACAACAACAGCTCTTCCCTGAAGATTTCTCTGTTCTTGAATTTACAACACATCAAAACAGCAATGTTGACATCCTTGAGGTACCGAAATTGCTTTCCTTTTCTATGTTCTTTAGTTTGGAGATGAAAAAGAAGTCTGAAGGAGCAGGATCTCTGGAATGTAGGATGGAGTAAGATTTCTCAATGTCATATAAGACAGCCCTTGCTACCCTCAAAGAATGAGCAGGTAAAATGTCATGGGGGAAAAAATTCCTTGGTTCAACTTTCCAGGCTTTTTTCTCATCAATGTAGTTTTCAGTTTTCTTAACACTCTTCCTAAAAATGAACTCCATAGTCATCCTGTGTCCTTTGGGAAGACTGATCAAGATTATTCCTTTAGGATTCCACCCCCGCAACAAACAAGCAAACAAACAATAACAAAAAAACAGTTCCACTAACTTTCTGAGTTGATCATTTTGATTTGAATTTAACTGGCCCTGGGAAGTCACTGTTTTGATTGGACTTTTTTTTTTTTTTCTTTTTAAGTCACCCTAAGGAGACTAGGACAACTGTATTACTGAGAGAATCTGTCTGCAGTCATTCAGTGAATACAGAGATATATTCAAACATTTAAAACACACACACACTAGCAAAGTATGCATCTATGAACTGGAACCCTAGCAGTGATACTTTTTGACATGCCCTCATCTAACTTCTCATCACTCATCTGTCAGTTTGTCATACTGTAGACTGTAGTGGCTTTTGTGTTACTGGAATCTATGCCACTGGTACTTTAAATACCAGCAGGGTCACCCGTGGTGAAGAGGTCTCAACTGAGCTTACAGACTAAGACAGTTAAGGAAGGATAGGCAGACGACTTCTAAATGTTCAGCCACTGAAGATCTTATGAATAGCAGTGGAACACTGTTATATAGCAACAGAATACTGAATACTGAAACATTAAGAATAGCACCAGAACATTGTCAGATATAGTGATGGAAGATAAGCCCCTCAGGTTAGAAGGCACTCAGAATACAACCGGAGAAAAGCTGCCTCCTCAAAGTAGAGTTAGTTGACCGTGATGAAATAAATGAAATAAAACTTTCTGGAACCTTCATTTCCTGATGGAGTACAACTCTAAATGGGAGAAACAGCTGCAAACATCCATTAATAATCAGAACATAGAATGGAATGTACAGAGTATAAATCTAGGAAAACTGGAAGTTGTTGAAAATGAAATGGAGACAAAAAGATGGATATCCTAGACATTAATTAGCTGAAATGGACTGGTATTGGCTATTGTGAATCTGGCAATCATACAGCGTATTATGTCAGGAATGACAAGGCATTGCAGTCATCTTCAAAGAGCACATTTACAGATCTATCATGAAGTATAATGCTGTCTGTGACAGGATAATATCCACACACCAACTGAGAAAATCAGTTCATACCACGATTATTCAAATTTATGCACCAACCACTAAAGCCGATGATGATGACATTGAAAAATTCTACCAACTTCCTTGGAGCCCTGGTGTTATGA
The DNA here is from genome assembly GCF_000296735.1 of Chrysochloris asiatica. NCBI lineage: Eukaryota > Metazoa > Chordata > Mammalia > Afrosoricida > Chrysochloridae > Chrysochloris > Chrysochloris asiatica. The sequence goes on along the minus strand of NW_006408695.1, from coordinate 4,241,203 downwards.
TGTAGGAGGAGTACTAGATTGTGAAACACAAGCTAATTGCAACTTTGGAGGTTCATATCCACCAGTCTCTCCCTGGACATCCTTTACAGAGTCCCTCACTATGAGTCAGAACTGATTCGATGGCACTTCACAACAACAACACAAATTCTTCAGTGTAAAATTGATTAAGCATGCACCAAGCTGTATTTATAATTACTTGTGCTTGGAATGCAAAGGTTGGAAACAAAGAGGAAATATCAGTAATTGGAAAATATGGCCTTGGTGATAGAAATGATGCTGGGGATCAAATGGTACAGTTTTGCAAGACCAATGACTTCTGTGAAAATACCTTTTTTAAACAACATAAATGATGAACATACACCTGAACCTAACCAGATGGAACACACAGAAATTGAATTGAACACATCCGTGGGAGGAGATGGTGCAAAAGCTCCATATCATCAGCCAAAACAAGGCCAGGGACAGACTGTAGAAAAGCTCCATATCAGCCAAAATTGCAATCCTGTGGTTAGTAGTCCAGTGCTTATCCTATACCAACCACTACATCAGAACTTAATCATAGTACTATAGAATGCATCTGTGTCCTCCCACACTTTATTACAACATCAGCATAACTTTATAGGAGATTACCAAGAAGAACATTAGTTCCTTTTATTCGATATATCATGTCCAGTTGTCAACAAAACTTACAAGTCATGATAAAATGCAAAAAGCACAATCTTTTTATTGAAGAGACAAGACAAGCATCAGAGCCAGACTCAGAAATTGTATTTCAGATCAGCCAGTACAGATTTCCAACTCTAGGTCTCTGGAGCTTGGCCACAAGCTAGAAGAATGATGTCTTTCTTCATTAACTGCCCCCATAGCCTTTCTCTGCTCACCGGCCATCCAAAGCTCATGAGTTAGAATTCCATCCTTATGATTGCCTGTGAAGCTCTCCTTAGCTATCCAAGTTAAATCAGAGTCTTATTGTCCTTTGTGGTACATTAAATCTCTAAAATGGTTTATAAAATTAATAGAGAATATTATCTATACTTATCAATCCAAACTCATTGCCATTGAATTGATTTGAACTCACTGCAATCCAGTATAGGGTTTCTAAAACTGTAAATCTTTATTGGAGCAGACAGCCTCATCTTTCTCCTGTGGAGTGCCTGGAGGGTTTGAAGTACAGACTTTGTGGTTAGCAGTCCAATGCCAATCCACAGCACCATTTTAATAACCAAAAGGGATACAAGAAAAGACACATTAGGTACAGCCTTCAATAGTTCCTGGCATGGACCTCCATTATACTCAGATATGTGCCACACTCGTTCTTGTACATGGATGTGCTTGCCACTCCAGAAAGCCCACCAAAAGAAGAAGCTCCAAGTGTCCTTTATTTATTCGAGCCTCAATGAATATGCATGACTGGGACATTAGTTAAAATTTTTGATCTATTGAACATACATGATTGACTGCATTGTGTCTCCCTCCCTTCCCAAGGTTAGTTCGTTTCCACATGTTTAAATGTACAGCAAAGATACCTTGACTTCTTGAGAATTCCAAAGGCTGTTTTCAGGACCCAGAGAAAAATGCCAAACCAATTATTTTGTTCCACACAACCAATATATTTCTTTATTTCACCTTCAATTTTCAGGTAAGGATATCACAATATTAGGATAAAATGATTTGCCTAAAGTCACATGGTTAATGAGTAGAAGTGCTGGGACTCAAAAACTAGATCTGGCTTCACAGTCCATAATTTTTCATTGTTTCCAAGTAAACGTTCCTTTGTTTTTTACTGTCCATTTTGCATTTTTCTAAACTTCCACTGAGTTTTTTACTTTATTTTCCAACTTAACTGTGAGATGAGAGTGTTTATATCTCTTAAAGGAGATCATAACTATGGTGGAAGGGACACTGTTGTTCTTTGTTATTTAATGCTGTCAGTTCTGACTCAAAGGGTTTCTAAGGAGCAGCCAGTGGATTTGAACTGCCGATTTGTGTTTTACAGTCCAGTGCTGATCCTAGAGCACCCCTACAGGAGGAAGGGCTAATAGGCTGTAAATAATACATGGGTTGTCTTCTTGGTGATAGAAAACATTCTTGGTAATAGAAAACAAGATAGAATTTTGCAAAACCAATTACTTACTCATTGCAAATACCTTTAAAGAAATATATAATATA